>NC_086014.1:13672248-14025748 GCF_030014385.1 Trichomycterus rosablanca | reverse complement strand
AAATATCTTTCAAACTTCATCCATCCTGGTTGTCTGTGGTGGCCCAACACCTTAGTACGACTTCTTCTTTTTTCTTTAATTTGTCACCAATCTGTACGAGAACACAAATAAGAATTCATTTGATTTTAATTTGTCGTCTACCGAGAAGCCGTCCTTTCATGCTCACGCGAAGCTGAGCCATGAAAATGAGAGCAGAACGCAAGTCGACGAGCAAAAGGTAAAGAAAGACAACGTGCAGTAAAGAAAGCAAACACATGCTTTTCATTACTTGAATTCTCTACCCCTTCTATGTCTGACTGATCTACGGCCACCTACAGGCCTCACAGCAAGCGTGAGGGAGGGAGACAGGAGCAGATGTGTTTCGCTCATTCCAGATTCTGGCTCTCTTGCCTTTCTATGGTCTTGCATAGTCCTGAAAAGCATACACACCTATTTGAATATTTTAAAGGGTTAAATTCGTCCAGAGAGTGTTCTGACGTGTTCTACAGTACACACAACACACCTACGATTTGGCTAATTGGTCCATTAGCCCATTAGAACTAGATCTACTGCATGTCTTAACCATCAGTATGCTTCTAGCACAACTCTGGTTTAATTTTTTACAAAGTTTAATCAAATGTATTGATTTTTGGCACATACTTGACTAATAAAGTCCATATACTCCACAGGGTTGAGGCCATGGTCTGTTTTACCCATTTCAAAGCCAGATTTACAGCGAGTTTGACACAAGTTGCTGATTTTTATATACACCAGAGTCTTACCCCATGTTAGAGTAAAGCTCTGTACACTGAGGACCATGACACTTGTGTTCCAGCCGCTGCTGATATGACAGACTAGTTTTTGTTGGTTCTTGGATTACAATGACCACCCAGGTTCTCTCAGCATCAGATAAAGGTATGATTGAGCTTGGTGAGAGACCACTGTTTTTTATTCTGTTCTTTTAGACAATCAATTGCACAGATGATTCACTTCCTAAGAGCAAAACAGTGGTTTTCTGACTTAGAATTTTGATGAATAATTAGTGTTACGATCATTCAGTGGCAGATAGAGAATAGTAGCAGAAACGACAGTCCTAGGACTCACGTTGCCTCTTACAAACTTTTGACTTTAAAAAAGTTTAGACGTCTATATGATTCCTCTCTCCGTTTTCTCTCTTTAAACTGCCCCACTCCCCCCCAACCCTGCAGTGGGTTTCTCGCGAGGTGGCGTTTAATCAGCGGGTTGTGCTCCATCAGTGGCGAGGCAGACAGAAGGAGTCCACTCCGGGAGAGCAGCCTGCAATCAAAGCGTTCTCCACCCCGCATTACTGTCTGCTGCTGCTGACTGCTGCCACAGATCTCCGTCACAAAAACCAGCAGCAGAAACAATTATTTATTCTTTTTGATGTAGCGTTTTGAAGTCAAAGCGCTACCCCAATGCAACACCCACCTCCTTCCCAAATTCTCTCTCTCCCTCTCTCCCTCTCTCTCTCTCACTATGCTATCACTGTGCCTGTTTGTACTCAGAGGAAACAAGGTCAGGCCAGATTACACCAGAGAAAAGGAATCAGTGTAGGTTTAAGTAACAGACGACTCGTGACTCATGCCATCTCGTGCCCTGTTCTGTGGGTACAGTGTGTATTTTACTGTGATTAAAGGGGATGACTTGCTCTATCTCTACATTGATATGAGCGTTTGTTAAAGAGCTTTTCTATGAGAAAAAAGCTTCCCAAACTGTTGGCAGAAAGATGGAAGCATATCATTTATTTGACGTGATAATTGTATGCACCTGTTAGCGACGGGTGTGGCTGAAACACCTGAACTCAATCATTTGTAGGAGTGTCGACACACTTTGGCATTACGGTGTAAATAATCAAAGTGATTTATTTGGGATATATACATGCGTTCACATCAGAATTTTTTAAAAAGGCAAGAAAATGATTTTGGACGCTGCATCTGCTGCAGCTGTCAGGATTCCTGTGAAACTTCCACAAACGGTGCCGAAGAAAGTTCCCGTGAGACCAAGAGCTCATGTTCATCTGATTTAGATAAACCGGCGCTGTTTAATCTGGCTTGATGCAATCTGACATTACAAGTCATTTAGTAAACAAACGCTACATCTGGCCTGATGTGGTAAATGTTGAGAAGAATGTGGTCCGTGTTCAGTTTGAGATCTGACCAGCATCTGTCTAAGGGGACCATGTGGAATTATTGAGATACTCCTTCTAATTATTGAATTCTTGTGTTCCAGCCATAACAATCGCTAACAATTATATAAAGGAAATGATATGTACTTTGGAGCAACAGTTTAGCAACAGTTTAGGGAAGGCCCCTGTGCACAAAGCAAGCTCTATAAAGACATGAAGAAACTCCAGTGTCCTGCACAGAGTCCTGACCTCATCCTCATTCAACAGCTCTGGAATGAACTGAAGCATCAACATCAGTGCCCAGCCATACAAATGCTGTTATTTTTAGACTGAATGGGCACAAATTCCTACAGACATACTTCTTGTAAGAAGCCTTCTCAGAGAGGTAGCTGTTGTTGCTATCACATAGAGGCCACTGTTTTAATACCGTTTCTTTTTAAATGGGGCATCCGACAATCTCATGGTCAGGTGTCCAAAAACTTTTGGTCGTAAGGTGTAGCTGTTGGTTAGGTGATGCAGGCAAAAATTTTACAGATAAATGCATTGTGGTATTTGATGTAGGATTGAGAAAAGCGGTAGTGTAGAGCGGACACTAACTGACCCACCTACTGAAAGATAAAAGAAAAAATCTTTAATTCGCCTTCATCTGGTATTTATTAATAATTACAACACTAATCCACTCACTTCCTCCCATTATCACTATTAATCTAAAAAATAGAGCAATTTTTATACAGAAGGTTTGACGAGGCATGAAATAATAATACTATAAAAGGAAACCTCACAGGTCTACTTTGCATTTGCACCCCCCTCCCCACTATCTCTTTTTTCTATAGAATTTTGAACTGATGCTCTGGCTGCGTTCATGATCCCTTTATCTCTTTCATTAGCGTGTCTGTGCTGCTCTTGGTGGGAAGACAGTCACTTTCTGGGCCCTGTGAAGTTCAGGCAGATTACAGTGTGGCTTTGAAGCCACCGCCGCTGCCGCCACCGCCACCGCCTTTCCTTTCTTTCTGCGCGCGTCAGTCTAGCGTGCCTTGCAGATCCCTGCCGTCCACAGCAATGCGACTGAGCCTACGTCCAAACCTACACGAACCAGCTAAATGACCTCAGATGAAGAGCTGTCCCTTTTTTTGCCTTTGTTTGTGCCGTGCTTATTCCTGCGGGAATCAAAACCCCACCAAAGCAATCTCATCCCAACGGTAGCCAGAAAGGAGATTTGTGGGATAGGGAGGTGTAGTAAAGGAATAAAGCTGTGAGGAAAATAACTGTGTTTGATATTTACTTTATCAGTGGGTACGGCAACATAATCTAGATGAAAATCATACACGCTGCTGCACAAATGTTCTCCACGGTCTGCTTTGCTTAGCATGGTGCTTATGATAGTAACACTGGAGGTGTTGCTTTGGTCTGAAACTTGGACTATGCGCTGAATTACAATAACGGATTGCAAAACGGATTTTGTAGGTCCCAGACTGTGCAGTCCTTCTCTAATAGTAGGCAGGACTCTGCTGCTCTTTTTATATTAAATTTAAAACTGATTTGGACAAAAATTGCTTAGATTTGCAGCAAAGTTTCCTCCCATTCTTGCTCGATATGATACTTCAGGTGCTCAACAGTCCGTGTTCGCAGTCGTCTGATTCTCCTTTTCATGCTGCACTATACATTATCAATAGGAGAGAGATCTGGACTGCAGGCAGGCCAGTCAGGCACACAGATGTTGTGTCAGTGAAGCCACACTCCTGTAGCACATACAGAATAAATCATTGGCATCATTTAAATAATCAAGGACATCCCAGGAAAAGCCGTTGCCATAAAGGCAACTCGTGTCTCTCATATAATATATACGCCTCTGCACCAATGGTGCCTTCACACATAGATAAGTCACCCATGGCATGTGTACCCCATGTTTAACCAATTTCCTGTTGACTTTAATACATTCCTTTTATCTTTATTCATAAAATTAAGATGAACTGGCTAACTGCATAACTGGATTCTACAACACAAAAAAAATACAACAAGAAAAACAAAGCCACACTTGGCTTTTACACATGTGCCAGTCCCCTTTTAGTCTGCGGTTTGTTCCATGAGAAATACATCCAAGAATCTGTCCCACACTGACAATGAGGACTTGATCAAGACACAAGAATGTACTCTTGGGAGAATCTTCAAAACATTTGTCAGGAGAATTTCTTGGACCAAACAATAAAAAACATTTTTGCTATGTGACAGCAATCTCAACCCATTAGAAACATTTTTATAAACACAGAGTTATGGCTGGAATGGTGGATGGCTGGATTCTGTTTATTTTATTGTGTTTATTGTGGATTGTTTTTATTTTACATCCAAATTTTTTTTTACATGAATGCTGGATCCCTCAGCGGGAGCTGGATTGTACTTTAAAGAATGCATATACTATCTGCCCTGCATGACTAAAAGAGACATCACTTAGCAGGCTGCACGACGCCCGACGGATTCATTAAAACATAACCAAGCTGCAGCGGCACGCATCCACATTTCCCCAAGACTTTGTACAAGCTTTGTGTAATAAAGACTTTACTTTGTATTGCTTAACTCAGTTTTAAGGAAGAGGCGGAGAGGCTTCAGTACAAATCACAGTCAGCTTAAACGTTGGCAAAAGATTAGCGATGAAACAGCATGAAACCTCGTTTAAAAAATCAGAGCCTTTGCTAAATTGTTACTGTTATGGTACAGCACAAATGCCACATCTGGGACATATTGTCCTGTAAGTAAGTGTATGTGAGGAGGGTGACAAGCTGAAATATTTGGGAGAACAACTGTGCTGTAAAAATTCGGTTGTACCCCTATTATCAATAAAACACCACTACTCAAGTCCCAGTGCAAAGTTTCAAGCTTTCCTTAGTTCCAACACACCTGAGCCAGCTTACAAACTACTCATTAAACCCTTCATGGGCTGGATTAAGTGTGTTGGGATTTGTAAGAGCTTTAATCTCTGCAGGGTAGAGGGCCGTAAATAGTGGAGATTACTTTGTCATATTTCATTATAGTTATGATATTATTGTGCTGTAATCATGATGGTATTATGATCTGATACGTTATTATACAAAGTCTAAAGGTCAGATGACGGCTTATAAATAGAAATCATGGTGATTTATTGCATTAGTGCACTGCTTTTCATCGTTTCATACAGTATCGTTTAAGCTATAAATGCTTAGGGTGCAGAATATATGACAATGCTGCCCTCTAGCAGACACAAACGAAATAGTTCAAGAAAGTGAATCTTTCATTAAAAAACACCTCAAACACATCAAACAGTTATACTGTATTTCTAATCGTGTCATTTGATAGTGGATTGGTTGCTTTTATAAAACACACGTTTCCCACATCAGGTGTGAAATCCTTATCATTATTAGGCTTTACTTTCTCACTGAGTTCTACCCCATCACCGAAAACTTGGACCATGTGTGAATATGTCAATTCTTGTAAAACCTTAATAATCAGATGCCCCTTGTTAAGGATCACTTATTCTTAGTAAAATGTTTTGTTTTTTTCAAATAAGCTTTATTTGACTGCCAAAACTCGTAAAAGAAACGTTATCTGTCATCAATCTATTTTATTAATACAGTGTATGTTATTTACAATGCAGTGTATGTACAGTGCATGTTACATGTATGTTTATTTCCCCTATATTTATCTCTTCCTCTCTCATTTTTTATGGCCCTTGTTTTGATATTATATAAAAATGCCTTTATTTTATCCCCTTAGAATCGGTATATAGTGTATACCATCATGATTAAAACTCAGTAATAACATAATAATAAATAAGTATGTAATATGACAAAGTAGGGTTTCTCAACTCTACTACTCACGGCTATGTACCCTGCAGAGGTTTAAGCTCTTACAAAGTCCAACACACCTGATCCAGCCCATGAATGGTTTAATGATTTTTAGAATAGAATAGAATGCCTTTATTTGTCATATATACATATACACTTGTACAGTACAATGAAATTCTTTCTTCGCATATCCCAGCTTGTTTGGAAGCTGGGGTCTGAGCGCAGAGAGGGTTAAGTGCCTTGCTCAAGGGAATAAATCTGTATATATGACCAGCAGTAAAAATAGGGGAACTGCTTTACATACAGGCCCATACATACAATCCATGCCAGAGGTATACCGGGACATTTTAAGTCTTTTAAAATTTGAGGTTGCCAGGCTGAAAGAGCATCATCAGTGGGTTTATGAGCAAGACTTTTGACTTGCTCTGTCACAAGTTCCCATAGGCAGTTTATGAGTGCTGGCATTCCTCCAGTCCACAGAGGGCGCTGTTTAATAACGCCGCAGTTGTGATTTACAGTGTAGCAGCAGATCCAGCCCCTCTGTAAGCAACACTAACAAAGAACTGAGTTCTTTACTGCTTTACTCAGCATCTCTATAAATGATGGGGAAGAAACACAAGAAACACAGATCAGATAAACCAGCTCAGGATGGAGGTAGGAACTCTCAGTCCGGCTCTCGGTTCTTCACCAGGAGTTTAGCATGTTTACGTTCACTTCTACTGTTAGCTCCACGTTAGCCGGTTAGCAGTTAATGGAGAACGTACTAAAGTTTTCTGTAGTTGTTCCTCATAGTAGCTATTCCTGTACACGATCAAGTTGTCATAAATATTTATATTAAAACGGGACTTTAAAAGTTAAGCCTTAATAGAAATAGCGGCTCTATTAGCTACAGTCCTTAGCTTACCAGCTATACCGGTAAACTGTAAATCGCGCTATTTACTATTATTATTATTGTTGTTGTTGTTGTTGTTGTTGTTGTTGTTGTTGTTGTTATGACTTCATGCGTGGGCATTACTCTTTTTTATAAATAAAATCAACATGATCACAGTATTCCGCACAGTTTTGGTCTAACAATTGTAGTTCACTTTTAAATGTATTTGATTTATTGTCATAGTTCAAGGGTTGAATGCTAAAGCAAAATCGTTATGACCAGATGAGTGGGTTAAAGTGTCTTTTAAGCAGCAAGGGGTCATGGTATTTACTAAAAGTGGTACAAGGAGGGACAATGAACCGCTGACAGGTAGCTGGGCAGCCAAAGACTCATTGATGCCAGATCATATGACAGCTATGGTACGGACCAACAGAAGATGTGCTGTGGCACAAATTGCAGATCTTGTAATGAGGTGAATATGTCAACACGGGGGCTGTATAGTCGCAATCAAAATGCCCTTGCTGACTCCTGTCCACTGGTAAAAGCATCTACAATGGGCACACAGGCATAAGAACTGGACATCGGTGCAATGAAACAAATCCTGATTTCTCCAGGATCATGTGTGCATCGTTTATCTGTGGATAAGATGCACCAGGATGCACTGTAGGACGATTCACCTCACAATGTACAGAAGTTAAAGGACTGACTTGTAATGTTGCAGTACCAGATACTACAGGATACCCTTAATTTTTATTATGCAGTTATGATGCATGTATACACACACATACACAGATTTGCGCACACTCGCATGTTACATGTATGTTCATTTCCTCTGTATTTATCTCTATCTCAATTGTCAAAGGCCTTTGTCTTGTTATGTATGTAAACATATTTAGCCTTTATTTAGCTTTCATCTGTAGCACCAAGTACTATAATGTTTTTATATAGATTCTGCTGGTAGGATTTGTAATGAAAAGCATTGTATCCTTTGTTTTCTGTCTATTTTGTCAGAATGTGCAGAAAGGCCACTTAAGCTGGTTTTAAAGGTGGCGGGTAACGAGGTCAGCACCGGACGTGCAAGTATCAAACCGGTCCTCAACAATCAGGTGGAGTCTGACAAACACAAGGACAAAAAGAAGAAGAAGAAAAAGAAGGACGGAAAGGACAAGGAAACCTCTCCTGGTTCACCGGTGGACGACCAAAAGAAAAAAAAGGCAAGTGTTTGATATTTATTACAAAAGAAATAATCTTGAAATCTTCGCTTAGTTGTCCTATTATAAAGCATTCAACTTTGCACTGTTTGTGTGTGTGTGTGTGTGTGTGTGTGTACAGATGCCAAAAAAGAGAAAAGCCAACGATTCATTGGATCTGGATTGTGATGAGCGGAGCAGGACTCCAGCCCGGTCAGATGTATCGCAGGATAAACCGCTCACGCCCTCGCAGGCTAAAATGGATGGTAGTTTTACATTTAGTGTTCATTTTGGACATTTTGTGGGCCCATATTGTGTGTTTAATAAGTTTTCTTTGGGTCTCTACCAGATAAAAACCAGACTCCACTACAGGAAGCTCTGAACCAGCTGATCAGGCAGTTGCAGAGGTAACCCAACAGGCTTTCATTGCCAAAATTCATACCACTTATTTAGAGATTTCTGTAAAATTGCCATATCGTAGTATGGTCAGTCTACTGCATACATTATCCTATCTAGAGAGAGCTTACAAATGTGTCACCCATCACACATAAAGCAAGATGAGCTGTTGCTAATGTAGTGTACAAAGGCATCTAAACTAAGGGTGGGACACCTAATAACGTAATGCTTTTTTTTTTATTTCCTTCAGGAAAGACCCAAATGCGTTCTTTTCGTTCCCTGTAACGGACCTGATCGCTCCAGGCTACACACTGGTCATAAAGAGGCCCATGGATTTTAGCACCATGAAGGAGAAGGTGAAGAGAGAGTACTACAACACCCTTGATGAGCTGAAGGTACTGTCTGTATGAATCTATATGTTTTAACCATGTTATAAAGTGGTAGGATCTGTTTATACGTTTGATCTTATTGACATTTATGGTCAATTTTGTATTATTTATTTTAAACAGCTCGATTTTAAAACCATGTGTGAGAATGCCACGGTTTATAACAAGCCAGAAACTATTTACCACAAGGCTGCAAAGAAGCTCCTCCACTCCGGCATGAAGATCCTAAGCCCAGTAAGTCCTATTATTTAAACAAAAACGTATTGCAGTGGTGTGACTCTGACGCTAGGGGGAACTAGTGTACCGCCTTATAATAAGTATTAGGCAGCTTTGCACTACACTATTTATATTGATGGTATTTAGTAGACACTTAATATAGCAGCCCAGATATTACCGAATATCATGCAAGCAATTGAGAGTTAAGGCCTTGCCCAACAGTGGCGGCAAATTGGCGGCCTGGTCCTTACTGTAGTCCTTACTGAATTGCCTGCTTGACCGTCAACGACATTTCAGTACAGTTTTTTTTTAAACCACGTTTATTAACTCTAGCTTTGCCCAATATGGATTGCACAGTTTGCAGTGTGAATGAGTGTAACCTACTGTGTGTGTGTGTGTGTGTGTGTGTGTGTGTGTGTGTGTGTGTGTAGGAGAGGCTGCAGAGCTTGAAACAAAGTATTGAGTTCATGGCAAACCTGAAAACAGGCAGAGGAGGGGAGGACGGAGATGACGGATCATTGAGTGAGCACAGGCTCGGGTTATCTCCCATGTATATCAGCGATAACTCACAATCACCTAGAGCGGCCCATCGAGACACGCCCAGGTAGGGATGTGTGCTTTTAAATTAAAGATCCCAGTTGTTTTGCATCATGTTTTAACAATACAATCATTATTATTGCTGTAAATGCTATGTCATTTTTAATTTGCTATTTGTTATTATTACCACAGTAGCACTATAAGCTTGGTGGACGTCCCATTCCAAAAGTATGGACATTAAAATAAAGCGCTGTGCTGTGGTGTTTTGTTTTTTCTCAGTAAAGATTCCAAAGATGATGCTCAGAGGAGTGCGGTTAAGGCAGTGAAAGATTTGAAGGAAATTAAAAAGCTCATAGAGGAATCGGGAGGTAAACTCTCCAACAGGAGCCTGCAGTGTGAGGTGAGTTATTACTGGAACACTGGTCCTCAGGAGCTGCAGAATTTCATAATTTTAACTGTTTTAGATAGCACTCAAGTTAAAAAGTAATTGATTTACTTATGTAATTCAGTGAAGCTGTGATTATTTCCTGCCAAAATGCAATGGTCTACTCACACTTTGTTAAGCAGCTGCCTGTTAATGCCACTATAAGTGCTACTTGTTCTCTGTTCTAAGCATGTTTGAGCATTGTTCATGTTTATAATATAATATATGTTTATGATATAAATTTTTTTTTCTCGTTTTTCTCTGCTAGATGGAGTTTGAGCGGAGGAAGACTGATGGCTCAACCACGCTGGGAATCCTGAACCCTGCTGATTTACAGGCTGGTGGTGAGAGGGGGAAAAGGGGTCTATGTAATCATAAAATTCATAAAATGGTGTTCCCCTATTTCCCTAGAACAAATGTACTAATTAAAAGTAATTACGTCATTGCATATTTATTTGTTCTTTATATAAAACCAGCACTTTGTTTCTTGTGCATGTTTGGCAGATCCAGGGTACTGCCCAGTAAAGCTGGGAATGATGGGAGGTCGTCTACAGACTGGTGTGAACATCTTACAGGGTTTTAAGGAGGACAAGAGGAACAGAGTTACTCCAGGTAACACACACACACACACACTCCTGGGCAAAAATGATGGGTGAGAGGCCAACATAAAGTAACTTAATATGGTAAAGCTTTTTGCTTTAATTCCCTTAAATGCTAAAGTTTGTGTGTGTAAATTTGCATACAACCATTTACAGGAAGCACATTAAACATTGGTCTCTGCAAATAGTTGATATGTGTGATAAAGTGCCATGTAGTGTCAGTGCCACTTTAAAAATCAGTTCCTTACCACAGTAATGCACATGATTTTCTACTTAAATGTTTAACAAGCTCATATAAATGTGACACCAGGTTGTACACAAAAAATCCAAATGATCACTTTACTTTCAGTGTTGTATATGAACTATGGACCATACACTTCATACGCCCCTTCATACGATTCCACCTTTGCCAACGTCAGTAAGGAGGAGTCGGATCTGATCTACTGCTGTTACGGAGACGAGTCCAGCCTGCAGAGCTCTGAGAGGTAGGTGTTTATGCACCATTTTGGACATTTGAATGTATTTGAAGTATCTACAGGTGGTAAAGGAACTGACCTTAACTTTATTCACAAGTACAAACAAAAGTCTCACATGGAAGTGCAAACTGAGATTCAGTAAAGCCAGATAGTCAGAGACTGAAATACATGTTCATTAGTCACAAGAACGGGAGGAGCAAAAATTCTAAAGTGGCAGTAATGTGTGTTAAACTGAGTATGTTTTGTGTGTGTGTGTGTGTGTGTGTGTGTGTGTAGCAGCATTTCAGATTTCCTGGCCAAGTCAGAAGAGCACATGAACAGATTAGCGGACAATGTTTTGGACGCACTGACCAATGGAGAGCACTCCAGAAACCTAAAGACTGAGGCCGTAAGATTAGAAACGTTTTTTTAGATTTTTTTTAATAATTAGATAGGTTACCAGACTTATGCTGTCTGGAGATGCTGACCGTCTCAGTGGTGCTTTGTACACAGAAACGTTTAATGGGTACTACATGGCCAAATGTATGTGAACACCTTACCTGGAGCATTCTGTTTCAAAACCTTGGTGTTGTCATGCTGGAATAGAAAAAAACCACACAGTTAGAACCATGTATTTCATTTATTTGTTTCATACATGTGCTAGCAATGGATTTGATGAGTGTGTGCATAGTCTTGGCCATAGAGTGTATATCAAATGTAAAAAAAATAAAAAAAAATGTGCAAGTTTGATCTTTTAATTGTCCTAAAATAAACAGAATGAAGAAAAGCTTGTCTCCTGACCAACACTTCTGTCTTGATTTTTATTAGAATGGCCAGGACGGGGAGGAGGTGACGGAGAAACCAGACAGTGCCGATGATGAGGTTAGAATGAAATAACATACTGTTATTTTAGCAATAACACACTCCTAAACTCATTTAATGGGTTAAGATCTGCTTACTGCAGAGGCCTTTTAAAAATTACAGGATATCAAAATTTGGTTTAGCATTTCTACTTTTGCATGTTTAATAAATGTTAAATGTATGTTGTATGTTATGACATCCAATCCAATTTCTTTTCCTAAGGATTCTCCTCATTCTTTCTTCCTCTCTCTCTAGGTGGTCAGACCTGAAGTAAACACTGCGAACAACGTGACTGTTCTGAGTTCAGTTGTGAGCGTAGGGTTGGGGCTCGACCTTCCGGCCGATAGCTTTGACTCCGAGGGTAAGAGCACACGCTTGTTATATCACACAAGTCTGCTTAGAATTCCTAGTTACCTTCACATTGGCTGATACTGAATATATTCAGTGTTTACAGTAGACAGACTGTTTATTATGGTCTACTGCTTAGTGCTGCGTATGTGATTTATCTCAAAGTATTATTGTCAGAACTCGAATGAATTACAAGGACTGACCTCTGTACTTGTTTGTTTTTTTTAGAAGCAGAGAAGTTCCAGAAGAAGCTGGATGAAACAACACAGTTGCTCTGGGATCTGCAGGAGGCTCAAAGGGAGAGACTTAGCACCAAACAGCCTCCCAACATCATCTGCCTGATTGCACCTACTACTAAAGAGTTACAGCTAGGTACAAACACACGTGGTTGAAATAATTCAACCATGCACATTACTCTATACATGTATTCTTTCTCTTTCTGATTATCAGACTTTATAGGACTTTTTTTCCTGGATAAATCCTTTAAAATCCATTGGGATTGTAACTGACCAGCCTGAATTATTGGTCATTAATATATTTAAGGTAACGGGGCTATGCTGACAGCTCTTAAGCTCAAACTTTTGACTTGTAGTCATTTAGGGAATAAAAGGGTTTTGTTTGACTTAAAAGCAGCTTATAATTATCCATTAATATTCAACAGTCAGTGCTTGACTTGTTTATTGCAGAACTCTTATAGCTACTGTGTCTTTTTCTTTGTGTAGCGGAAAAAGTGACTGAAAATTTGGCCCAGCTGACGGGTCAGGTGACTCCTGCTGATGTGAGCTGTTTGTATGGAATAAGGAAGGCCATGGGCATCTCACTTCCTGCTGAACAGGCCGAGGACGCACTCATACACCTGACCGCAGGTAAAGCACACACCCACACGTCTCTTCTTAATAAAAACCAGGGGAGGAGACGCCGGTAAGGAAAGGGTTTAGCACTTTTGACACATCTCTTGTATTTTCAGTGGGAGCAGATCAGATGGACGTTGTGTGTACGGACGCAGATGATGTTCCGGCCATCATGGCCAGTTCAGACGATGTTCCAGCCATTGCAGTGTAACTGTGATCTGTCATTGCTCTACTGATGGTTCTTTTCTTCCGTGTTTGTACTTTTTGAATAATAAACAGCTTTTTCCCCATTATTGTGTCCTGTTCTATTCCGCTGGCTTCTAACAGAAGCTTATTTCTGCACAGGTCAACGGCAAACATTTAAGCTTGTTACACTTTATTGACCAAAATGGTGGATTTTACATTTCAATTAAAGTCATATTCAAGTGAGTTTTAGGAATATCTTCAGATGACATTTCTTGTACACTCACTAATGCAGTCGTTTACTAATATTTCATACATATTAACGTGTTCTTACACTTACAGATTTAATTTTAGGCTTGAGCCTCATTTAATTATACAATAATTTAGATAATAAAATGATGATCTAAGAAATGAATGTATTTATTCCAAAAAAGTATACCAACATAAATGGTACAAAGTTATAATATTTTGTAAATTTGTTATTATTGTTATGATTAGCACCGCTGCTATTTAAGTGCCCTACGGGGCGGCACGGTGGCTAAGTGGGTAGCACTGTCGCCCTACAGCACGAAGGTCCTGGGTTAGATCCCTGGTTCTCCCCGTGTCTGCGTGGGTTTCCTTCGGGTGCACCGGTTTCCTCCCACAGTCCAAAGACGTGCAAGTGAGGTGAATTGGAGATACAAAATTGTCCATGACTGTGTTTGACATTAAAAAACTTGTGAACTGATGAATCTTGTGTAACGAGTAAGTACTGTTTCTGTCATGAATGTAACCAGTGTAAAACGTGATGTTAAAATTCTAATAAATAAATAAATTGTCCTACGTAATCAATATAGTTTATGTTAATTATTTATCAAGCCAAATTCAATATTTTAATATATATTTAATACTACTTTTCTAAAGATTTGTTCAACTGATAATTTTCCCAAGAGATTATTGACTAATAAAAAAACACCGAACTCTGCTGGATAAATACTGTAACTACACATGAACATGATGCACAGAACAAAATTACTTACTTACAGATATTTTTATTTTAAAATAAAATATCCTGAAATTAACACATCTTTAATAAGTATAAAATCGTTTATATGATGTCGGTGTGTGATTGACACGATTCGAATCACTGGATTCAGTGGATTTGAAGGTTTATAAACATAAAATTATATTTAGTTTTTTTAGGCTTATGTTTATGTTAGTTGGTGTTAAGAAGTCCTTAAAATTAAAAAAATAAATGATTATTATATTATATTATTACTGTGTTATATTATAGAATAAGCGTTAGTCGGGAACGTGGAAAACGTGCGCGCGCGGCACTTTGTTTACAAATATGCAAGCGCGTGCGAGCTGAGGGCGGAGCCGAATGACGTCAGGGTACAATGGGCGGGGCATCGGCTGGAAAAACAAGTCCTGACAGTGAACCGCAAAACAACAAGCAGATACAGAGCAGATTATAAACACTTATAATCCTTATAGTTTATATTGTTTCTATTCGGAATTAATATCTACAGGTAAGATTTATTATAAATACTTACATTCATAAACACTGTTGATTAAATTAATGAAATAGGTTGAGTTTGTGATGTGAGTGTAGATCCTGTTTTGTTAGGCTTTGTTCTTTGTGTTGTGTGATTGGTGCTACAGTAATTTATAAGATTAATGTATTAGATATACATTAAAACTGCACAGTTTTCTTTCTATATATAGAATGCGTTATAGTATATTTAGATATGAAGTTTATATTTAGAGAAAACACAAAGAAATGTTCAAAATCCGGAATAGCAGCAGAACCTGGAAACGTTCCTCTATTCTAAATGTGTTTTATTTACAGAGACCCTGATTACAACTTTTATTCCTAATGTGATTTTAACTTTTTCAATCTGATATTGCATGAACAATTCTTTAGGCTTTCTATCAAACATTAAATAAAGGTAAAAAACTTTTAATAAATTAAAAGTTGTAATAAAATTATTAGCAATTCATAATAATTTGCATTTTTTGTTGAAATATAAATTGCAATTTGTTTTGTGTATTCTATTCAAAATTCTATTCATTTATAAGATTATAAGTAGGTACATGTTTGAGCTATCACTTCTTATCAGAAAAATACTATGAAATGTAGAATTTCGCAGATATAAAACAGAATAAATGGAACAAACCTTAATTGAGAATGAATTAGGATTATTATTATGAAATGGACAATTATAAACATGCAACTGCGGTTGGCCAAGCAGCACTGCGAATACAATATTTATGTGTGTGAGTAGAAATCTTAAGTATCTGTGTTTATTTAAAATAAAAAACAATAAATGAACAGAATTATTGGCAATAATTTTGAGGGTTCCATTTAAAGGTCTTTGAGCTTTTCATTTCTACTGCTGACATTAGCCTATGGGGATTGTATGACCTGCATGCTTGATTTTATCCATCTATTATTAAAGATTGGAGCTGAATCCACTTGTTAGAACAGCTGTACATACTTGATCCATGTCTTGTATAACAGTGTTTGGTTGGTGTACTGTTGGACGTCACCGTAGACGTTCAGCTCTGCTGATTATTCATTCACTAATAGCTTCATCTAAAATAGGAAAAGAATTCCAGACTCTCTTATAAATAAACTCATTGGGTCAGGACACAAGATTGGTCAGGGACACCAGGGAGGCCTGCCAAGATTCTACAGTGTTCTGAGCACACTGTAAAATGCACTGCAGGACATGCACACACTTGCAATTGATGTAGAGAGTTACATACACAGTAAACACACATTTCATGGCAGTCTGGAATTTTTTAATTGTTACTGCAGCTTGTAATCTTCTGTGACTTTTACACATTTTGACTTTTAGAAGTTCAATGACTAAATCTGCTGGATCAAAAAACAGGATCTAATTACAATGTTTGGTGCTACCAAATAAATACTGAAAGACGGTGCCAGGTTTTGCACATGCCACATGTATTGTTTTAGTTTAACAATTATAATTATATTATAGTTTATGTTAAATGTAGGAAATACATAATAGTTCTGCTTTGAAATATGCATAGGTCATGTTTATTTCTGTTTAGACATTCAGCAAAACACATCCAAACTGACCAGGGCTTCTTGAACTTGCAGCTGCCCACCCCTTATCAAACCACAGTTTCTTTCTGTACTTAGGGGTGTCTGATTGTGGTTTCATATATTGTTTTTTATTGGTTTAGGGATACGTCTTTGTACTGGAAACTGCTATGAAACATACAACTTTCCACATACACTTTACTGGCATACTACTGTAATGTTATTGTGATACCAGTGCAGCTTTCAGTGGAGTGTGTGTTTAAAAGTGTGTGTGTGTGTGTGTGTTGTGGAAGGATATGAATCATCATGTACAGTATGAGTATCTTCTTGTCCCTTATTTAAGCCTACCTTGTTTTTCCTATCTCCTACACAGTACTACTCTAGAAGTTCTGGATTGTAAAACATCTCTCTCTGTGTTTCTGCACTATAGCTCTCGATGCACCTCTCAAGTCCACTTCCCTTTTCTGTTTAATAATAAATATAAGTTAGCATTTATGACATTTGTATAACTATATGTAATATATTCAATTTTCAATGAGCAATCTGTTCATATATGTTACAGCGATAATACCTTTTATTACCACAAGAGGTCGCCATATTAGACGTTAATAAAGGCTAATTAACCACATTTAGCTAAGCTAGCGTACAAAATAAAATATTTTCACCAACATTTGACTTTTCAAAAACATTAAATATTAAACATTACACTCATTATGTGCACCTATGGTGTGGAAACAGGAATGTGTACAGATACACTTTAAAATACTGTATTAACGCTATCAAAATATGACAAACAAACTTGCATCATAGCTATCGGTGGCCTCCGTGGTGCATTATGGGTCAAAAACGTTCATTTTCATTGTTGGAAACTGTTATATATGATTATAATTTATAATAATTTACAATTGAAATGTATGTTTACTTTCATAAACTTGCTTGAATGTTGCGTTGAGTTGAGACCATAAATTTTTTTCTCCAGTCACATAACGGTAGTAAAAAATCGGTAATACAACACATAAAATTCTATTTGACCACCAAACTGTGAACTGTGCCACATAACAGACACGGGGTTTTCTTTATTAAAGTTTGTTATTAATAGTTTTGTATTAGTATGTCACTTAAATACTTACAGATATACACTATATGGTCAAAAGTATTGGCACACCTGAGCTTGTTTGACATCCCATATAACCAAAACCATGGGTATACAGGTCCTTCTCAAAAAATTAGCATATTGTGATAAAGTTCATTATTTTCCATAATGTAATGATAAAAATTAAACTTTCATATATTTTAGATTCATTGCACACCAACTGAAATATTTCAGGTCTTTTATTGTTTTAATACTGATGATTTTGGCATACAGCTCATGAAAACCCAAAATTCCTATCTCAAAAAATTAGCATATTTCATCCGACCAATAAAAGAAAAGTGTTTTTAATACAAAAAAAGTCAACCTTCAAATAATTATGTTCAGTTATGCACTCAATACTTGGTCGGGAATCCTTTTGCAGAAATGACTGCTTCAATGCGGTGTGGCATGGAGGCAATCAGCCTGTGGCACTGCTGAGGTGTTATGGAGGCCCAGGATGCTTCGATAGCGGCCTTAAGCTCATCCAGAGTGTTGGGTCTTGTGTCTCTCAACTTTCTCTTCACAATATCCCACAGATTCTCTATGGGGTTCAGGTCAGGAGAGTTGGCAGGCCAATTGAGCACAGTAATACCATGGTCAGTAAACCATTCACCAGTGGTTTTGGCACTGTGAGCAGGTGCCAGGTCGTGCTGAAAAATGAAATCTTCATCTCCATAAAGCTTTTCAGCAGATGGAAGCATGAAGTGCTCCAAAATCTCCTGATAGCTAGCTGCATTGACCCTGCCCTTGATAAAACACAGTGGACCAACACCAGCAGCTGACATGGCACCCCAGACCATCACTGACTGTGGGTACTTGACACTGGACTTCAGGCATTTTGGCATTTCCTTCTCCCCAGTCTTCCTCCAGACTCTGGCACCTTGATTTCCGAATTACATGCAAAATTTGCTTTCATCCGAAAACAGTACTTTGGACCACTGAGCAACAGTCCAGTGCTGCTGTTTCTGGTTCAAAAGTGGCTTGACCTGGGGAATGTGGCACCTGTAGCCCATTTCCTGCACACGCCTGTGCACGGTGGCTCTGGATGTTTCTACTCCAGACTCAGTCCACTGCTTCCGCAGGTCCCCCAAGGTCTGGAATCGGCCCTTCTCCACAATCTTCCTCAGGGTCCGGTCACCTCTTCTCGTTGTGCAGCGTTTTCTGCCACACTTTTTCCTTCCCACAGACTTCCCACTGAGGTGCCTTGATACAGCACTCTGGGAACAGCCTATTCGTTCAGAAATTTCTTTCTGTGTCTTACCCTCTTGCTTGAGGGTGTCAATGATGGCCTTCTGGACAGCAGTCAGGTCGGCAGTCTTACCCATGATTGCAGTTTTGAGTAATGAACCAGGCTGGGAGTTTTTAAAAGCCTCAGGAATCTTTTGCAGGTGTTTAGAGTTAATTCGTTGATTCAGATGATTAGGTTAATAGCTCGTTTAGAGAACCTTTTCATGATATGCTAATTTTTTGAGATAGGAATTTTGGGTTTTCATGAGCTGTATGCCAAAATCATCAGTATTAAAACAATAAAAGACCTGAAATATTTCAGTTGGTGTGCAATGAATCTAAAATATATGAAAGTTTAATTTTTATCATTACATTATGGAAAATAATGAACTTTATCACAATATGCTAATTTTTTGAGAAGGACCTGTATATATACATATATATGTATATGTGTGTGTGTGTGTGTGTGTGTTAAATTGCCCCTTCTTTTCTTTTATAGCTTTAATATAATCTACTCTTCTAAAAAGCCTTTGCCGAGATTTTGGAGTCTGTCTATGGGAATTTGTGCCCATTTCACCAATAGAGTCAGTAAGGTCACATTTAATCATTAGGAAGGGTCTTGGCCATACAGTGTAGTTTAGGTTGGCTTCATGAGAATGCCCAAATAGAGCATCCAATAATTCCTTCTTTGTCCCTAAGCTCTTATCACCTGCTGACTATCAACAGCCTACAAAACTGACACCGTAGTCATCTGGATTTTTAATTGTAGTCTGATTTATTCATGCCAAAACCAGTTTTGGTGTGTGTTTTGGGTCGTTGCCCCACTGGAACACCCAAGTGAGTGCATAATTTTAAAGTAATCTTCTAGCTTCTAATTCATGACATACCTGTTTATTGTGGTTGTTGGATTGAAATTAGCATAAGGTCACATGGTTTTTTTTAACCTTGGCAAAAATACATAATGCGTATTGCCCGTCTAATGCTAGAAAAAGTGTACACATGTATTTAAACTCCAGTTCTTAGCTCGATGGTTATGCAAATGTATCTGCTCCTGCAGCAACATGTTTATGGAATGGCATCTGCAGGGAACCTCAGCACGCAATGCACAGCAAAACCTGTCAACACAACACAGCACAGCATGTTCTGATTCAAAAGATCACTACTGTTTTTAATACACCCGCACTTATCCGCTGTAATACCAACGTCATGTGTTTACATGACCAGAATGATCTAACCCTGAATACATTATATTGTCAAAAGTATACAGACACCTGACCTTAAACTTGTTAGACATCCTATTCCAAAACCATGGGCATCATCTGAAGGGAATTTAATCTGTTTAATGATAGGAGCATTTGAAAGGTCAGACTGGTGTAGTATGGAAAGTTTTAGTTGGCAAATCACCTTCCAATTTATCCCAAAGGTGTTTAATGGGGTTGAGGTCAGGGCCAATTAATGGGCTATATGCAGGCCAGTGGAGTACTGCAAGTAAAGAACTTGAGAACGTCAACCCCCAGACTGTAATATACAATTCATTTTCATTAAATGACTTAAAATGTGTGTTATTGTGTTCATAATTTCAGAGTTAAAGAAGAAGTTAAAAATGATCAGCAGGGTCTTTGGGCACATCTTGGGCAGTGTTGAGGAAGCAGACACTGTGGTGGAAAATGAAAGATGTGAGGAGCTGCTGGAGTTTGAAGATGGTGAATGGGTCATCATTGATATACAGGGTAAATTACTATTCACATTGTTTTCCCATCATTTACCTCACATCAAAAACAGATGTGCAGCTAACTTAATCATTAAGACCTGATCACACCAAGCAAGGGAAATGTCTAAATGGATACTGGCCGGTCACCTCATATTTATACCCCAGTTACACAGGAATTCATGGGCTGTATGATTTTGTTTTGTAGATAACGCAACTGTAGGTCTAACTGTTGAAGATCCTCTGGAGAATTTACTAATCGAGCATCCAAGCATGTCCGTGTATCAGATGCGCCACCAAACTGGTGAAGAAGATTCTTCTGATGAAGAAGATGACTCTCCAAGGTAAGTAAATGTATTATCCCTTTAAAAGGATTAATTATGGTTAGATTAGTACACAATATATCATTCACTGTATGGCCAAAGGTATGAAGTTAGAAATGTTCACCTGAGCTCTGGAGGAGCAGCACCTGTGACTTTTAGAGGAATCTGTCTCATCTCCTAGTTTATTAGCCATTAGTTAGGTAGTAAGCCAAACATTCCATCATCTTGGCATCACTTTAAAGAGACGAGATCATTTTTCCAATTTTATTTTGAGCAGTGATATCAGAATCTTGGTTCATTATGCATTTATTAATAAAGTGTCTTCTTTGTGATACTCAGATCAGTTCCAATCAGACGTGACATTTTATGGCATTTGGCACCGTCGAGCGACTTCCTGTTCCCAGTGCAGAGAGCCCGAATGTTCACCGAGCGCAGGAACCTGAGTCGAAATGCCCTCAACAGGCAAAACCTGGTGAAGACTCGCTTCTGTCCTGCCGAGCGCCGCTACGGTCACTTTAAACAGCCGAGTCAGCGCCTCTACAACTACTGAAGCACTGCTGAGGTGGGGCGATACACCGGTGTGCGGTTTTGTTGTGATCAAGTTAAATAAATATAGTGTTTATTGAACAAATATTTATTGTATGGTTCCACTCATACAGCAAGGAAATGAATGACCACAGACAAAACTGTCATGACTGCTGGAATCTTTGAAAAGTTCAGCACAAAGCACAAACTGTTTTTCTGATCATCTAGATTCTAGAAGCATCGCATGCTTGTGTGAATGCTTGCATTAAGTAAATTTATACCTTTAGGTTCATGGTATTACAGAGAATTTTGGGTTTTTAGCTGCAATTTAGTGTGAATGCAATAATGCAATACTTGAATACAGTTGTGCTTCTTATTTTATATTAAGGATCAATGAGATCTTACAGGCTTTGGTTGCAGTTTTGCTTTTTATCTGTTTATTATTTTGAAAAAATCTTACAAAGAACAAAGTGTTAAAAAATGTATTACAAATGAAATCAAGGTTTGGATTTATTTAGTGTGCATGTTTGGGTTGTAGCTTAGCTGTAAGTGTGTTTTGCATGAAATAAGAATTTTTTTCTACAGTTTTTTTAATTCAGTATTTTAAGGATGTCAAATGTTACCTGCCAGCATATTTACTGAATATTGTGTGCAATTCAGTTTGTAAATATGTCTTAATCATTCTTTTATTTTTTGTATACAATAATACATTTGTACAAAAAAAAAGCTAAATAAACTTGAAAATTACTTTTTTATTGCAGTAAATGTTTTCTGGTTTTGAACTTTGGCACCACAATCGAAAAACATTTAAAAGAAATTCATTTGCGTAATTCACGCACTTTCTCCATGAAGCTTTCGACTCTCTCAGGATCCACACTGTTCTCCCACCGGCCCTCTTTCTTAAAATATGAGCCGATGATCAAAGCGTTTGCCTCTAAATAATCCTCCAGGTTATCACAGGTCACTCCGGAACCAACTAGAACTGGAATACTGACAAACTGAAGCACATCTAGAAAAATACAGAGAGAAACATTAGGATTAGATAGGATATACGTACTAGATATTGCTGATAATATTTTATTTATTCATCATAATAAAAGAGAAATGTTAACAATTACATATTTTAGCTATAAATATGAATGCTATTTGTATAAATGAATGAATGATAAAGGTTAAAGGGTAAATATCACTTCATCTCACCGTTCAGTTCATGTGGATTTGCTTGAACTCCGGTTGCAGGGCCTGTAACGATCACTCCATCCGAGAGAAAAAATTCAGCTGCTCTTGCTGTTTCCGCAACGCTCACGTCAGCCGTCAGAGCATGAGCGCTGTACCGACACCAAACTCAGATATTTCATTTTGTTTATGGATTTATTTAAATAATCAACTGTTGCCTCTCAAAATAAATTCTACCTCAATTTACAGATGCTATATACACAGCTGAGATCAAAAGTATATTTTTTGTTTCTAAAGAAGTTTTTAGGTCAAT
Source organism: Trichomycterus rosablanca (assembly GCF_030014385.1). Classification (NCBI taxonomy): domain Eukaryota; kingdom Metazoa; phylum Chordata; class Actinopteri; order Siluriformes; family Trichomycteridae; genus Trichomycterus; species Trichomycterus rosablanca. The sequence goes on along the minus strand of NC_086014.1, from coordinate 14,003,035 downwards.
GCCCTGCTAAACCACCTAATTATGAAGTTATCTTTATTATTCTGTCTATTTAATTTGATTCACAGTTTCACTGGCAGCAAAACAACTCAAAAGCATAAACCACATAAATCACTATGTAACATTACAAGGGGTGTCCACATACTTTTGGCCATACACTGTATGTTTGTGACATTAACCTTACCTGTGCTTTTTCTTTATATCAGTAAATATCTGGATGTGTTCTGCTCCCATGTGCTTGCGATATCGTAGCAGTTCTCCAGCACATGCGTTCATCATCCCTTCATCAGCAACGTGAGAAAATACAAACCCCTCAGCTCGAATAAAATTCAGTCCTGAACATGTAGACAGGACCATTTAGTGTGATGCATTTCTGATAAACTAGCTGTCCAGCCTGTGATGTTACCACTGTATAATATTAATAATAATAATAATGCAATGTGCTTTTCTTTCACCTGACGCGAGTGCTACAGCCAGTGCAGTTTGATTAGCAGCTGCCAAGATCTGAACTCCAACGGGTACGGACGGATGAAGCTTCCTGACCGCCGAACACACTGCTGTCATCACTGCACCCACCTCTGGTCCAGCAGTGCACACGTACGGAACATCATGCATGTTTTCAATCAGCAGGCCATCCTACACACAGACATTTTGTTTTAACATCTGGATTGTTATTAATCCACTGTATTTCATTCCCTTTAAGCCTCACTGGTATCTGCAGGATAAGCTGATGTTATTTTGCTGTTTTGGGTAATTGAATGAGTGTTACTAGGTGGATGCTATGATGTAGCTAGAGCGAATGGTAACTCCTCTGGCCACCATTAATTTATAGATGTGGTGTTCTATGCATGTCAACATGTAAACAATCAATTCCAATGTGTCGCTGTTTCCTTTGTACCCACTAGGGCTCAAATTCTGACTAATGCACCTTTAATTATCCCATTACTGCAGTCACACACAGACCTGGAAGAACCTAAGTGTAATTTCTCTGCTATGTTTTGTACATTAGCACAGATAAATGATCTGGTTAATATATTTTATATGTTGTTGTCGAGTGTATGGTCGTATTTATCTTACTACTCCATGATGGCAGTAAATCTCAGCTTCTCTACATGCTTCATCTATGAGTTCAGGAACTGCAGCTCTGCTCAGAGGAGTTCCTGCAAACACACAAGCGCACACACACACTTTTAAGTGCTGATATGGTCACAGCTTCTACGTATATTAAAATCTACTGTCATTAATGAACACCCTTAACCTACCTGGTAAAGCTCCAACATGTATCATACCAATAATGTTTGCTTTTAAATGCCCAAAAAGATTCACAAACTTCATTTTCTCTGTTGTGTGCACAGTTCAAGAAAGCCTTTAGTCACGTGACTGTGCAAAGGTTAACGTGGGTCAGTTTTACACTGGGATATTAATACTGCCCCCCAGTGTAACTCATCAGCTATTCTTATGCAAAAGTTTGGACACCTTTTCAACAAACACTTCCTCGAAAGGTGCCCAGTGAGGTTGGGTTCCTCCATTTCTGATTAATTAAACCATGTCTGTATGAAACTCTTGCTAGAACAGAAACAGGTCTTTAAAAACTGTTGCTATTATGATAAAAGCATATAGTTTAACTTTTTATCATTCATTTCTGCGTCAACCACCTGAACTTAATACTGTATAATGTATGTTGTTGATATGTGTGTTTGATAACTTATTAATAAAAATTGAAGTTTTACAAAATGTGAATAACCTTTGTAGTAAAAATAAAGGGTTGAATAAATAATGATGATTACACCATAAAGAAACGTTTTTAAAGAGAATCTGCCTGGAGCTTCAGGACTTGTGTCCTGTCTGTATGATTTAATGCACCATGCTGCTGTGACATGACTGTAATAGGTATTCTACAGCATGACAATTTACCTCAATACTTGTATTTACAATTAATTATATTTTAAAATATATTAAAGAGTTCGGCTGCAGACATGCATGCTCAGTTTCGGTGAAGTGACGTCAAGTACACTACAGTTACTACAGTATTTGTTTTTGCTTAACGAGAGGAATCTTAAAACAGTGTCATCTAATGCATTTCACACACTTAATAAGTGTATTTTAATGCAGCTCAGCAGTAGTATTTTAGCTGTTTCTGCTATAAAATCGACACGTTAATTGTATTCGTGCAACCCAAAAGTATGATGTTTGCCATTTTTGCTTATTAAACAGACATGACACCCTTATTGTAGTTTTAATTGTATAAATCCCTATATCATTATTATAGATATAATGCCATATAATTCCAAAATCACAGTTGTGACTGTGCTGGTGGTGCATGTTTAAATATTTTATGTATTTTGTACCATCGGTCCCCACTGTGACCTGTTTTCTATGCTGAAGTGCTTTTGTTTACTTCCCAACGCTGCCGCCCACGTGTCTGCTCACTTCCTCGATGACGTCTCAGCGCCAAGTGTGACGTCACGCCAAACGCGCCCCTTTACCCGGCAAAACCTGATAAAGAAATTGATTATAACTAAACATTTTGGGATAGAGGTCAGGTCTGTGTTCGGGGTGCAGCAGTGACGCCTGAGATCAGGGTTACCGAGACAGGATTTGATGTGTGATGCTGATTTCTGGATGCGCGTTATTTTGCTAAACATGCCATTTTTGGAGCGAGTTGTGCGGAGTTTGCGCAGTTTATAAGGGCGCTGAATAAGAGCGTGCAATAGACAGTGAGAGCAGAAGGTAGCACACACTGCTGGGATTCATTCCACTTGGAAATAATACGATTAGAAATCGGATTCGATCTCGATTTACGATGATTAATGAACAATATTGATTGTTTTGGGGGTTTTTTTGCGTGTGAAGCTTTTGAGCAGAAGCATCAGCTTTGTAGAGAGCAAGCATTAGAGGTACAACTTCCTTTATGTTCTTGTATTATCGTAATGAATATTAGTGCTTATCATTATTAACTTTGCGTTTAATGTGTCTGAACTCTTTGATCTGTCGGTGTGTTTGATCTAATGCGCAACTTGTTGCAAGTTTTTTGTTGCATTGTTGCGTTTGATGTTCTGACTGCTCACAGCTCGCCATTTTCTCATCCACCCTAATGTTTTCACCATTTCTTACAATAATGCACCTACATTTCCCACCTTTTGCATCTAATACACCCAGTTCAGGCTTTGTACTTGTAAAATGTACTAAAATGTAGGTTTGTTTCGACTGCTTTTACTGACTTTATTGCCATGTTGTCCGCATTGGGCCTTTGTGTGGGGGGTTGGGAGAGAAGAGGCCACAAAAGTTCTGAACAATGAGTGCAAAATGACCCCAAAATTCTACTTTTAATGCGTTTACATTGTTCTCCAGGCTCTCTGTGGTGCACATGCTGGATATCATGCCCAGTAAGAGTGTGTAAGTTGAATTAAAGTTACTTTTATTTAAAGCATGGACTGTTCAGCAACATGGAGCAGCTGTACAAGTTCAGTTAGCACTAGCATGCTCCTGCAATTTTAACAACAGTTTATTGTAACTTCATGTCTCCTTTAAACGATTATTGTTTGTATTTACAGACTTAACACAGAAGTGGTCAGTAATACAGATGGAACGTTAAAAGCCAACACAGGACGCTCCAGGAAAAGAAAAGCCGATGTTGCTATTGTAAGTCTGCCATGTGTCTGTGGGTCGTGTCCTTTCCATTATTGCAGTGTCCTTCATGTTAATATGATTGTTCATTAACTGTAATTTCTGTTTAAATATCCAGCATTTATCAGATCCAGATGAGGAAGTTGCAGAGATGACCAGAAAGAAGCAATGTGCATCTCGGGTGGGTTCAGTGTGCATATATGTATATAATCCCAAACTGAGTCTCTGTACTTTCTATAATACTTTTATAATAATGTATGTACAATATAGGGCTTAAAAAGTATTTCAGCACTTGAAAATCAGCTCGGACGTCCCATTTTGAAACCAAATGGTATAAAATAGAGTGACCTCTATGTAATCTTTGCAGCTGGAATGGTCACTCTTCTGAGAAGGCTTCCCACAAGAGTTTAGTGTATGTCTGTGTATGGGAATTTGTGCACAGGAACACAGTCATGCTGGAACAGGAAATGACCCTCCCTAAACTGTTGCTTCACATGGGAAGCATATTATTTTCTTTATGTAATTGATTTATTACACCTTTTAGCACTTGTTGTGACAAACGCATGAATTCAATAATTAGGTTTGTTCTAATACTTTTGTCCGTCTAGTGTACGTTACCAGATTGAGTAGCGACACCCTTTGAACTTTGTTTTAAATAGAATTTCTCTCTCAATGCATGTTACATGAACCCTGTATAAACAAAAACTTCTTCATTCTATTGTTTCTTCTGTTTACATTCTCTGTTCAGTCATGTTAGTTTGGAAGCAGGTGGAGTTTTTCATCTCTTTATGATCTTCGACTCTTTTTCTCTTGTTCCTGCTTAGACGTGCCAGGATAAGACGGCGGCCTGTTGGAGCCCGCGTGAGCCCCACTCGTCCTCAGATCAGGCTGACAGACCGGTTGGAATCGGCAGTATGGGATTTGCACACTATAACGACAGAAATATTTTCCTCACACCGACGCGGCCTTCCCCTCTGCCTGCTCTCTGGTGAGCCTCTCGTTCCTTTTTTCTTCTTTATAATTAAATATAGAATTTTATATTGTGTGCGTCTTGTCTATCCGCTTGTCTATCCACACTTTTAACTTGAGCCGTATGTTATGTGTTTTTCAAGCTGGGCGAACAAAGACGACGTGTGGAACTACCTGCTGAGAAAGGATAAGCTCTATCTCCACGATAAACATGTGATGGAGAGACACCCGAACTTGCAGCCCAAAATGAGAGCCGTCCTGCTTGACTGGCTTCTTGAGGTCAGCGCACATTTCATGTGTAATGGACCCGAATCTCGTTAGTTTGGGAGGAACTTAATCAGGCGTCACGCTGTGAAGCGTTGAGATTTTAGGTGGGGTTTATTTGCCTTGTGACATGGTGGTTTTCAACCTTGTGGTCCATGTGGGGGATCTAAAACAAATGAAGATTAACATGCCATCATTTCATTAGCTTGGGATATTCCTACAGGGTAAAGCTTCTTAAATACATATTAAAGAACTGCACTGTAAAAAAAAGTCAGTTTTGGGGTGAGATGGGTGAAGCTGGGGGTCTATAAGGATTTAATCAAGCTGAAAGGTTACATACACTTTATTTTTGTTTGTTTTTAAAATGCGGTGTCCGACTAGCTCATGGTCAGGTGTCCAAATACTTTTGCCCATGTAGTGTATGTGTATTTCAATGCCCAAGTGCTTCCTCCACATTACAGTCTTTCCTAAACCCAATGTTTCCGTATCAGGTGTGTGAGGTGTACAAGCTACATCGGGAGACGTTCTATTTGAGTCAGGATTATTTCGATCGGTTCATGGCGACGCAGAAGAACGTTCTGAAATCCACTCTGCAGCTCATCGGCATCTCGTCTCTCTTTATAGCTGCTAAGATGGAGGTGAGTCTGTCCTAGAACCAGTGTTGACCAGATGAGAGGGTTCTTATTAAGGTTTCTTCACTATATGGTTTTGGGAGTTTTTTTAACATCGTTTTTGCATTTGTGCTTATACTTAATTTAAAATTAGTTTTCTGTATGTTTTCTTTATCTATTATCCCCCATAATTGACCAAATGGAGCTCAATCTGTCTCGTTTTAGGAGATTTATCCTCCGAAAGTGCACCAGTTTGCATATGTTACTGACGGCGCGTGTACGGAGGAGGAGATCCTCAGCATGGAGGTCATTATCATGAAGGTAAATGTCATCATTAACACGGCACTCCTTCAGCAGTGAACCTTAATAAATACTGGTCACTGTACAGTCCAGGATTTATTGTTTGTTTGTTTTTACTTAAATCTCACTGATGTGGAATATTCTCATGTTTTAGGAGCTGAATTGGAGTATGAGTCCACTGACTCCGGTTTCGTGGTTGAACGTGTACATGCAGATGGCTTATCTGAAGGAGTTCGCTGAAGTTCTCATGCCGCAGTTTCCACAGACTACTTTTGTACAGATCGCTGAGGTACCTCTCTCTCTACTTTTGCTTTGTCCAACAAACTGAAGCTTTAATGTACTGATTTGGGACTCTTAGCATAATGTCCAAATTCCTCTTGGACGGTGAGACAGGCAGACAGTTTGTAATCCCAAGATTTAGAATAGGATGTAAAACAAACATTAGGTATTTCAGTGTCTACATACTTTTTGCCATATAGTGTACATGTTCCTTAAACCGGTAACATTTGTTTGTACCTGTAGCTGCTGGATTTGTGTATTTTGGATGTGAGGAGTTTGGAGTTTTCCAACAGCCTGCTTGCAGCATCAGCTCTCTTTCACTTCTCATCAATGGAACTTGTCAGTAAAGTCTCAGGTAAGACGGTCTAGCAAATCTAAATGTATGCATAGCTATAGCTGCACAATTTTCCTGTAGTAAATCATTTAGTGCTTGAAATCCTTTGGAAAGCCGGGTGCACCAGGATGCATTATAAGAACCCAGGTGTGGCAGTCTGATGCTCTGGGCAATGTTCAATATTCATGCCGCTTCATTGCAAAAATATTCCCTGATGGCATCATTCAGGAACGTTTTGTGGAGCTTGAACCTCCAAAGTTTTCAGATCTCAATCTGATCAAGTATCAGTGGGATGGGATGGGATGGACAAACAAGTCCTTGCAACTTACAGGATCTGCTGCTGCTTCAGGTCCATGCTTCAGTGGCACTAGGCGAAATTGTGCAACATTAGCCATGTGCTTTTAATCTTACGGCCGATCGATGTGCCTGTTCTAATTCTGATTTGTTCTTTTTTTTAGGTCTGAAGTGGAGTGACGTGGAAAGCTGTGTGAGGTGGATGGTTCCGTTTGCCATGGCAATCCGTGAAGTCGGCAGTTCCACTCTTAAAACGTTTAAAGGAATTCCAGCTGACGATACGCATAACATCCAAACCCATGTTGCCTACCTGGACTGGCTGGTATGTGTGCACTACTTGGCCAAATGTGCATTTACTTCTACACGCATCAGATGGGGAACAGTTAGTGGTTAGGAACCCCCTTTTACTCACAGAACAGCATGATTCTGTGCACCACAAATGTTCCTTTAAGATTTGGGTCTATGTTGGGAATCTTTGTTCTACCACATTTTAAAAGCACTGGATTCAGATTTTGATCTGGTGACTAGGGAGGCTATTAAAGTACCTGGAATTCATTGTCATGGTGCATCTAAATTGGTTACATCATGCTAGACGTGGCCTATACACAATGATTAAATGTATTGCCACCCTGACTTCTTGCTCACTGGAAAATTCTCCTTTCCAGTTGGCTGACGGGTGGTCAGTTATTAAACACCAATATTGAACACATTCTTTATTATATAACTTTTGATGGGAGACTTTATTTTCTAAATGTTTTCTTCTGTTCTTTTCAGGAAAACGTGTACACCTATCAACAGGCGGAAGTAGAGCGTGGCCAGACATCCCCTATACCCTCTGGGGTGCTTACTCCACCGCCCAGTAGTGAGAAACCTGAGGATGTGCCCTCCTGACCCTCCACACACTTCCTTCATCTATGTGATTTGGGACACGGTCTCTCATACAGTGACGGATTAACATAAGACCAGCATCTTCAGCTTATATTAACATGCACAGCTTGTATTTTTATTCTGCAGACTTGAAATGTCCCTTTTTTTTTTTTAAAAAACAAATGATTTTATATTTGTATTTTTTCCCCCCGGAGTGGGAAACTGCCCACCTGCTGACTCTTCAGAGCGACTCTGTGCCCTGAATGCTGCTAACGGAGGTGGAGCAGATGGGGGAAACGGCTAAATGAAACGAAGCCTTGATTATATTTTATACACTAGCGTGTGAGTGTGTGTGAGAGAGAGAGCGTGAGAGAATTCCTGCTGCTTATATGAGAATTCTTTCTGCCAGGTTACCATTGAAATGGCTTCAGAAGTTGCAGGACTGGGATTTTATTTTGTATTAGATTTTCTCTGGTTGCATCCCCAGTGGCGAATTTTACCCAAATGGTCTTGTTTTTAAATTAAATGCTGCTACTTTTCATTTTTATAAGATTAAATAAAGATTTTAAAATGCATGCTGTGTAGTTTATGTTCTGCTGGGCTGGGCTAAGCTAATCACCTTCATTCTAGGTTCACACTGCATCACAGAAGGGGTGCGTGGTCCACATAATCGGAAGGCCCTAAAGTTGTGATCTGCTTAATCAGAAGTGCATCTAATGGTGGGCTGAAACAAAGGTAGGAGAGCTTAGAGCTTTCATATCTGATCTGGTATTGGCTTGTTTGTTAAATAGGTGGTGGGTAGCAAACTAGCAAGTGTGTTTCCTACAGAGGATTCACTTATTTTTACTTGAACTCAAGCAACAAACCAGGAGTGTCCAGGAGTAGCTCTACTGCACCTCTTTTTACACTTGTCCGACAGCAGTGAGTGAAGTGTGTGCTGGTAGAAGTGTGGGTGTTGGGTGGGGGTCCCAAATTACAGGCGTCCAGCAGCTGCCACACACTCAACGCTGCTTTTGTTCTTCAATGTGCAGTAACAGCAGGTGCAGATTATACACACACTCGCACACATACATTCTGGTTCTGTCCATGACAGTGAATGCACCCTAACTATCGGACACACAACTCCATATGTTAGGGTTTGATCCTTTGTGCAAGCAGATTGAAATCCTCGTCTCTAACCCTTCAGAACACATCCATATTAAGCTAATCCAAGTCCTCTGTTATGAACAAATAAGAAGGTCCGTGTGCACTTGAAGACCTGCTATTTTGCAGTAGGAAATTTTGAGGTATTTGAGAGTGTTAGACATCTAGGTGTGGGGATGATTGAATGAGCATAAAATACATTGACCTGCACCACCATCTATTTGTAATGTGCACCAAAATGCTAATGTGAGCATTGTAAAGGTCTCGACTATATATGTTTGGCCATGTCTTTAATTTCTGATGGAAGTTCTTTAACTTACAGGTTACTTACTTTACATATAATGAAATGTACTTTAACCACATAAACAGGGACATCAGAAGGCTTAAGTATTATGGCAAGGGCATATTCCCCCTTGTCCTCTTGGTTCTTACATACTAACATAATAAGCATGCCCCTTTCTTCCTTTTGCAGAGTTATTTTATCCAGTTTTAGAACAGGACATCGAACAGGACATGCAGGTCCAACAGAGTTAGCCTAGGCACAGAGCACAGAGCACAGAACGCTTTGCAGCCTACATAAAATAAAGTTAATAATGAACAAATCATCTAAGCGTGCGCCATCAAGCGGCAGATATATGAACTACCACATTAGAAATTTTATATACAGTACTTTTTTTTCGGGCACAGTTGCACTTTTTGTCCAGCAGGTGGCAGCACGACCTCAGTGATCCAAAACAGTGAATCAATGAATCACTTATCTGATTGATTGATTGATTGATTCACTCGATTCCTAGTTTATAGCTAGGTAAATGTTTTATTTCACGCTTTATTTTTATTTCATGGCACACTTTTAGTGCAACTAAAAAACAAAACATAAGTACTGAAACGGCATATTTACATAATTTAAAATTAATAATTCACCCTACCGAGTTGTTTTTCCCAGTTTGAAGGTAAAAATGCTCTTATGCTCCTTCATGAGAACAGAAGCTACTCACACACCTCCAGTCCCTCTGCTGTATGGAACACTGTTATCCCTATTACTGTGTGATGTACGGAACACAGTTACTGTACTTGTTCAGCTGTAAATGACAGAAAAGCAGAAAAGTGCTGATGGAATATTAACTCAATCTTGACTCTTAATTTATATTTTTTAACCCTTTTGAATATTTATGAACATTTAAACTCTAAACAAAACCTAAGCACCGACATTTACGACGTTTAGCTTGTGACCACAGTAAACATGTCTAACATCTCATTAATTCACTCAATTCAATGTAATATCGTCAAATAACATCAGCTGCATTTAAACAAAGTATTAAAACAAACTTTATTTGACTTCTGAAACGATAAAAAGCTGAATTTTACTTACAGCTCTCAGTCCTGTCAGTATTTGCCAGACAGTCAACTACTATTTGACACATACTACACATACTACAGCAGTATGTAGTACAGCAGTATGTGAGTGAGCATCAGGCTTGTACACTGCATACTACATACATCTGTACTTAGTAGTATGCAGCGCTGATGTGAGTGAAAGAATCGGTTATTTGAATCGACTCAGGCATTTCCACAAAAAATATAAAATAACTCGTGAAATTGTTCAAATCGCAATAACAACGGATATAAAATTTACATGTAATTAAATCCTTGTAATAGCGATAATATTTAAGAAGAAAAGTCTTCACTTTAATTGAATGAATCGTTTAATCAAATGATTCGTTGACTGAAAAAACCCACTCTGCATCTCCATCTGCTGGCCAAACTGAGTAACTGCACCCAAAAATAACTGCTTTAAAAATCTATTTAAATAATTAAAAACAAAACACACAATTTAACAAACCTAAATGTATTAACCCAACCTAAATAAATCCAAATGTCCAAAATAAGACAATTTACCATGGTATATTTACACCAAATTAGAGAGCAACGAACTAAAAGACTAAAAAATATTGCAGTAATCACACCAGCAAAACGATAATGTACAGTATATATTGTATATTATCTGCTATACTTATATACTGTATTTATTCTCATTCATTTAGCCACTGTAATCACCTTTCATAACTTTGTAATTATATACTAGTCTATACACTGGACAATCATTGTCTGTTTACTGTTGACTTGACTGTTCTTAATACTGTATGTGTCTCTTCATTTAAACTTATCTGGTCACTACTGCACTTTAACTGTATTATATGTAAATAATCTCTATCTTGCACTTCTGGTTAGGTGCTACTGCATTTCGTTAGCTATGTACTTGTACTCTGCCGTGCACAATGACAACAATAAAGTTGAATTTAAGTGTATTTTGGGTAAAATTAACCAATATGGCAACCCAATGCTGTGTAGTGTGAATTATACAAACCTGGCAACCCGACCCGAAGTTGCCTCACTTCATAAAAGCGCAACTAAAGGTCAAAAACATCCGAACATTTCAGCTTTACTTTAATAAAACACACCAGGTAAGATTTATTATCACATATACATTTTTTTTTTTAATTTAGAGTAAATATTACATTTATACAATAAGTTATAAGTCGTAGTGTAATTAGATTTAGAGTTGATCTGTTTACGATTTTCAGTGACTAAGCAGATATTTTGTAAAGTACGTTATGCGCTTTATTTTTATTTTCTTAAAACCCACCAGACTTACCAGAAAAAGTTTTAGAAACACTGAAACTTAACTTAAATCCTAATAATTTAATATTAAATCGCCCTCCTTAATTATAAATACAAAACCTCTTAATTTAATATGCTCTTAATTTGTAAACGGACCAGAATTATTATTGTTTTTGAATAGACTATTAATGTTTTATTCAACTTTTTAATTTCAAAATGCAGTTTTTAATCCATTTTAGTTAAAGTCTAAAAGAGGTTTTGGTTTCATTTTCAGAAAAAGACTAAGTGCAGAGGTGGTTTTTGTGCAACATGATCTTTTAGACCTGGGTTGTGGGTTTGAAGGACTGGACCCTTCAGTCTCACTGACATGACATGTGCACACGTGGATTTTCTATTTGTGCTTAGATTCTCTTACACCTTCCAAAACATGCAGAAGGTGGATTGGCTGTGCTAAATTACCTCTGGGTGTGTGGAAGAGAGTAGGTGTGTTGCATTGTGATTAACTGGTGCCCTAAATTGTAATGGGTTAAGACTATTTAGGTAGAAGAATAAATATAATAATTTTCTTTACAGTCCTACTGTGTTACATTCTCTATTTGTGTGTTTATCTTCAGTAAATCAAACCTGATGGATCGTGTGGGTGATGTGATGCGACTTTGCTGTGAGGTTTCAACAAATCATCAGATCAAAGCAGCAGTGAAGAGTTCGACAAAAGGGGCGATGGTGGCTGGAGGGAGCGCTCTAATAGGGGGCCTGCTGCTCGGACCGCCCGGCATCGCTCTTGGTAAGAAAAGAAAACATGTCACATGCCATGCTTGAAGAAAATAGAAGGTTACACTCACTCATTCATTGTGTTAGTGTAAAGTGGTAGTGTTTTACTACTGTCCTTGTTAGAGGATACACACACACTTAGTAGTTCCAATTGGACTGACTGCACATCTTTGGACTTGTGGGAGGAAACCGGAGCACCTGGAGGAAACCCATGCAGACTCCACATGCAAAACTCCACTCAGAAAGGACCCTGGATGCCCTGCTGGGGAATTGAACCCAGATGCTTCCTGCTGTGAGGCGACAGCGCTACCCACTGCACCACCATGTCACTCACAATTTCTGGTTCTTTTTCAAACTACAAATTTATTATATTTTTATAATTTTGTATTATTTATTATAATCCTAATAAATAAATAAATAGTTCCCCATTCCTGATAAAACATTGTGCTAAAAGTGTGAAGTGTTTAAAATATTATTTTCTGTTTTTCAGGAGGTGCTTTCGGAGGCCTGATGGGTTGGGGTATGACTTCTGGGCAGTTTAAACCTGTTCCACAGATCCTAATGGAGCTTCCACCTCACCAGCAGAGAAAACTCTACAATAATGTGATGGCAGTTATGGGTAGCCTGGACTGGATGGACGCCGTTCAGCTGGTTTCACTGGTGATGGGTAACGCCACTCTGCAGCAGCAGGTTGTAGCTGCCATTCTGTCGTTTGTTACCAAAGAGCTGCAGGGTGAGATACGTTATGGAAACTGACCTCACCACATAGAAACTGGGGTTTAATGTTTCGCCTTTGAATGTGCTAAATAAGTTTTTATATAATGTTTACTTTACAGTAGCATTGATCAAGCTGTCGTGCATTATACACATGTGGAAGGAAATAAGTCAGCAATAATAATGTTTAAATGGGTTTGCTCAGTGCCTTTTGTACATGTATTAGGAATTATGTGTTTAATGTTAAGTAAAAATTTGATGTGAAAAAATATTACTTTTGTATTTTATTATATCATATTTTGTAATTGGTAATAAGGGTTTATTGTATAAAATAAAAACGAAATGATTAAACAATAAAGCCTCTATATAATATAATTCTCATAATTGTATCCTGTTTAAAATGTTTATACCTTATTTGACACACCTGATGATAAACAGTTCATAAATTATATAATTTTTAAAATGAAAAGAATAGCTAATAAGAATATATTCACAAGTTAAAGTAAAATCAAGGTCACCTAAGCTTTAAAAGATTGTGTGAGAGTTATCTAAAGAATAAAGAATTGCAAAACCCCAGCAATACATTTTATATTATTTAGCTTATATTATTAATGTTTTTATGTAGAAATGTTTTATATAAATTTGTTGTTGGCAGGATGTTTATGCTTTTATTTTATACATTTTATAACCTTGCGACGATGGCTACGTCCGAAATCGCATACTTCCATACTAAACAGTACGCGAAAAGTACCCGGATAACCTACTAGTACGTACTGTTTAAGTGTGCGATTTCGGACACAGCCAATGTACTCAGTTCTAATCATGTGACAAAATATCGCAATCTGACTGGCTGTTCACATGAGCAGTTCTGCAATTTGATTGGCTCCTTGGCGGCGTGGAGCTCCAGAGGTTTACAGCTGGAGTCCTTTGGGGAATTTTTATGTGCTCTGACATCACGGCTGTGATTCGGTCGAGTGCCGTAGATAAACACAGTTGTAAAGTTATTCGCGATTACACACGACCTTTAGTGCTTTAATGATTTTATACAACCGTTTAATAAAGTAGATAAAGAAACAAAAAATGAAAAAAGGTCCTGAATGTTATACTGAATATGCTTTAAGGTAAATATGCTTCCGCTAAAAAGTAGTTCTACAATGATGAGTTGTTGCTAGGCAACAGTAAAATTCCCTAGCCTGCATTAACACAACAGGGTACAAAACTCGCCTGGTTTATAAAACACTACCTAGTATAGTTAGTTTAACGATCTGGTGGTTTTTGGACATAGCTCAAACACTAGAAAATGAATAAAAACAAACACACTAAGTGCAGGAATGCAATTGGTCATTTACTACTCCAAAGATCAGATCTAAACCAAGATTTCTGATTATCAGGAGGTTGAAGCCAGAACAGAAGAGTTGAGTACAAGTCTACCAGGAAATCCTGCAGAAAATTTAGTGGCTACGCCCAAAACGACAAGCTATCATGATGTACATTTATTTTTATAGCCTATCCACATTGTAAATTCTTCTGAGAGATAAGATAAAACCCACATACATGCAGAAAAAACATGTCAAACACCAAAGACCAAAGATAAGGAACAGAATTACTAAAGTGTATATTTTGGAAGTACCAAGATGTATTTAAAAATAGGAGGAAAAACAGAATTATAGAATTGTAGAAATAGTTCAGGTTTAATGCAGTTAGTAATGCAGACTACATAGTCTGTACCCTGCTTTTATATCTACTCTCAAAATAAATGTATATTCATAAAACAGAAAATCAAGATGTTCGTTATTTATTTCATTCATTTCTTGATTTATACATGTAGAGTAATAACATAAGAATGCCATACAATACATTTAATACAATACAATTTTACATTAAAGAACACAATTTTCATACTTTGTATGTTATAGTCTTCCCAAAAGGAATACAGTTTTTTTTAATTCTGCACTGCTTTACAGCATCACAGGTGCTCAAACATTAAACTGCATTCATTTACAGGCACAAACAAAAGAAAATTCATGTCTATAGGTGAGAAGGTGAGAGGACATCCAGAGCAGTGAAACAACCCTTAACACTGATGAGATCGAGCACACTTTATTTAGGGTTTAGCTCCGATTCTTGTGTGATCTTGTGTGTCCAGAAAGGAGCTCCCATGTTGTTTTACATCTCTTCTATGTGCTGCGTGTCCCACAGGAACAAATTGTGATACACAATACATTTAATTTGCACTGATATACAGCGTCACACATGTTGAAAAAGTAAATAGTATATATTTTTTTTACTTTACACAGGCAAAACACAAGTAAATTACTATAATCAGACAGAACAACCTATTTATAAAGGAAGTACTTTTAAAGTAAAATAATTAACACAGCTGTAAGCAGCAATAGTACAAAAAAAGTGTCAAAATTGTGCATAATTAAACTAATATGTACAAATCTAACATTCTTAACTTCATGTTGTGCTTTACATTCAGTCTTTGCTTCCTCTTT
Organism: Trichomycterus rosablanca; assembly: GCF_030014385.1. NCBI lineage: Eukaryota > Metazoa > Chordata > Actinopteri > Siluriformes > Trichomycteridae > Trichomycterus > Trichomycterus rosablanca. Next base: position 13,987,748 of record NC_086014.1, on the reverse strand, counting down.
ATACACTACATACAGGGTGGGTAGACGTTTTCAGGGTTGAAATAACAGTAGATTTCTTCATACCAATGAGAATTTTGCTGATTCTCCTGCTCCTCTGCTTCCTCATCGCTGGACTCGTCATATTCAGGTACCTCCACGCTGTCGCCTCTGAATCTTTTACAGGTATCCAGTGATGGCAGGATGTCTTTACACAGCTTGCACACTCGTACAGGTTTGTGGGAGATGTTCTTCAGGATGGCACGGCCCTTGGAGCACGAGTTACACACCACAAACCCGCAGTTTCTGCAGTGGTGTTTCCTCTGTGCCAAAGTAAAGAGCCTAGGGCAGCGCATGCAATGGTGCGTAGCAGAGTCTGGAACCCAGAGTGATGCAAATGTTTTGACGGTGCCAGGAAAACCCAAAAGCTTCAGCCGTTCGGCTCTGCAGCGCTCAATGTGGTCCATCCAAGCCCGCTTCTCTTGCAACGAAGCTGCTGAGACAAAGAAGGACTTGCGTGGGGTTCTGAGGATCCACTGGTTGGTCATACCCTCACCGTCTTCTATGTTCTCCTGCTCCAGCTCCTCCAGACGAAGGATCTGCTGGTGGTTGTTCCAGCGACCGGGAACCACAATGCTGCCGTATACTAAGATGTCATTGAACAGGAAGAACGCTTTTGGCATCGCTCGCTTCCTGCAGCGCTTGAGCAGACGGCCTTCGCCGATCAGGACTCGGCCTAGAGAACAAAGAGGTTTTCCACCAGGCTGAAACGAGTTCTCCACAGCCTGGATTCGCGCTTGGTTAACCATCTCATATTTCAGACAGTCCATTATTGTTGCTGAAAAACTAAAGAATTTCAATTAAATTAGTTCTGTTTTTTCAAGAATTCTAGTTAGTGCCATTATGACTGTAGCTGATTAGTTTGTGTGCTTTAGACACTTTAATTAAACATAAACATCTGTTAAAATAACCAGACCAAATGATCCAGATGCAAAAAATAATAAAATGTACCTGATTGTTGATCGGTTGGTTCTGAGTGTTCAGTCTGACTTTATGCTCAGGTTGCACGTCCTCAGATACGAGAGTGTGTGATATGAAGTGTGGTGTGTGTGGTGTGTGTTTTTATAGACTAACTAAGGTAGTTTTTCCTGTTCGACTGGGAATTTCTTTATCTCACAATCTCTAGGAGTTCAGAGCGAGAAACACACACCTGTTTGTTACCACAATCATTAAACAAACATTCTGCTGTGACATGCATGCTGACGTCAGAATTTGCAGACAGAGGTGTAGAAAGCTGTGGGGTTAGAATCACACAACCTATTGATTTATAGGTAGGATGACGTATACATTAAGATACTAGGTTACATATTTACATCTGATGTTTACACGTTAGAATGATATTATTTTTACTACACCAGCTAATTTTGCTTCTATGTCATTTACAATATAAATATGTTGGTGTTATAATGTGGTAAGAATTTAAAGAAAATTCAGAAAAACAATCCTGTTGATATTCAATTACGTCTACATTTACTAAGTACATTTAAATATTTAGGCATTGCCACGGCAGATCTGGGTTGTGTAACAGACTTGGGACAGTTTTTACAACAGATGCCTGTTCTGACGCAAATGTCATATTTCTATCAGGGCTTGGGACCTGCACTGAGAGTACACCTCAGTAGACGTTTTGTCTACTGAATTTTTTTATATTTTGTGTAAAAGCCAGAGTGCATTACGAGCAGGAAATGCAATATTCATTGTTTCCTCCTGCTTTAGAATTCTTTGCTTAATAATTATGGTGATTACACTTTTTGTGTTCCATGCACTTTCACCCAGTTGTAGCATCTTGTTTCCCAAAATTTGTCTTGTTTTTTTAATTCAATCTCTTCCTGCTTTTGTGCCATACTAGTCTGCACTGTTTAACCTGTGTTTCTATGCCTGATGCTCCCTGCACCCAGGAGGGATATCGCATGGCAACCCACTGCAAAGACCCTCTTTAAGGCTAAAGAAAAATAATGATCAATAAGTTTCAGAGGCTGTTGATTCAAATAATCAAATTGAACAACCATGGCACAACAGGTGAGTATAATACTGTAATCCATGCCCCCTGCTTCTCTGTACAGCAGTGGCGGCTGCTGGTCTTTCAAAGAGGGGAAGCTCATTGTCGGCTTACATCATAAAATTTGTAAATGTATTTATATATAAATTGTGCCCTCTGTTCCTTTTCAAGAAAATGGCCTGAAATGGGTTGCAGCAGTTTGTCTTTCGACTTCACTCGCAAAATCCGCGATGGGACTGAAGCTCCCAGTGATAGCTGTCAATCAAAACGGAATTCAGCCTTTCGACTGATCCTCCAATCATCTTGCAGAAGCTCAGCGTCCAGATGTGCCCTTTAATGGACTGATGACCTATCCTGTTCTCTACCTTTTGCCCAATAAACTAGACTTACTAGACCCTGACCAGGATAAAACAATGAATGAATGATTGAATGTAAAGGTGTAGTTGATGAGACGTAGACAAGATTTTCCATGGCAGACAGAGAATGTTTTTCTATTTTTAGGAACTTGTTTAGCAGGACTGATCTGATCGGAAAGCCTCCAGACTTTTACCCTCATTGTTCTTCCTTCTTCTGTCAGTCTTTATGTCGGGTTTTTTTGTCCCATGTGTACTTTGCATCAATTGTTTGCATCATTACACTTACCTTATTACAGTCCTTATTGTGAATTCTGTCGGTTCCTTGTATTCCTTGTGTTATTTACGGTACCTGTTTATCATGTAGTCTGTCTGTCCGACTGTTGTTATTTGAATATTTTTTAGTATTTGATTGTTTGGTTAACACTGCTCCATTTTAACTGGTCGTTACTCGTGTTTTGGACATCGATTGTCCTTTTAACTTTGACTTTTTAGTGTTTAAATAGTTAAATCAGTCATACTTGGCCTCGTTTTGATGATGCAACATTGCTTATAAAAGTAAAAGACACGTTTTGGATTAGATGTGCTGCATGACATGCATCAGGTGCAGCAGCGTTGTTGGGATTTGTAAATACTGTTTAAACATACTGGCCTCTTTATTAGGAACACATGCTCTGTTAGTGCTGGTTATAAGTAAACAGTTAGACACGCAATGTGTGTTAATCTTCCTTCCATCTCGCCTTTTATCAGCGGACACTTTCTGATCACATGATCTTTCCTGCCACTTTCACACAAACTCGTATCGTGCATGAAGAGTCACACGAGGTCCTGTGAGGTCCCAGCAATCATACTACGACATAATATTGAGAGGTTAAATTATATCACAATGACATACATAGCTAAAATGCCAACTACATAGCTAAAGGCTTAACTACCAACTAAAGAACAACAGCAGATCACTCTGCCACCTCCCAAAACATATGAAGAGTGGATTGGCATGTGTGTGGGTGAGTGACTAGCTAAATGTTGGCATGAAATAAACTCTGGACTGTCCAGGGTGTGTTCCCTTCCCTTGTTCTCTTTTTTAACAGGTGTTGAAAATTGACTTCAAATTCATTATCCTTCATGTAAAGCGATTGTTTGTGTTTTTTTAGTCTATAAATTGTGTTTTTGTTGTTGAGCACAGAAAGAATGAACCTACTTAATTCATGTGTGTGTGAAAACACAAGTCGACATGTAATTGTAAGAGTGTCTTGGATTTCCTATGCATTGTTTATCTTTTGAACATGTTTACGCTGTTTTAGCTTGTAACTGAACTGTCACTTCTACCAAATACCAACAACCAGCTCATACTGGGCTGTTTAATAAATAATGAGTGTCAATAATATTAAAGTACTAATAATTCAATACTAGGTTACATGAAGCTTGGATGTAGTTTGTATTATTTCTTGCTGATTTTAATCTAAAGTGTTAAATGAATAAGTGAGCCACCTTACTGTGAATTCCCATCACTGAGAAACTGGTCGGGTTGGAGAAAAAACATCCCACATCAACCTGCTGAGATAAAGAACTAGTTCACTTACCTGCATGTGCTAGGGAACTCTTATCAGATTAAACTGTGAATAAATCTAATTTAGCATCTGTTTTTGCTGTGAATGCTGGGGCTATATAGCAACTTTACTATAATTATTTATTTATTTATTGCCAGTTATGACTTTTAGTTCATTTAAATCTGTGTTTGTATGATTTGTGTAAATCCTACTTATTTAAAGTATCCTCTATTGGAAATCTCAAATGATGAATCTCAGTTTCTCTTTCACTACTTATAACAGTAAGGCGCTGGCTGTAATTTACTAATAATTTGCTAATGATTTACTATTGATTCTGACCCCAGAATCCTTCACTCTGATTTATAACTGATAGACTGTATTTTTAAGTCAGCACTTCCTTCTGGATGTTGATTCTAATCACATAGACTCGATATCTGGAACTATTTACATCCCATATTCACTTTATGTTAGAGGATAATAAGATAACCTTAAACTAGTACTAATTTTAACATGTATTCGCATATATACACTATATGGCCAAAAGTTTGCATACACCTCTTCTAATTATGACGTTTCATTGTTTCATCCACTGTCATTGCTAGCGAGGATATGAAGCTAATTATATAGAATAAATAATATGCTTCCAACTTTATGGCAAGAGTTTGTGGTTTCCTGTTCAGCATTCAAAATGAGGTTCATTGAAACATGGTTTAACAAATTTGGCATGAAGGAGCTCCAGTGACCTGCACAGAGCCTCGACCTCAGATTCGGGATAAAATAAGACCATAAAAACAAATCTATATTTACAGCACTTTCATTATTCAGAGTGAAGTGTGCTTTCACACACGCACTAAGGTTAATAATTTATAAACATTTGCAGGCAAATAGAAAGTAAAAAGAAGGATTATTAGAAATAAAAGCTGTAAAAAGTTCACTAGCAGTACCACCAAGATAGCTGGACTTTGCCCTACATCAGGCACAAACCTAGTCATGGGTGCATAGAAAGAAAGGAAAAAAAATACATTTTGAGAGTTTTGTACTTCACTGGAGTAAATATACACCAAAGTGCCAGAAAACTGGTACAACAGGGAACTGTAGCGACTGGTGGTGGCTCCATAATGGTATTGGGCATCCATGGGACTTTGGTATGTTTACAAATGTCTCTGACAAGTGGCACTATGGGTGCGTTCATGCCCTGCATTGATTCTGATTGGTTCAGCCTCTTTCAGCAGGGTGATCAGCCCTGGTTCTGGACTGCGTTGCTTGGGGGGGGCAGTGAGAAAATCTGGATGGGGCAATGCATGTATTACTTTAGTTTCGCCCTAAGCCGGATTCAAACCTAGGGCCTAGAACCTAGGAAAAATATGTGCACTGCACTCAGCCCACTGTGCTACTCAAACAGCAATGTATTAAACACGTCGTAATGCTGATATAACCTGCGCACACACTAAGACTAAACGTGAATACTACTTAAAAAAATAACAAAACGCTTTCTAATTCCCGCGGTAACGGCAGAAGCCAATCACCCTGTTACAGGTTCAAAAATAATGAAGAAAAAGCCTTTGCTTGCATTGCGCTTGGGGGGCAGTGAGAAAATCTGGGGGGGGCAATCCCCCCTCCCCAGCCTCCCCCTAGCACCGGCCCTGAGGGTGATGCTCCGCCACACATGTCTAGAGAATCCAAATTCCCACCTCGCAATTCCACCCTCTCAATCTTATCAAACAAATTAATAACAGAAATCCTGAACTTTGGAATACGACAGAATTTTGGACCTTTCTGCAGGAAGTACAGTGTTCTGAGCCTACAGAATATTTCTGCAAGCTCGTAGAGTCCACGGCCTGTCGTATTTCTGCAGTTCTTCTCTCCCACAGGAGACCTACCAGGTATTAGACTGGTGTACCAGTTTTTCTGCCACTTCAGTGTATATTTGTAAATTAGAATTTTACGTTATTTTCAAAATATGTTGTTACTTTTACTCAAATACACGTGTTTTCTTCTGCTGCACACAGAGGAGTCAGTCAGCTATTAATTCAGTTTATATAAGTAGAATGTAATTACTTTTCCCCACAGTGAATATTTATACTAAAAGCATATTAAATAACAAAAAATAAATACATTGACATTATTAAGCACCAGTGGGGCTTGGATATGTCTCATTTCCCCACAACATTGTGTCATGTACAACAGTGTGAATCCATCAGACTTTTCCTTCTAACTGCAGTGGGATGGATGCCTATACAGAGCTGTAACATACATGGAAGAACATGCTAAACCTCTTTTACTCAGACTTGTTGTAGCATTTAATTTGTTCCCAGCATTTAATTTGTTTCCTATAACAGTCTTCACTCTGCATACTTTTGGCCAAACTAATTTAAGTGCTATGGTACAAATAAGAGGCAGATTTGGATTGTCTTTGTGTTTAGTCCGTGTGGCGCACGTTTGCTCCGAGGACTTCTGTGAAGAAGGTGAGGATCTTCAGTTCCACGTGCAGCTGCAGCGTGGAGTTCGCCATGACCATTGAAATCAGCTGAGAGCCATCGTTCCACTTCAACATACCCAAAACTGAGCGGATATGGACGTAAAGTTTCTTCTTCTGTGAAATGGGAAGCAGCGTGATGAGGCGAGAAACTGATTTATAATGAGTTCTTGTGGACCGCCATCCCAACACTAGTCCAAAAAGTGCACCTCAAACAGGAAAAAAAATCAGAACATGTTCAGTCATACTAGATTATACACTACAGGAACAAAATTATTACAACATCACTTCTAATGTAGTAAATCCATTATATAAAGGAAATGATAAGCTTCCAACTTTGCAGCAGCAGTTTAAGGAAGGTCTTTTTATGTTCCACCATGTAAGTAAGTGTAAAGTTTTTACCTACAATGATTTGTGGCAGTCCCAGTATCATTGTGAATAACACGCTTGGTAATGCCACTAATAGTCCATTGAAAATGTTAATCACCTGCCAGCTCTCTGAAGCCTGTAGAGTAAACCAGTAATTAATATTAATCATTAGCATAATTGTACATGATGTATAACTGAGTGTCTCCTAGCACAGACTTTTGAACACCATACAGTCTCGTTACTTAAATATTAGTCTAATTTTAACATATGTTTTCGCATATATACACTATATGGCCAAAAGTTTGTATACACCTCTTCTAATTATGACGTTTTGTTGTTTCATCCACTCTCATTGCTAGCGAGGATATGAAGCTAATTATATAGAATAAATAATATGCTTCCAGCTTTATGGCAAGAGTTTGTGGTTTCCTGTTCAGCATTCAAAATGAGGTTCATTGAAACATTTGGCGTGAAGGAGCTCCAGTGACCTGCACAGAGCCTCGACCTCAGATTCGGGATAAAATAAGACCATAAAAACAAATCTATATTTACAGCACTTTCATTATTCAGTGTGAAGTGTGCTTTCACACACGCACTAAGGTTAATAATTTATAAATATTTGCAGGCAAATAGAAAGTAAAAAGAAGGATTATTAGAAATAAAAGCTGTAAAAAGTTCACTAGCAGTACCACCAAGATAGCTGGACTTTGCCCTACATCAGGCACAAACCTAGTACAACCTACAGATTCTTGTACACCACACAGTCACATTACTTAGACATTAGTCTATATTATTTATTAACTAATAATCAGTTGGGCCCTAACATGGAGGCCTCACCATCAAGGACTCTTCATGTAGCTCTCTGGTAGCGCAGCGGGACATTCCTCTAGCACATCTCAGCTCTGTTCTGTTTGAATCTCAGCTCTGCTAGCAGGGTGTCGGACCGTGACTCTCCGTGCACAAAACTAGCCTCACTCATGAATCCACCAAAGTACGGCAAATAAGAAAGGGGCCGGTGGACTGCATACATGTCAGAGGGAGTGTGTCAGGCAAATATAGCCTCCTCTGACGTGATGGGGGTATCCAGATCAAGAAAAGAAGGAGAAGATACATAAATAAACTAACAAAAAAAGAATTCCTTTGTTTTTACCTTCCACTTCCCTGAAACCTGAATTAAAATTCTGTGTTACATGTACAATGTCAAATCTGCTAATGTGTAATCAGGGCTTTCATAGGTGGTAAAGGCATCTGCCTAAGGCGGCATCCAGAATGGGGCATTATTTGACCATCCTGTGAACCCAATACTGAGTGAATAAAACCACAACTAGGAAGGAAACAAAAACTGCACAATTAAAAATACACATGGCATAAAATAGAAATCTGATAAAGGTTCATACCTGTCTGTTATTGTAAGGAAGATTTCTTACCGATTAGATCGACACTGTTTGGTGTCCCTCTGATTTTGGCTGTTAGAGGGAGTGCAACAAACCTGCCGTTCCTGCCGTTCTTGTTTCCCATAAGCAACTAATTCATACAGCAGTATCTTGTTGTGACTGGCACAGTGGTACAGCTGGTAGACCGGGTTCTGCACAGCAACAGTTAGGAGTTTAGCATGTTCTTTTTATGTTCCCATTCCCATTCAGGATGTCCTGCCTTGTATACAGTGTAACTAGGCAGCACCTGTGCCACCATAAACATGACTAAGATTGGCTGGGTGGCATCACAGTTTAGTTTAAAGATCTGCTAAATGCTTCTTTAATGTCATTTTTTCATGTCATATTTAATTCATACGCAATCTGCTGAACATTATTTTTGTCAGAGAGAAAAAACAAACACCTAGAACTTAAGTATTTGTCAATTAAAAAAAAGCTTTAATATGATTTTGTTTTAAATACGTGTGTTGTTTCATAAAATGTACATATTTGCATTTTTATAAGTTATTAGATTTTTAATAATTACAGGTTAGTTCATTTAGGTTTGTTAAATACTGTGTTTTGTTTTAATTATGTAAATACTTCTTTTATTTTTGTTACTGTGTGCAGTTACTCAGTTTGACCAGCAGATGGGGGTGCAGAGTGTGGTGATTCCAATTAACGAATTACTGTATTTACCTAATGAATAATTCAATCGGTTTAAAGCACCGAGTAAGACAGAGTAGCTTAGTTGTAGTAAATTATTAGAATTATATTACATTTAGTTTAATAAATTTAGGTTTGTTACATTGTGTGTGTGATTTTTTTTATTATTTAAATAGATTTTTAGAGCAGTTATTTTGTTACTGTGTGCAGTTACTCAGTTTGGGCAGCAGATGGAGATGCAGAGATGGGTGATTTCAGCCAACGAATCATTTGATTCATTTGAGTAAACGATTCATTCAATCAAAGTGAAGACTTTCCCGTTTTCTCTTTAAATACTATCGCTATAATTAAATGTAAATTTTATATCCGTTGTTATTGCGATTTGAACAATTTCACGAGTTATTTTGCATTATTTGTAGAAATGCCTGAGTCGATTCAAATAACCGATTCTTTCACTCATATCAGCGCTGCATACTACTAAGTACAGATGTATGTAGTATGCAGTGTACAAGCCTGATGCTCACTCACATACTGCTGTACTACATACTGCTGTAGTATGTGTAGTATGTGTCAAATAGTAGTTGACTGTCTGGCAAATACTGACAGGACTGAGAGCTGTAAGTAAAATTCAGCTTTTTATCGTTTCAGAAGTCAAATAAAGTTTGTTTTAATACTTTGTTTAAATGCTTCAGTTTTGTCTTGAGTTTAAATGTACATAAATATTCAAAAGGGTTAAAATAAATAAATAAAGTCAATCAATATTGAGTTAATATTCCATCAGCACTTTTCTGCTTTTCTGTCATTTACAGCTGAACAAGTACAGTAACTGTGTTCCGTACATCACACAGTAATAGGGATAACAGTGTTCCATACAGCAGAGGGACTGGAGGTGTGTGAGTAGCTTCTGTTCTCATGAAGGAGCATAAGAGCATTTTTACCTTCAAACTGGGAAAAACAACTATTTTGCATCATCTAAGATCTTTGTGTGTCGAGATAAAAGTGGTGAAACATATAACGATTCTTTTAAGGTGCATTTTATACTATATATATACAGGGGCGTAGCACCAAATTCTGGGCTTTATGCACAGGCAGTGAACATGGGCCCCCCTCACCCCAGTCCAGACTCCTTCTAGACTCCTCAAGGGCCCTCCCCCGACTTGGGGCCCTGGTAACTCAGTCCCACTTTTCACCCCACTACGACGCCCCTGTATATATATATAACAAACCGCAGTATCTGTATGTTGATGATCTGAAATAAATTCTAATTAAAAGTTCATCTGTGAGGAATAAATAAAATATATGGTGGGGAATTTTATATAGCACAATTTAATAACTTTGTTTTAATGATGTTTGCCTTCCTGACCTGAACCTATTTATTAACGCACTATGATTACACCCATAAAACCACAAGTAGTGAAAATTGCATCAAGTGGTAATTTTAAATCTTTAAACATTTTTAAATCATGTAAAGTTTGTCTCAATAGGTATCTTTATTTTGCTCAAGTTTGTCATAAATAAAAATAAAGCATGACAAAACATTACCTAATCTTTAAACTAGCCACCGACCCCTTAGGGTTAGTGTTGCTTAGGGTTAGGGTTACTTAGGGTTAGGGTTACTTAGGGTTAGGTTTACTTAGGGTTACTTAGGGTTAGGGTTCCTTAGGGTTACTTAGGGTTAGGGTTACTTAGGGTTAGGGTTACTTAGGGTTAGGTTTACTTAGGGTTATTTAGGGTTAGGGTTACTTAGGGTTAGGGTAACTTAGGGTTACTTAAGGTTAGGGTTACTTAGGGTTAAGGTTACTTAGGGTTATGGTTACTTAGGGTTACTTAGGGTTAGGGTTACTTAGGGTTAGGGTTACTTAGGGTTAGGTTTACTTAGGGTTACTTAGGGTTAGGGTTACTTAGGGTTAGGGTTACTTAGGGTTAGGCTTACTTAGGGTTACTTAGGGTTAGGGTTACTTAGAGTTACTTAGGGTTAGGGTTACTTAGGGTTACTTAAGGTTAGGGTTACTTAGGGTTAGGTTTACTTAGGGTTATTTAGGGTTAGGGTTACTTAGGGTTAGGTTTACTTAGGGTTATTTAGGGTTAGGGTTACTTAGGGTTAGGGTAACTTAGGGTTAGAGTAACTTAGGGTTACTTAAGGTTAGGGTTACTTAGGGTTAGGGTTACTTAGGGTTAGGTTTATTTAGGGTTACTTAGGGTTAGGGTAACTTAGGGTTAGGGTTACTTAGGGTTATTTAGGGTTAGGGTTACTTAGGGTTACTTAGGGTTAGGGAAACTTAGGGTTACTTAAGGTTAGGGTTACTTAGGGTTAGGGTAACTTAGGGTTACTTAAGGTTAGGGTTACTTAGGGTTAGGGTTACTTAGGGTTAGGGTTACTTAGGGTTATTTAGGGTTAAGGTTACTTAGGGTTACTTAAGGTTAGGGTTACTTAGGGTTAGGTTTACTTAGGGTTATTTAGGGTTAGGGTTACTTAGGGTTAGGGAAACTTAGGGTTACTTAAGGTTAGGGTTACTTAGGGTTAGGGTTACTTAGGGTTACTTAGGGTTAGGGTTACTTAGGGTTACTTAGGGTTAGGGTTACTTAGGGTTACTTAAGGTTAGGGTTACTTAGGGTTAGGGTTACTTAGGGTTAGGGTTACTTAGGGTTAAGGTTACTTAGGGTTATTTAGGGTTAGGGTTACTTAGGGTTAGGGTTACTTAGGGTTACTTAGGGTTAGGGTTACTTAGGGTTAGGGTTACTTAGGGTTACTTAGGGTTAGGGTTACTTAGGGTTAGGGTTATTTAGGGTTAGGGCTACTTAGGGTTAAGGTTAGGGTTACTTAGGGTTAGGGTTACTTAGGGTTAGGGTTGGGGTTACTTAGGGCTAGGGTTACTTAGGGTTAGGGTTACTTAGAGTTATGCTAACCCTAAATAACCTTAACCCTAACCCTAAATAACCATAATATAACCCTAAGACTAATCTACAAAACAAACAATGTAAAAACACAAAACTGTGCAAAAATGTTCACAATATTTCTGTCACATTTTAATAGTGTAAGGAATGGTGGCAGTAGTGTGCAACTGTAAATATACAAATCATTTATGAGTAGTGTATTTTTATAGAATATAGACTGAATATCAGATAAAAGCAAATGAGTGAATCCAATAGCATCTTTAACGTTCTAAAGCTTGGTTCTACAAGAAAAACCTTAAATCCTTTAGATTAGTTTTAATGTGCACTTTCTTACTTTTGCATTTAGCCGACACTCCAAAGCTACTTACACGATGAGCAATTTAGGGTTAAGGGTCTTGCTCAGGGACCCAACAGTGGCAACGTGGTGGTGGCGGGGCTTGAACCGGCAACCTTCTGTTTACTGGTCCAGTATGTTAACCACTGAGCTATCACTGCCCTGTTCCGGTCTGAGGGCATTCGTACATTCCCATTTATGCATTATAGTTTTTTTGTTGTTGTTTAATAAATGTTTTTAATTGTGATGAGTGGGGAAAAATAACTGATGAATTAATGGAAAAAAACTTATGGGAAATTTGGTTTGATCTCTTCGGCTATTTTCCAATTTTTGTGCGCTTGAACAAATGCATTATGTACACGTGTGTTCTGTGTTTACTTATCCAGTGGGTTCTGATGGGCAGTTCACTGATAGTGTTGGATTAGTTGTAATTTGCACTTTCTGCCACTGGGTGGCGCAAAAGTCTTACAATTCTAAAGCGCGTTCAACTCTGGTCTAAGTGCGTTCGTATGTTTTCCACCACGGTGTAAATCACGAGTTACAGTTATTTTATTTTATTAAAAATGTTAAATGTTAAAAAAAGTATGATTATGTGCCAGACTTAGAGCTGGGGAAAAAATAACTTTGCATTCATTAGATTAGATTTGCATCCAGATTTAAAATATCCACCTTTGTAATAGACGCTTATTCAAAATGTAAAAATAGCCTCCAAGGTCGACAGATTATTTTCCTGAAGAAGAGATCACAGAAGCAGCACAGTGGCAAGTCTGGTAGAGTGGGTGCTGCATAGTGACTGGTGCCCTGGAAAACTAGGTTTGATCCCTGTGGGTGATCATTTCAGACACTTTAACTCTTTTACATTTTTTGTGTGCTTCGAGAAATGCATTATGTAAAACAAAGTATTAAAACACCCTTTCTAATTTTTTAATTTATGTGTTTTATGCGTTTACTTATCCAGTGGGCTCTGATGGGCAGTTCACTAATAGTGTTGGATTAGTTGTAATGTGCACCTCCCGCCACAGGGTGGCGCAAAAGTCTTACAATTCTAAACCCGTTCAAATTCCGGTCTGAGTGCGTTTGTGTGTTTTCCACCACGTTGTAAATCACGGGGTAAAGTTTGCAATTGCTAACGGGTGTAACATTTAATTATGTCAAGGAAATGTTATATATTCAACTTTCCTGTTCCAGCATGACTGCGCCCCTGTGCACAAAGCAGCTCTGTAAAGATGTGATGAAAACCGGAGCATTAACACCAGTGCCCAGTCGTACAGATGTTTTTTTGACTGAATGGGCACAAATTCCCATACACAAACATACTTCAAAGTCTTGTGAGAGGCCTTCTCAGAAGAGCAGGCTTTGTTATAGCTGAAAAGATCACATAGAAGTCACTCAGTTTTACTACCATTTGTTTTCCCTTCTTGTCCCACAAGCTCATAGTCAGGTGTCCAAATACCTTTGACCATATATTGTATTTGTGTAGCTTTTAAGATCTTGCCACTGTAGCCTTGTGGTTTATGTTGAGACTGGTCAGTGTTGAAATCTGTAAACACAGGGTAGAGGGATGGCATGCTGTCTGCTCAGCTAAATTATAACAGTCGTCCCAGAGAGTTCCTGCTACCGGTTGTTGGTTTCTACTTTATAAGGACATGTGACCCTCCAACGGCTGATTTGATCTATCGTACGAATACGATAAAAGAGCTATTTATGGGCGGCTTTGCTGCCACAACACAGCGCATGCGGCTAGTCTTTAAGAAGCTCTTTAATTTACATGCACTTCAGCTTTTCTTTGTGCCATCTACTGTGCCTCTTGTAAGAATGGCATCAATTAAAAAGGCTGGTTCTATTTTTAACGAGTGTGTCATGAAAACGTGAGGAGAAGAGACTGGGGTGCTAAGTGTGCATGTGAATGCCAGTATTGTAGTAGACTAAGATGCATTTTCATCTGTATTTTAAAGTAAGCCATTAGTGAGGTAACCATCACATCATGCTAACTAACAGAGTCACCACCACCATCACCAGCCTGTTCAGCAGATAGTTTGGGGTCTATAGGTTTTTTATGTCAAATGTATTTGAGTAGAGTTTGTTTGTGAATAATATAGAAGGTGTTTATATGGCCAAAAGTATTCAGACACATTACTGCCAGCTTATTCTTGTTACTCATTGACAGGATTGTATGACCTTGTTTATATTCATTTGGATGAATATGCTGTCAGGTACCTTCTTAGTCAGGGATTGTTAACAGGAATACTGTAAAAATGGGTGTTGGGTTTGTGTCAAGGCAGGTCAGGGCTCAGCTCTCAAAACAAGGTCACCAAACTGTATAAATTGTAGTCATTTGTTGTGACATTACGCGTCACGTGGAACCAGACCATAGATGAGCTGAAAACATAGTGATTGCCACTCTAGCACACATTCATTATGAGGTGAATGGTCCTGCATTGCATCGTGGTGCCATGTCCTCAATGAATACAGTGCACACATTAGCTTAAAGAAAACAGGATTGGTTGACCTTCCAACGGAGCCATGATGTCAAGTTCCAATGACTGCATGCCCTTTGAGTAGACAGTGGACAAGAGTCATATTGGCTACTTAGACTGGTCTGCTACTACACAGCCCTGTACACAGAAGGGTTTGATGCACTGTGTGATACATTCACATAATCACCAGGATTAAAATTTTCTGCACTTTAAGCCACAGTAGATCTTCTGTGACTTCTAGTATTGATGAGTCTTGGTCGCCCAACAACCTGTCAGTGGTCCATGGCTCTGTGAGTACTCACCATGGCTGCTTACTGTTTCGGAGGTAAAAAATCACTTATCAAAGTCGGCCAGCTCTTTAAGCTAATTAGATCTACTGCAGTCAAGACATAAACTAGAGCTACCATCAGCCCAACATTTATTAGATCCCCGACCCTCACATGGACGATTGTTATGAAACAGGCATGTCGTGCAGGCTAATGTTTTGGCTCATCCGTTTCTCTAGGATCCCTTTCCAATAGTCAAGCTTTGTTATTCCGCATTCGGCTGCGGGATCATGTCTGTGTGGGTAGACGGACAGTGAACTGGTGATGTGTGTGTGTTTCAAATGGAAATGCCATGCCTCCTCTTTCTGCACCGCTTACCGGAACCTCAGCCCGGTGAACAGCTTCAAAGGAAGCAGCTCTTTTATGGCAGGTGTTTTTGGATTAAGGCCACAGCCGGATTTTTATTTTTTTCTCCTCTTCCCTTCACCTTTGAAGTGTCATCATTAGTTTCACCTGCTTTCTTTCTCATCGTAACTCTGCCCGGATCCAATTCGCGGCTCTGCCAGGGCACGGAAATAAACGCTGTGTTTTAAAACCTTAGGAGGAAGTGTAATGCGAACGCATGTACATCCGGCTGAGGTGAGAAAAGCTGGAGGTATAAAAGCATTTCAGCTGACAAGAACACAAAATAAACTTGTACTGTCTTAGTTTAAATCCGTTTCAGGTCACGTTGCATTCTGCATGCTGTCCTAACTTTTCTTCACTTAAAGTTTGTTGCTAGAGAACAGGCAGACGTTCCCGGAATATTAGCACCCAGGGTGGTGTTGCTAGTCATAGCGCTGTTGGAGCTGGAAGACCTTGTCAGGGTGAGCGCAGATCGGGTGAGCCTGCAGTACCAGTTAGCGCAGCGCTAAGTGACCGAGGCGCATTGCTCCCTGGACCGTTAAGATGAAGTCAGAGGTCGTAGACCTTGAATCAGTCCTGATAATCATGCTGCACGATTCGTAGTGTTCGTAGGCCTGAAGGATGGGGTGCGTTTGAGGATGCTTTTTATGACAGCTATGATTGCCCCCAACAGGGACAATTAGCACTGCCTGCAGCAGACCAGATTGGCTGTTGGGTGGGAAAAGACCTAACTGTAGGATCAGCCGGTCGGGTGACTGTAGATGAAATGTAAGCCCAATCTTTGCTTTTGAACAATTTATGTTTATACCCAAATGAGCTCTTTTTATTCCCTGTGTTTCGTTTTTATTTATCTACTGTCTCAACTGTCTGTTTTTTGGAATCAACTAACGCTGTGGCTGCAGCAAAGCCATCACTGATATAACAGACACATACAGTTTCTCTTCTCAATAAACAGTAATTATTTAACTCTGACGCAAACTAACCTCACTTCCTGCATCTGGCTTACTGATACTCAATAATATATCAGTGTTTTTTTACTGCATCTGCTTTCTCTCATTCTGTACTCTCACACACACATAAACACACACACTCACCCTCATCATGTATATCATGCTCATTGACGTGACGTGGCTCTATTATTGTTTTAATTATTAGTAATAGAAATAAAACAGGGGAGGTGATGAACAGGGTTTAATCCTTACATTATCAGCCAAGCATTAGGAAGGTAGTTAAGCCAACCTAGGCTTAAATCACTCGGTTCTTGTTATCTTGAGCTAATGTAGCAATCAAGCTAACATCAAATCAAACCTCGAGGCTTGAGCAGAGGACTGTCAGACGACATCATTGTTTTCGGTTCTAGCCACGAGGTACAACGGGAAAAGGACAAACTGATGTGAATCTTCAGAAGGGCTCTTCAGAAACATCTCCTGATTGTCGTTAAGTGAGAAACCAAGTGACTCAGCCGCTGTTCGGTCAGCCCCCAAGATCACTTCGGATGTGCGTGATTTTGTTAGTGAGTAGAAAAGCCAGATGTAGATTTACCTCCTTGCTGCTATAACAGCAAAATCTTCTGTCAGGTCAAGGTGCTTGGCCGTCCATACATGCTGAGACTCTCATAAATCTGGACTGCTTGGTGTAAAGAGGAAATAATTACACCACTGTGCACCTAGATACAGTTGTGAAGCAACAGTAGTGGTCTTCACAGAGCCCTGACTTTAGCTCTGACTTCATTTTCTTAGTGTTTCCAGAATGGGTTGTAGACCTGCTATAACTCAGCTTAAAAACGAAATCAAGTTTAGTCACAGTTTCCAGTTATTCATGCAAAAAAAAAACATCAAAATTAGGAAGATGAGTAATATAGCCACTTTTATACCACTTGTTTTTTCTCCTTCATTGAAAACTACTAGGTCATCCTCTCTGAGCCTCCCCTGCCATGCAAGCAGATGGACCTACGCCTGTGAATGACTAGACATTGCCTGAGCCATGGACGCTGCTCTAGCTTAAGCACTTGCCGGAGAACAGAGGATTGACCGGATGGCATTAAGAGCCAGCACCATCACCAAGTGGGTATGTTCAGTTGCCACTAGGTGAATACTTATGTTGTATTTATCCTCATTTGGTATTTATATTTATTATTCTGGACCTCCTCAGTTCCACGCTATGGGTCTGTCTGAAATCCCAGTGAGCCACATTGCTGCCTTGATACCTAGTGCCTACCTGGGCAGCAGCCTAAGTAAAGAGGGTTCTAATAAGACATGGAACACATAAGGCAGATTATTTAGACGCTATACAGAGATTACGGCGATTATGTCACCGCAGTTTTAGGGCATTCAAACCAATGGGATGAGGTGGCACAAGGTTTTCCACCAGAGTACATATAAGCAAATAAAAACTGAGTGTTCACTTTGCTCAGTCTAATAGTGGAGTGCTATACAACTCTCCCTGATTTTCACAATAACAATACTCAAAAATCGGATGAACTAGAAATGTGGCATCCTGTGACAGTCCCAAGCTCAGAACTGAGAACATTCATGTAAAAACATGTGAACAAATTTACTGTTTCTATATAAAACACAAAAGCTAAACTGTCTAATTACAAAAAAAGTCCACACATAATGAAAATGTGCAGGAGAAACCGAGCCTAGTGCAGCGAAACACCCAATAATACTTCTGACGTTAAGATAAGGCAGCCGATACATAGGTTACATTGCGTTCTCGTGTTTTTGGGTTCCTGGCTGTATATTGGTATACTGTGTAAGCCATGCCGTGTTCAGGTGCTGCCTCAGGTTTCTAAATCCACACGCTCTGGCTCATACCTGATTGGCTGACCTTGACTAGGCCAGGCAGAAGTGTGTGACACAGCAGAAATATACCCTCTCCGTCACCCTTATAATACACACAGTGCAGTCTCAATATACCCAATCCTGAATAGGTTTGTATTGTATAATAAGAGCATGGATGTGATTTAGAACATGATTTAGAAGTCAATAGAAACTAAATCTATAAAACACGATCGATTCGTTCGCGTTTAATCTTTTTTTGCCCCTTATTTGTTCTCTAGAGAATTTAGCTCAGGTTAAATCAGGTTAACAGTGGACACATTTGCATTCGCCTCCCCGACACCTTGTTTCTTACGGAGTATATAAATAGACTGTCTCTATTTCACGACCTGTGCTCTTATTACCTGCCGTGACTTTTCCCTCAAGGTGTCACAACCATTTCCTACTGCAGTGGAATCACGCTGGTGTTTAATGTAAAATGCATCTACACTTTCCAGCCTGGAAGAGAGCTGGATATGACGAAAATGATGACAATAACAACAACAATGATGACGAAGATACAGCTAATCGAACAGACTGACAATAACATAAAGCAGGTGTGTTGAATTTAGAATTAAATGTATTCATGCATTCATGGACTGGGTCGCAGTGGGTCTGATTTATTGGGCGAAAGGCAGGAAACGCCCTGGACTGGTCGCCAGTTAATCATAGGGCACACACACATACACACAACACACACGTAGGGTCATTTTTAGTAGCTCCAATTTACCTGACTGCATGTCTTTGAACTTGTAGGAGGAAACCGAAGCACCTGGAGGAAACCTACCCGGACACAGGGAGAACATGCAAACTCCACACAGAATAGATGCTGTCTGCTTGCCCAGGGAATCGAACTCAGGTTCTTTTTACTGTGAGAAAACAGCGCTACCCACTGCGCCACTGTGCTGCCCTGGAAGGAAACGTTATAGGCTGGTGTTATAAGAAGCATCGTGGTGATATGTGGTACACTAGATAGTTGGGTCATATATGTTCTGGGTCATATTTCTGAGTAGTGGACCATGGTCAGTTGGGCAACGATCAATCCTTTTACGTAAGGCAAGGCAGACAGAGAATGACAAAAGAAGCAGAAAGAGAATGACCTCATATTTAAATTTTTTACATCAGGCTCACCAAAGCGCCTGGCAAGCACATGATGCCCCGGCACCATGGCAACAACAGGAATTCCAGCTTCCATGTAATCATGTCTAGCAACCGCATCATTCCAGAGTACCATTTGTCTTGTGACACAGAAGGACGCGCCTGGCCCCCAGCTCACTATCTCGTGCGCACAGACGCTCGGCGTACCTCACGTGACCGGACGTCGGCACCAGCATCGGCTGGCTGTCTCTGAGGATGCTGAAACTGCCATGGGAGGTTTCCATAGCACCACTGGAAGAACCAAAAATCCCCTCACTGTCACCATAGAAACGCCATCTCAGACTGGCTTTTCAGGTCCCTATACGTGTCAAGGCACCATGGCATCCTCACTGGCTGGTGTTTATTTACTCATTCATTAATTTGTTGTGTGTTTTACCATCGAATCATCTTGGTCAGGGTCACAGTGGGTCTGAGTCATTTGGTGAAAACAAGGAATTACTCCAGACACCATCACCGGCAGAGATTTACATTTACATTTTTGGCATTTAGCAGACGCTTTCATCCAAAGTGACTTAATTATTGAATACAATTCGAGCAATTGAGGGTTGAGAGCCTTGCTCGGGGACCCAACAACCTCATGATTACTCATCAAGTACCTTAAATGCTGAGACAAGAGCATTACTCGCTGTGCCACCGTGCTGCCCTGGTCTATATTTAATGGAATGTATTTTTATTTTCCCTGTTGCTCTGCATGATGTATCAGCTCAAATGATGTTCTATTATCTTCATCTTTTTTACCCTTTGTCCTGGGCAGGGTTACAATGGGTCCAGAGCCTCTCGTAGTCAAAATAAATTGTTGTGCAGCAGTCTGTTATGCTCACAGACATTATTAGGGAAAACTCTAATTTATGACATTGGTGATTGTGCCACAGTGGTGCACTTTTGTGTGGCCACAAGCAATTTGCAAGTGAATGCGAAAGGCAAGTTCCCGGTGTGACTACGGCTCTTATTCAGCAAAGGAATAAGAGAGTTGAGAGTTGGAGGAGCAGCAGGGACTTCCTGCCTCATTACCTATACTGGTTCCATCTGCTCAGAAGCAGCAGCACAGTGTTTCGTTCTCACTTTTTGGAACAGCAATCGTAATCTTCTTTCATACAAGTGCACCATGTGGTCAGAAGTATTTGGACATTTGACCATAAGCTTGTTGGATGTCCTATTTCAGAAGTGAGCCTTTATGTGATCTCTGTATCTGTATGGTAATGTTGTACGGTTTAGCTTCTATATTTCTCTATTTATGCACATTTGTCACACAAATGAGTGTTTGGGTCTTTATACAGAATGTAATGTTATGTGATGCGACCACAAGAAAAAACCAAACACTGTGTTGAGAACTATAGCCTGTGTGAGGGCAATGCTGGTGATCATTTGTACACATGTTCATGTGTTCACCTCTGAAGATGTTTTATGTGTGTGTGTGTGTGTGTGTGTGCTTATTTGTTTATTTGCAGGTGGGTGTATTATTGATTTAGTTCATGGGGCCACAGTTCAAGGCCACCTAGTGTATTCAAAGGATGTGAGCCATGTGATTAATAGGAGCCACAGGCTGCCCGGGGCTGAAATTTATAGCCGTGGAGAATCACATGCGGTGCTTTGGCACTATCAGGGAAATCTCAGTTTCACGCCTGTCCAAAGTTTCTCACCGCCGGGCAAAAAACATCACAACAGTTCTTCCTGTACCAGCTTGCGTCAGTGCCCGTCCTCTACACAGTGGGCCGGAGCTCCTTGACTCAGCAGAGCACCTTTCCATCACCTGTGTGTGAGGTGTGAGATTTTAATAGGGAAAACCCGCTGTGGCCGGCTGCTGTCTGCGTGTGTGTGTGTGTGTGTGTGTGTGTGTGTGTGTGCGTGTGTGTGTGTAAACAGCTTTTCTGACCTTCCGCCACCTTGGATAAATATAGATGCTGCCAAGTCTTGTCCCATTATGTAACTGTCTTTAGATCGTTTCTCCCAATGTAGTCGTATCCAATTACCCAATTTGTATTTCCGCCTCTGCTGCAGGCCTCCAATCCTGACTTAGGAGGGCCGTCACACGCCCCCTCCGACACGTGTGCAGTACCGACCGCTTCCTTTCACCTGCATGAGACGGGTTCATATGGAGATGCGTATAGCACACAGAGAGTCACGCACTCACTGTGCATGCTTCATCAATCAGCCAGCAGAAATCGTAATTGCAGTAGTTATGAGGAATCTCTACGACCCTCCCTTTCTCGGACCAGCCAATCATTGTCCGCATAGGTGTCTGCTTGGTCGTTAGCACAGCTGAGATTCAAACTCGCAAGCTTGAAACATCAGCACTGTTGGGCTAGCATGATTTGCCATGTATGGAAACTTCTGATACTGTAGATTTCTCCTTACTTGTAGAAAGCACTGTGTACAGATCGCCATCTTTAATGAGGCACTTCCTTTACTTGGCTAAAAAGAATAATAGCCGGTTCCCTCTCCCCTTCTCCCTGATCAGATGAGGATCACTTAAGCAGATTGTGATTGAAACAAGGTCAGCAGGTGGCTGCAGGTCATTATGGTGGTTTCTGGGAGGACTGTTGCTAAGCTTGGAATTATTCCGGTTGCTCAGAGTGACTGGACAATCTGAGCATTACAGGAACAGATGTCATGGGGTCAGTAGCTCTTTTGTATTGTGTTGTTTCGTCAGTGATCTGATTATGGAATTAGTGGAATCTACAAGTGAATGGTTTTTGTACACGCTGCTAATGTAATTATTTTTGAATGTTTTTTTTTTTTCTCTTTTATTCCTTTTCCTGATTTGTGTATACATCGAAAATAATGCTTATGCTAATGTTAAAAATAATAATAATACTCTTTTAATACAGCTTTTTCTGACATAGCCAATCGAGTCTGTATGTCGACGCACAACCATCCGATAGCTCCGCTGGGGATTCGGACCCTGGATCCCAGCAGTAGTGAGCTGGTGAAATTTACCACTGCACACCCAAGTGCCAAAATAATAATAATAATAATAATAGTGGCTTGGTGGGTAGCACTGTCACCTCACAGCAAGAAGGTCCTGGGTTCGTAGCCCAGGTGGAACAGTTCATGTTCTCCCTGAGTCCTTGTGGGTTTCCACCATGCAGGCTACTTGAAGATACTAAATTGCACCTAGATGAGTGTGTGTTTGCCCTGTGATGGACTGGAGACCGGGGTGTTTCCTGCCTTTGCGTATGCACTCATTTTAAATGTAGCGCCTGCAACAAGTTCCCCTTACATTTACATTTTACATTTTCAGCATTTAGCAGACGCTTTTATCCAAAGCGACTCACACAATGAGCAGAACACGATGAGCAATTGAGGGTTAAGGGCCTTGCTCAGGGACCCAACAGTGGCAACTTGGTGGTGGCGGGGCTTGAACCGGCAACCTTCTGTTTACTAGTCCAGTACCTTAACCACTGAGCTATCACTGGCCCTTATTCTTTTGCACAGCACTTCATAACCCTTTGGGTATCAAAGGCACAAATAAACATGTTTTGCTGTTGTGGCATAGCTGGTAGAGTGGGTGCAGATCAAAAACATGGGCCCTGGGGACATGGG
Organism: Trichomycterus rosablanca; assembly: GCF_030014385.1. NCBI lineage: Eukaryota > Metazoa > Chordata > Actinopteri > Siluriformes > Trichomycteridae > Trichomycterus > Trichomycterus rosablanca. Next base: position 13,964,990 of record NC_086014.1, on the reverse strand, counting down.
TTTGATCCGTGCATCTGGTCCCTGCCTTTGAGGGGTTTTGTGTTCTGAGTGGGTTTCCTCCTTGTACTTCGGTTGCCTCCGACTTCCCAAAATAAATAAAAAAACACGCAGAAGGCGGATTGTCGCGGCTTTATGTATATTTTTCTTCAGGTGTGAAAGAAGGTGGTACCGTGCGCTCCATGGAGATGATGTTTTCCTGCCTTGCGCAAAAGGTTCTGGGTGGTACCAGACCCACCGCGACCCTCTCGTTTTCCTTTTCCCTCCCTCCCTGAGTCCCTCCCTCGCTCATAAACACTGTTACCAAACACAGATACACGCGCTCGTAAGTCCTGCCTCGCGCTCGGACGTGCACGCGCTCCTACACTCGCGCGCTGCTCGCTTTTCGCATCCGCGCGCCTCTGCTCCGCTTTGCTTTGCATCTGAACAGGAAAGTTGTTCGCGCGCTGCTGACCGGCTCTGCACGTAGTAACGGATTAAGCGCTTATTCTGAGCTGTAATGAGATTTACCGGGCGGTAGCAGACATGGCACGTAGTTGCGCGCCTCGGCGTTTGCGTTCAGGTTCGTCGGCGTGCGCTGTCAGCGTGGAGATGGAGACGGAAATGGCGCTCTGAGGAACAGAACCAGAGCGAGGTGCGCTCGGCACCACCTACCGCTTCCCATGCTCACCTGTGCACCGCGTCTCTTTATCGAACCTGTCTGAGGTGTGGGCTGCTGGAGGCGGGGAAAATGAAGTACCAGAAATACATTACGGTCATGCAGATGGCAATGGGAGTCACAGCGTCCAACAAAGACGACTGCATCCCTCCCAAAAGACAGCTGTGGTGAGTGAAGCGTGAGTGACGTGGGGTTGAGGGGTGAAACAGGGGTGGAATGTGTGTAAGAAAAGGGGGCAAAGTTGTAGGTGGTAAGGTTGGCATCTCGAGCGTTGGCATTGTTAGTGAAGCGCAAGTGCATGCGCGTCTGCGCACACTTTTTACGCACATTTCCTCTTGTTTACACCATATTTTTATATTTATTACTATTTTATTTTATTACAACCATCAGGTGGGTGTGTTTCCTGTTGCTGGTGCTGTTTGAGTTTCTGCCACTCCTTATCCATCACTCCGTTTATTGCTTTTTCTCTATTTAATCATCCAGTGTAATGAGTCGTGTCGCGTATACGTCATGCCGTCAGGTGGGGGGTCTCCACGCCCACGCTTTAGATTGTACACGAAATGAAATAAATTAAACACCAGATCATATTTCGTTTTTTTCGTGATTATGGTACCTTTGTTCTCTTATTTTTTTTTATTAATTACCTTGCATTGGCGAAAACTCACTTCCCAAGAATCAGTGTGGCAGCACAAATTATCATTGCAGTGCTGTTAACTGCTCATTGTTAACTGTGTAACTGTTGTTCCTGCTACTTTCAGGTCGTCCCTATTTGGGACTACTGACTTCTCTTTGTCAGAACCTCCTTTACCTTGCAATCTAGTCGTTTCCGATTTCACATTGTAAACCTGCAGCTGCATGCACAAACCCCCGCTGACATGTGTCAGCAACAGTTTAGGGAAGGTCCTTTCCTGTTCCAGCATGACCATGCCCCTGTGCACAAAGCAAGCTATAAATACATAAAGAAAAGCTCAGTTTAAAATCCAAGAAACTTCAGTGACCTGCACAGAACCCTGACCTCAGCTCCACTGTGCAGCTTTGGAATGAATCAGAACATCAACTGAGTCTTTCTCTGTCTCTGTTATTTCTGCACTGGAAGGCAGCAACAGTTTACTCTGCATGTGCACTGATGTAGAGTTTATTGAATCATGATTCCTTAGTGCTACTCATTCCCTCGAGTAAACCAGGTTTGAATGGCACGTTGCTTTGAGAGAGCCCGGCGGGAAGCAGGTCCAGTTTTACTCCGTGAGCGATGCGCTGTCACTTCTAATTCACGTCTCTCTGTCTAATCTGTCTCTCCATCTGTCAAAGCTGTCTGGCCCACCTAATCTCATCACCTCGTTACTTTTTCACAACCAAAAGCTTACATTCGTATCCTCTTAAACATGGCCACCTGACTGAAAGTGCTTTGTTTTCTGTGGCAATGTAAGCGCACGTCGAGCGGCCACGTCACTCTGCCATAAATGCGATCTGATATGATGCTCGAGTCATTCCTATTGCCTTGGGATGAATTGTGGGGTCATATGAGCGTGAAAGACGTTGTGTCTTGTTTGTCCAGGCCAGGACGGAGTCTCCAAAATCACATACTAGCTTGTTATATGAATAATAACTTCAATTCACATACCAAAGGACGCTTTACACAAGGAACTACTGGAGGAGAGGAAAACAACCAAAACTAAAACATGGATGAAGAATAATAAGCAGTAAAGAAGAATTTTTTTTCCAACTTTAAAGGATGAAATGTCAGAGTTTGGGGGCAGTGGAACTGAAGGACCTGCCGCCCACAGATAGTACGTGGGACGTAGCCAGAAGTCCAAAGCCAGAGGATCTGAGAGACACAGTAAGGTTGGCACAGTAAAGATCAAGGATCTCATTGATGTAGATAGGGTCGAGGCTATGAAAGGTTGATGAGTTCTGATCCTCTAGTTTTACGGTTTTAGTTGTTAAATTCAAAAGTACAATAGGATTTTTATCTGACGCCACTTTAGTAAAGCAAACGCTTTCTAATGACAGATGTGGACCATTTATTGCAGTCTGTTAACTGGGATAGTGCTTTACTTTTTCTGATCATCAAAGCAGAGTTTGGGTTATGGAGTTCAAGCCTCAGCAGTACTACCAGCCTGGCCAGGTGCTCAACACAGACAACTGTCTGTATCTGAAGAAGGTTTTTTTCCTCTGGCATGAGTAGTAGTAGTGCATAGGGCAAAGCGTGACCAATATGCAGAATATGCCTTTTTTATTGTAGGGAGCAACAACTGCTTGTCGTAAAGAAGCATCACATGTCGGGGTGGAAGGTAGGTGCTGGTCTGTGGCTCTCCTTGGAATAGGAAGATAGGAAGATGGAAATGACAAAATTGTGAAGGGGGGGGGTGCAAAAAATCAATGAATCAATCGATCACTCAGTCAAGAACCGATCATTTTAAACACCGTCATTAAAAAATGCTACTCTGTTTTAATCTCTGAAAGGGATGACACGTTATTTTTGGTTATTTTAAAGCAACATTGATAGAGCTTACCTTCTCAAAGTAGAGGTTGAGGTTCCAGCAGATCACATAAAATTTTAATACCATTTTTTAAATTGGAAGTCAAACAAGCGTATGGATTCTGACAAAGGAACAATGGTTTTTTGTTTATGTTATGTTTTTTCCCCCCGAGTGTCCTTGTAGGTTGCTTTACTTTTGTTTGAAGATTCTCACCAGTACATACTCAGACAAGTGCTTGCAGAAGACCTGGAACACCATCATTTGCTTTATTTTTGATTGGTTGAATGCATCTGGTGCAGGTCAGAAATCCTGTGAAAGCTCAAAGCACGTCACCCTGTACCCACTAGCAGGAAAAGCCCTAAATGCAGACCATTAGAAGGAGAATGATTGATGAGGAAAGAAAGGCAGCCAGTATAAGAGATGGAAGATCACTCCTCTTACCGGAGCAGCGGCCCCTGGGTTGTCACATAACGTTAAACCCAGTTCTGCTCACTTACCTTGAATCACACTCCAGACCAACAGGGAGCAAAAAGCCTTAAAAAAAAACAAAGGAAAATCCTTTAGAACTTCAAGACATTTGTGCTCTGCTAACCTCATTTCTGTATTATTTATTAGCAGGAACCTTTTTTGTCAGTGTTGCTTTAAAGACAGTTGTAAGACAAGCAGTCTGTATGTGCTAAAAAAAAAAGGTTCATGGGTAATTTCTCCTGAGTGTTTATTTCACGGGGGCTGTAATTTGCTATAAAAGGCAGTCATTATTATAGAGAACAGCTAGGGGAACTATTTTCAGAGGGAGGCAAATTTTCCAAAACATTTACTGCACAGTAAGAAAATGTTCTGGCTGACTCACGGTCTAAACTTTCGGGAATATCACTAGGCTACCACTGTCTCCGCAGCTCTTCTTGTTTTTGCTAAATAGTGTGATATTTGGGACACGGCAGCTCTCTTCTGCTCAGTGTGCCTGAACTGTTTAGTTTTGGAAAAAGACTCACACTTTCACACTTTCGGGCCTGTCGTACTGACTCTGCACATGTTTCTGTGCCCTAGGGTGCCCCCTAGCTCCGACGCTGCCACCTCCTCCGGGGCGGTGCCCCCTGTGCCGGCGGTGAGCCAGGGTAAGCCATCGCTGCGCAGGATCAAGGGTCGAATGCACCGCAGCAAGAGCCTGGACAGCATGGACCTGGCGGACGGCCCTGTAAGTCAATCCACTTCTGACGGAGCTGATATGGGCGTGGTGGGGAGAGTTACAAATCATCTACACCCATTACGATGTTCTATATGAGTAGTGTATATATTAAAAATAATCTATACGCGGTGCATTAGGTGCTTCTTAGCAGCACATAATGTAAAAATTCTTTTTTGTATGATAATATTTATATAGAACATAATATTAATGCTTATTAAAATGGGGGTAGCACTCTCACCTCACAGCAAGAAGGTCCTGGGTTTGATTCCCAGGTGGAACGGTTCGGGTCCTTTCTGTGTGAAGTTTGCATGTTCTTCCTGTGTCTGCGTTTCCTCCCACAGTACAAAGACATGCAGTCAGGTTAATTAAAGGTCCCCCTAGGTGTGTGTGTGTGTGTGTGTGTTTGCCCTGTGATGGACTGGCGATCTGGCCGGGATGTTTCCTGCCTTTTGCCCAGTGAGTTGTACCCACTGTGCCCCCTGAATAGGATAAAGCGGTGGTTAAACAGACAATTAATTAATAAATGATTAAATAAAATGTACATTTTTGTCGTACTTTTAAAAAATCTTCTGTTTGTTCTAGTTTTTTCTCTTTTCCAAAGCGTCTTCGTGTTCTCCGTGTCTTATGTTACGTTTACTGTGAGAACCTGAAAGCGTTTAGGGCGACAAATACAGAAAATCACAAAACTGATAACATTATTTCTAACACCTTGATCTAATCCAACACCTTCTGCCAGCTGTGAATTACACCTCTGCAGATTTGCCACAGGCTCTCAAACACACACGCACATATACACACCTAAATTTCATTTAGATTAAGCCATTTTAGCTTTACATGAGCTATTTTTAGAAATATAATTCCATATCTGAATCACATGATTTTACAACCCATTTCAATATAGAGATCAGGGACATGCGTTCATAATGACTTTAACAAAGTTGCATGCTGGGTATTCATTTATCTCCTCATTTTAGACTTTATAATTGCTTGTGCATGTTGTGCCCAAATTTAGTAAATAGGGCGATGGAGAAACGGCTCCGGGGCGTCCTCTTTACCTTCATCATGACTTTCTCACTCTCACAGTCTCCAGGAATCCATCAGACTGGTTTTGTTTATCATACAGGGTACATACATGTCAGCTGAAAAATACCACTGCAGTGTCATCGAGGTCCAGCCGCGGTGTTTGTCTACCTATAGTGTCGTGAAAAAGTATTTGCCCCCACCTGATTCTTTTATTTTTGTTATTTTTTCAATTTAAATGTTTCTGATCTTTCAACCAATCTTAGTATATAACATTAAATAAAGCCGGCACAAGGAAACACAAAATGCAGGTTTTAAATGATCTACATAAGTTTTATTCAAATTCTGTATCATTTATTTAACCTATATTCAGCTATATTTCACTATGGAGGACATTTGTTCTACTCTTCTTTGCAGAATTGTTTTAATTCAGCTCCGTCAGCTCCGTTTTCTAACATTAACTGCCCATTTAGGGTCCTGCCACACCACCCCAATGAGATTCAAGTCAGGACTTTCAATCGGACGATACAAAATCATTATTTTATTTAGTTTTGAGCTGTTCAGAGGTCCTGCTCGTGTGCTTCAAATCATCATCTTGCTGTATAACCCAACTGCACCTTACTGAGCTTTAGGTCACAAACTGATGGGCAGACATTCTCCTTCAGTGTTGCTTACAGCATAAAATGCCAGGGTTTTCTGTGTGGAGTTTGCATGTTCTCCCTGCGACTGTCCAAAGACATGCAGTCAGGCTTATTGGAGCTACTAATATTTAAATGTGTGTTTGAATGAGTATGAATGTGTGTGTGTGAGTATGAATACAACCCACCGTGACCCTGACCAGGTTAAAGCAGTGGTAAAACAGGCGGTGAATGAATGAATTCTATTGTAGCAGTGTTCATTTTCTGGCTGCTATAATAAGTGTTATTAAAACTTCACCCAATATGCAAATCATACGCTACAAGTTTCATTATTATGGCCTGACCTACACTGACCGAGTGTGTACAAGCTTGTAATGATTAGTCCATTACTTTTGAAAACCTGGCTATTGACCCATGAACTTAATTGAATTTCTGCTCTGGCAACAATGGAAATCTTATTGAATGGAGCTCATTTACTGTCTGGTACAGAATGCTAATGTGCACTGAAACCTATTTGGCTGAAGATTAATGACCACATTAGTTTTCTATTAATCTGTCAATCCTTTTTAATTATGAGCGTAACGTACGCTACTGTAGGTCACAGTCTGACCAAGAAGTTCTGACTCCTGCAACATGACCCAGTTCATATGGGGATCCGTATCGTGCACGGAGACTCACACACCAATACAAACAATGTTGCTCTGCTTGAGTTTCAACTCCAAAAAAAAATCTAAATCCACTTTGGATGGATGCAGGATGGATGGTTTCATGTGTGATGGATTTTCCTCTTGCTTTAAAGGTCCAAGCCAGGACCCTTCATGTGCAATAAAGAAGATAGTCAGTAGTGAAAATCAGCATGAAATGGTCATAACATTAACCCGCACCCCCCACACGTGTCTGCTGGATAAATGGTTCCTTTTAATAGCAGCAGAGACGTACTGCTGCCTGTGAGCACCCTGTGAGAGAAATAATCTGCCACGTTTAATGAATAAGCAGCTTTAATCGAGCCCTTATAACATAATAACTCTGGGAATAGACGAGGAGGTTCCACTCACTGTAAAGCCACGAATTTATGAAAGAGAAACTGAGGCTGTTTGGTTCTGTAGTGATTTATTAATGTGTTCCAGTAGGTTACGGATCAGGACGGATTTATGCATGTAGTGGTTTGTTTAACTTACAGTGTGCAGAAGGCAGATTTTTATAATATAATAATAATAATTATTAATAATAATAATAATTACTATAAATATAACAGTAATAATAAATATAATAAAAATAATAATTACAACAAGTGTAATAATAATACTAAATTACAATACTAATAATAATAGTAATAATAACAATTATAATAAAATATAATAATAATAATAATAAAATATAATAATAATAATACAAATAATAATAATAATAAATATATTTAATAAATAAATAATAAATATAATAATGAGAAGGGCAGCACAGTGGCTCGGTGGGTACCGCTGTCACCTCACAGCAAGAAGGTCTTGAGGTTTGACTCCCAGGTGGAGCGGTCCGGGTCCTTTCTGTGTGGAGTTTGCATGTTCTTCCTGTGTCTGTGTGGGTTTCCTCCAGATGCTCCGGTTTCCTTTCACAGTACAAAAACATACAGGTTAATTGAAGATACTAAAGTCCACCTAGGTATGACTGTGTGTGTGTGTATAAGTGTGTATGTGTGTGTTTGCCCTGTGATAGACTGGCGACCTGTTCGGGGTGTTTCCTGCCCTTGGTCCAGTGAATCAGATCCACTGTGATCCTTAATGGGACAAAGCGGTGGTAAAACAGACAATTAATTAATGAATAATAATAATAATAATAATAATAATAATAATACATTTTATAATAAAAACAACAACAATAAAAGTAATAATTATAATAAATGTCCCAACATCAACAACAGTAATAATAATAAATACCATAATAATAAATATATGAAAATGACTGAACTAAAAGAAAAAGCATGAAACACGATTATACTCTCTCCTCATTTCACTCCTCATACTGTCTTCCTTTATCATCTCATATCCTCTCTCTCTCTTTATCTTCTCGTTTTCTCATTATTTCTATTCTCATATAGAAGATCCTGTCAGTCAGTCATAAATAACACCAGCAGTTTAGTAAATTAATTACGCTTTTGTATTTCCACTGAATGAACTCACCATTTTGAAAGAAGCAATTTTTCCCAGCTGACACATAATTAGTCTTTATAATGTGCATGTGGTAAATGTGTGTGTGTGTGTGTGTGTGTGTATGTGTGTGTGAGCATATGTGCCATGTTAACAGAGTTTTCACAGGCAACCCCACTGTGGCAGCTCGTCTGTGTGAAAAAAAACTGTATCAATGCTAAATTTAGAATCGACCACATTGCACTTCACATAAGTTAATCCATTATTAATGTGGAGAAACTGGATGTGGCAGTGAGGAGCGACAGCGGGATTTAAAGTTCTGTCAGACCCCAAAACCTGATTTTGTCTGAAAACAGGCTCCTCTTTTTAATCAATTGTTCCCAATAGATTTTGGAGCATGTCTATGTCAATATAATTCCTGCACAACAAACTCATCAAACTCTTTTTTATGGACCTCGCTTTGTGCACAGGTGCAGTCATGCTGGAAAAATGGCTTTCCCCAAACTGTTGCCACAAAGTTAGAATTATACACTTTTAACTCGATTTTATGTATTTATTATTTTTATTTTTTAAAGCGTTTTCCCCTTAATATATTATGTATATATTATATATGACCGTATTTCACTTCTACTGCTCCAGACTTCCACTCCAGGCTGAGGAGGGCCATAACATATGCTTTCTTCTAAAGCGTGCAGTAGTCAACCGATTCTTTACACTAGTGTAAGATGGGTTCATACAGAAATCCATATCATGCACCGTTATCATCACATCTTCATTATTCCCGCCAGCAGAGGTCGTATATGCAGCAATTATGAGGGATCCCTGCGGTTCTCTTTTCTCCGGATATTGCACAGCGTGTCAAAAAACTGGACATGATGGTTTTTTATGTTATGTAGTGTATATAGTGTGACAGATAATGATCTTGTAAGGGTGCTGAGACCAGACATATTAAACAGGCTTTATTGTGTGGACTGACACCCCCTAAAAGATGATGTGACTTCAGTACCTTGGATAGCAACAGATCTGTGTGCTACATCTGATACGTGATTTAATGTGCTGTCACAATCAACTCGCATTTAACAACCTGTGATGGTCACTTCTAGGAAAGTGGCAGTTCTAGGAAAATCAAAATCACAATTCCATCATTTCTAGTAATTTCTGCAATGCTATGCTGGGACCTGTGTAAAGATGTTGTGATTTTTTCACCCTTTTATTCATTTCCTCTGTAACTAATGACTGTTGGATTTAATTATCAGGTTTATCTCACTGAGACGTTTACATTTTCAGCATTTAGCTGACGCTTTTATCCAAAGTGACTTACAGTACTGTGACAGTTTATTGTCTAATCAATTGAGGATTAAGGGCCTTGCTCAAGGGCCCAACAGTAGCAACCTGGCAGTGTTGGGGCTTGAACCAGCGACCTTTGGATTACTATTCCAGCACCTTAACCAAAGATGCTAAATTACCTTCATTATCTGCGTACACTCCGAGTGCAGGTGGATTGGAAGGGCTGCTTGTGAGAAGCTGACGCGGAAGAGGTCGAGCACAGGTTCCTGCGTCCATGTCCGATTCCACATATGCCAGTGGCCTTTAGGCTTTGAGGCTGTTGCCATGGTAACACATCTCCCAGCAGGAAGTCTGGGAGAGGAAGAAATAATCTGTATATTTGTATGACAGAGAGAGAGAGAGAGAGAGAGAGAGAGAGAGAGAGAGAGAGAGAGAGAGAGAGAGAGAGACCGGGATTTGTGTGTGTTGTTTAGATCCCGCTGAGTTGAGTTCATGTCCTCAGGGCTTGAAAATGTGGGTTTGTCGACTGTGCCGGTTCCACTTCTTTAAAATAGAGGGTGAGACTGTCGGACAGAGCGGCGTCTGCAGTGCTGAGATGTGTCCACTTCCTAAATATGAGCTGGTTCAGTGGTAAACAGATGAGTGACAGACTGTACGGAGTGTATGAATCTTGTATATCCTATAAAACTATTAATGAAGAGGCATACCAGATATGGGTAAAAGTATGTGGACATCTGACCATGAGCTTGTTGAATATTCCATTCCAAACCATGTGTAATGTCATGAACTGCCTGAAAGGGAGCAACAGTACTCTTAACATTACCTTGGACATTATTTAGTTAGAAATGCTTTATAAGCTTACCTTAGACTCAAGTGACTCCTTTCACTACCCCCTTTCTTTAAGACTGGTAAACTATTGGCTTTTAACTTGCCAGTGGACTGAGTAGCTGGTTGATTTACACCCGATTGCTTTTTGTTATGTCTTATCTCTCTTTGTTTTCTAATTGTAAACGTCCACACACATACACACATCTTCGCTGATGTGACGTTTCTGCTAGTTAAATGCTTGATGTGTAGTAGGGTCACCAGAAGGTAGCCTGAAAAAAATAATTGTAAATAAAATAAAGAAACTCGACCAAGCTACTCGATCCAATGGCGAGTTGCAACCCAACAGCCTAAAAGAGGCAAAAGGTAGCTCAAGTAGTTGCCATGCCAACCATAAAGTACTCAAGAAGATGCTGTTTACTATCTGGATCTTAAGCAAGGAAAGAAAAAAGACACAGAGGTTGTAGGACTGAACTGGGTCACGGGTATGAGGATTAAATGGTTTGACCAGGTAAAGTAGATATCACATAATTAGCACAGGAAACACTTTGAAACTTTGCTCCAGGTCCACTTGCATCCCTCGCCGTCTGCCGGTTTGTGCATGGCCTGGCAGGACGTTTCATGATGAGAGGGTACTGGTGCAGGTTTGATTTTGTCTCTGTGATGATCCGTTCTTTTAGCTGCAGCGGCTCTCTGATCTCCTGCGAGCGTTTTGTCTGCACGTGAGCCGTGTTGAACTGATTCGCAGGGACAGCCAGGCAGAACGAGTCGAAGCGAAGAGCCGTTTGTAAAGTGACCTGCCTCGGGGGGAGTTTGTCCAAGCCTGTGTCTTATACTATTTATAGACACCTTATTTATAGAAAATGTTTTTTAAAGCTAGAGACGGGGACCTGAGGTGTAAAGGGACCACGTTTGTGCAGTTGCATGTAGGCTTACACCAATTATGACTTCCCTGCCACTGCGATAGTGACTCCTACTGTCTAGTAGGCAAAACAGCAGTAGGTGAATGCATAAGGTACGTGCTAGCCTGCATTCAGTTATTTACATTTTAATTTTTTCCATTATTGACCGAGTTGCTCTTAACCTTTCTGGTAAGCGTTATCCACTCAGGTTGGACGTCAGAGGGCATTTTACATGTCAATATTTCAGATTTACTCTTTAAGGCATCAGTTAATTAACATTTAGAGTCTATCAGCCAGTCATCAACACCTTACAGTCAGTTCTTGCTTCCGTTCTTCTCTATGGGACGATTGCTGGTCAGATAAGCCAAACCAGTCCTGGAAAACAGATCGAATCTGCTACCTTCCACTTTTTTTCTTAACCTAGAATCAGTCACTTTCGCTGAGGTTCAAAGCACCGCATACAGATTCCCAACTTGAGCTTCACACACTTCACTACGTCGCTTGTCAGTAATGCAAACAGATTCCAGCGCTGGTGTCTCACAGAGCTTGTCGGACCGGAGAACACAGACATGCTTTTCCTCTCGAACTGTTTCCTGTGTCCGTGTGTTTACCTTATGAGCCTCTGCTTAGCATCTGCCTCCGTTTTATCCGTTTTCACGTCGCTGCGTCTGCATGATGCACGCGAGGCCGCCACAGGTGGAAGATTTTTGTGGAGCGTATACATGGAACGTTTCTAATTATTAATGGAATGGTCCTAAATATGTTGGGTTCAAACGTGACCTTAGATCTTCCATCTGGTGCGACTGTTAAGCACCCGATGGGGAGTGGAATCTCTGCAGTGGTGGGCTAGCATTTTACATCACTGATTCACCTTATCAGCATCAGGCAGCATCAGGCAGCTTTTAATCCTAATTATGTGTTTATTTTAATTTATATTGGGTTTTGACAGCGTTTTGCTCCTCATGCTGTTATTTGATTTGGTATGTTCTCTATCACACTCGGATGCCTTTTAGAACCAGGTGACAGTTTAACTGCACATTCCATTTGTGACGTAACTGTGTTTTAATTCTACTAATACACTATATAAGCAAAAATATTGGGACACCTGATCACGAGCTTGTTGGACATCCTGTTTCAAAATCATGTGCAATTATATTGATTCGCTCCCTCATACCTTTATAGCTTTAATATCATCCACTCTTCAAGAGTTTGGAGTGTGTCTGTGGGAATTTGTGCCCTTTCAGGTAACAGAGTCAGTTTGGTCTGGCACTAATGTTGGAAAACAAGCGGTTTGGGTTGAGTGATCACCAGGGCTCTGTGTGGAGCGACTGGAGCTACTTTGCATACAGCTAGTCAAACCACGTATTTATAGAACTCGCTTTGTGCTGAAAGAGAAAGGGGAATTCCCCAAACTGTTGCCTAGCATATCATTCAACTATATCATTTTTACACCTGTTAGCAATGGGTGTGTCAGAAGCAACTGAATTCACTCAAAATAAAAGGTGTCCACATACCTTTGACCATGGTGTATGTATCTATGTATCTATCACACACACACACACACACACACACACACACACACACACACACACACACTAATCTGAACATTTCATATTTAAATAGTATCTCTCTGTTTGAGAAATACGGCTCGGCTGTGTTTCTCATTGTGTCCAGCAGAGGGCAGGTCGTTCCCACTTTGTTCCAGTTTGCTGACAGCGGTGGGGACATTTTCAGGAATCCCAGCACTCACCATGTTCCGTCTTCTGTCCATCCGTCCCAGTTTTCTTCCAGACAAGTCATGAATTAGTACCAGTCTCTCAGACTGGACAAATGACCACAACCTAGGACACAACTAGTGCAGCTGAATAACGCTTCGATCAATGACCGAAACGACAGGAATCAGAACATGAGAAGAGACCTTGACCATCTTGATTATGAAAACATTCATTTTGGCATAAATAATGACTAATTTATTTCAGTGCTTATTGGTGTTTGGTGAACACAGTGCCTGTTTAAACACCCTGGACAGGGTGCAAATTCATCACAGGGCATCCCTCAGTTACCATTAAGTCACATCCAGCCAAGTCATTTTATTTGGTAGGGTTTTGGGAGGTAGGAGGAATCCAAAGTACATTGTGCAAAATTATGTAGACACAAGGAATACAGACCATAATGTCCTCTGGTCCCTTAAGCTACTGTGTTGGCCATTTTATATTTTTTCTCCCAAGCTGGACGTTTCCAATTCCCCTTCCCTATCGTTCTGGGTTCAGGATGGCCGCAGACTCTGGCACACCCCCATCAACATGCATGCAGTTACAAACATATTATTTCAGGTGTGTTTCAATCTGTGGGCGCCTCCACACCCGCTCGTTCATGTAAACTGAGCTACAATAAGCCAGAGATGTAGCAGCAGCTCGATGCATAACGTTATAAAAACGTGGGCAGTGGTAGCTTAGTTTAGTTAAGTTGCTGGACTAGTAGTCAGTAGGTTGTTGGTTGCTGGAGGTTCATAGAAGGTCGAGATGCTTTCAGTGAGATTGGATGAGTGTTGAAAATGATTCGTTCTGTAAATCAGCGAACCTTGGGGCGGCTGTAAATTAGCGCAGCTCGACCTGTAAGGTACGCGGTCGTATTTCTCGAGCATCCGCTGACCCACCGGGACAGGAAATGAAACGAGCCGGTGTGGACCCTGTTAGCTTTCATTATGACTGAGAGTTGGAGATGAGAAAAGACTAAAAGTGGAAATAAACAAATGCATTTCGGCTTGCGCGACATGACTGCTCCTGTCAGGTGTGTTTACAGGACATTATTAGACCAGGAGCTTCTGAGAAGGTCAAGAGGCTTTCAGTGTTGAAAATTATTCATTCACATGATTCATGACTCGATTTGATTTTATGTTTTTAGTCTGGCGCCGTCCTAGTCACCTCATGCAGATCTTGGTATGTTTTGCACACAAACACACGTAACAGCTCTCTGAAATTCTCAAAACGATAAGGTGTAGCTGCAGCACCGTCGCCTTCCTTCCTTCACATCCCAGCAGGCCTCGGGAGTGATTTTATTTCCTGGTGTTTGCAGGGATTAGTTCGACTTTTCTGCCTCCTGCTGTGTTTTCTTTTAATAACCGACTGAGACTCTGAAGAGCCTGGCGAGAGTAAAGAGTATGTAAAGTAAAGTGTGTGTGTGTGTGTGTGTGTGTGTGTGATACTGGGACAACCTGATACAGAATGGGGAGGCTACATGTACTCGGCTATCATACACTATATATTAGTAGTATTTGGACACTCGGCCATGAGCTTGTTGGACATCCTATCTGAGAAGGTTTCTCACAAGACTTTGAAGTATGTCTGTGGGAATTTCTGCCCATTCAGCCAAAAGATGACAGTATATGGGCACCGGGCACTGTCTTTATAGGGCTTGCTTTGTGCACAGGGGCACGGTCATGCTGGAACAGGAACAAGCCTTTACTAAACTTCCCTAAACTTGACTGCATGTCTTTGGACTTGTGGGAGGAAACCGGAGCACCTGGTGGAAATCGTGTGCCTCAGTGCCTCCTTTATAGAAACGTGCTTTTTTATTATTAGTATCTACTTCTTTTCTTTTCTTTTTTCTCTTCAGCAGATCTCACACACTTGGTTTCCTTCAGGCTCTGAGCGATAAACAGCGGCTTAAACTGCTTTTTGTTTTGATTCATGCTGTGGAATGTGAACAGGCGTTCGAGACTACTTTTCCCAGAAGGTTTCAGATATCACTGAGGTTTCTGTGGGTCACCTAAGCATGCATCAGACCAGATGAATAAAAAAAGAAACATATTGGAGGTGTGGAAGTTTACTCCCTCATCAGGAATGTGTGTGGGGTTGGTGAGCTGAAGGAAAGTGTAGAGACAGAATGGAAGATACAGTAGGAAGGGACGAGAGAGGTCATTAGGTCAGAACTCACAGCGCTGTTACTCTTAAGCTCTGTTATATGAACACCTGCCTGTCAGATCAGCAATCATCCACAAAACTTTCATTCAATTCTGTAAGACACCAGGAGTAAACAGTGTGTTTTTCATCAAATGTCTGTGCAGTCGTAAATAGAATGTACGGTGATGTATTCACTGGCTGGGCCAGTGATAGCTCAGTGGTTAAGGTACTGGACTAGTAAACAGAAGGTTGCCAGTTCAAGCCCAGCCACCACCAAGTTGCCACTGTTGGGTCCCTGAGCAAGGCCCTTAACCCTCAATTGCTCACTGTGTAAGTCGCTTTGGATAAAAGCGTCTGCTAAATGCTGTAAATGTAAATGTATTAGGGCCAAAGTTATTGTTTTTTTCCTGTATAAGTTTCAGCCAAAGGCGAGCTATGATGATCGTCATAGGCTTGCCAGCTTAGGGAAGCATGGATGAATGGTAGCATAATAACTTAACCATCCACTAGCTGCAAGCACTTCAACAAAAGAGAGAAATTCCTCAAATCCGTCAGGTTCTTCCTTCTTAATACCTGATATGTAAATAAATGCGAAAGCGACACGGTGGCACACACAGCAAGAGGGTCTTGGGTTCTGGGTTGGATTCCCAGGTGAAGATGTGGAGTTTGCATGTTCTCCCAGTGTCTGTGTGGGTTTCCTTTGGGAGCTCCGGTTTCCTCCCACAGTCCAAAGACATGCAAGTGAGAAGAATTGTCCATGACTGTGCTTGAATCTTGTGTAACCAAAGTGTGTAAAACATGACGTTAAAACCCTAATAAATAAATAAATGTGGTTTTTTGCAAAGCCGTTTTGATGTCAATGTGCCACCAAATAAAATATTTCTTAAAGAACTGAATTTCATAAAGAATATGAATATGAAAATAAAACTTCAAAAATCCATAATATTTTAACGTTATTCTTGAAATCATTTCAGCTTTATTATTGAAAGTAAAACTTAAAGCTAAAATGTTACTAAAATACACAGATAAGGTATCATAATATACAGTTATACGTTCTTTAGGGTGACTTGAAATATAAAGAGTGTTATTCTCTCTCTGTTTGTGGAGACGTGACCTGTGGGCTGAAGATATGATGAACTTTCTCCTCTCTGCTTCTCCCTTTTTCTTCCTTCTCTTTTTTTCCCGTCTCATCCCGCTGTGTCTGGTTGGGTGATTGAATACCCCCCGGCTCTCTGGCATCCTTCACCGTCTAGTGGAATCAAAAGCAAATTGTGGAATGCACTGAGGAATGTCTCTGCTGTCACGATGTTGACCCCATCTGCCCTTCAGGTGCCCCGTGCCCTTGTTAGGGACGTTTCTGGATCTAATTTTAGAGCTGCTGCTGGTTTAATCAACGTCCTGTTAATGTTCACGCCCTATATGGTCAGAGATTTGTGGACACCTGATTATTAGCATGTTGACCACCCTCTGGATTATCTAATCTTATCAAGCATTTAATGCCACTGTGCCGGCCTATATGGTGTAGTAATGGAGTGGGGCGCTCGGGTGGTGCAGCGGTAAATCACAGTAGCCCAGGAGACCCAGGGTTTGAATTTCAGCCGTTCTACTTGGTCATCTACACAGACATGATTGATTGTGTCTGAGGATGGCTGAACTGTTTGGCTATTGGTAGGCGCACCTGCCAGTGCAGTCTCAATTCTGGTCCCACACCCGGATAAAATAAGGAGGGTTGGGTACTCGGGTACCATTCCACTGCAAGATTGATTCTTAGCAGAGGCACGACCTATCCGGGCGCCCACACAGACACAATTTGCTGTGTTTGTGGGAGGGAGGGTCAGTCTCTGCTGCCATTATTCACAACTGGGGATTGGTAACGACTAGATTGGGCGATAGAGATGCTAAAAAGCTGCGGATTGCGTCTGGAAGAGCATTCAGCATAAAACTGTGCCAAGTCTGGTACACGGACCAGGATGACTGAAAAAAAAGAAACAATTTCGGAACAGTGACAGATGTGGAAGCTCAGGTGCACATGTGTATAGTTGAAAGAACCTGGCACCTCTGTCGCCTCACGGGCAGTAAAGTGCACAGCCGAGGAGGTAGTGTTTTTATTGGCTGGTATTTGAAACAGTACCCAAAGCCCCAGCTCTCGTAAACATCTCAACATCAGAACGTCTTAAAGGAAAGAGAGAGAGAGAGGAGTGAGAGAGGGAGCGACAGAAAGAGAAAGATGATGTTCAGAGTGGTGATCTGCCCTGAGCTGTGATTGGTCACCAAGTGATTTGCTCCAGCACCGGTTACATAATGATGTTTATTCTGCCGTTTAAATATTGCTAAAGTTTCCACCTCTCGCTTCATACCGCTCTCTCGCTTTCGCTCTCTCTCTCTCTCTCTCTCTCTCTCTCTCTCTCTCTCTCTCTCTCTCTCTCTCACTGACAGACATTTCCCAGTGCTGTTACAGTATCAGTGCTGCTGTTGCTGATGTGTTGTGACCCAGCTGATAGTCACAGGCGCATTACATTTCCATTTTAATGTGATTTACTCAACGCAGCATAAAAATGTAACTTTTTTAACAGTCACTTTTTTTGCCTTACCGAATATGAAGCTTATTTTTCCTGTGTGCTCTGGCAACCCTTCTTGGCCAGCAAGGGAATCGGGCGACAGACTAACACAAGCCCTCTTCAAAGCGCAAAGCCGACTATCCAAGCCCACCACTGGAACTTGGGTCTCGGTGGAGCTACGGGCCTGGCCGGGTGCTCAGCAACCTTTCCTTACTCAGAATGCTGTGTCTAAGGGAGGAAAGGTTGGATGGCGTATCACCTCCTCATCTCTGCCACAGCGACTCCTATCGTCTGGTCGGGGTTTCGGCACCAGTGGTAAAAGAATAAAAAGAGAGGAGCGTAGTCCTCTTTACATGCTGATGCCTAAACGACTCACACAGCCATACACATATTCATCCTGATCTATTCACATATACCGTTGACCCATTGTAACCTACACTTACATCCCTTCTGCCTGACCCCGGAGCCCGGCTCAGACCTTTATTCAGCACTAGAACCCTTTACTGCTGACTTCATCAGGAAAATGTGTTCAGGAAGGTGTGTTCTGGTGGGTTCCACCCCCACTGTACGAGCTTTTCGCTGGATTTTAAAGCTTTGTATATGCTACATCAGCACTGGATAATCACAGAGCATTACTGACTGTTGTGAAAGGCTTTAGGAGTAAGAATGCAACTGGTGGGATGAGGTACAAACGAGTCTGCTGCCAAAATGTAGAGCTACTGAGGCCCAACCTGGCACTGCCGCTGGGTTCAGCCGGGTTTACTCTCTAGCTGTGATTTTTTTTGTATCGTTCTGTGTCTGTTTTAAAAAACGAATTTGAGGGCAATTGGGTGGTGCAGCAGTAAAACACGCTAGCCCAACAGTGCTGAGATTTTTTGACTTTTGAGGAAGCATATCACAACCTTAAAGCCGCTCTGATCCCAACACTAACAGTCCGTGACTGTACAGCTGCTGGAGCTCCAGATTTACCCTCAGACAGCTTTAAGTACCCGTGAAAACAACGTCTGACCTCTAATGGGCCCGTAATAAATCAAAGTGCGTCGGTGATGGGATTTACACCAGTTGTGGACTGTGCAAACTAGATTTCACACCAGTGTTACACGGCTAATAGAGTTACACTGTGCTGAAAATAAAAGTGCTACATGGGAGGGATTCTGGACCAGACTTGCTGTAGCTCTGACCTTATCATACCGCTAATAGTCACACGTTGATACTTTGTGTTATAGTTACAGTACAAGGAGTTCCTATAATGAATTTAAACTTGAGAGTTTGGGATGGATTTGACTCAGAAAACAACAGGATATTTCCAGACACAGTGCATTTACAGACCGGCATTTCCTGATTGTGGAATAAACAAATAATTTGCACTGATATGGCATTCCTGGAACTTGAAGGCTACAAAGATAGAAACATTTACCCATGTTAGGATAGATTAGAATTTTGGGGAGGATTTTAAGGGATTTTGACACCGCAAATCCATTAGAGGAACCATCGGAACCTTGTGGATTTGAAGACAGTTTGCCAGTTTGCCAGAAATTGCCAGCAACTGTCATTATTTTAATATAAGTAATATGGTTTTTTTACATTTATTAGTATACATTAATTAGTACACTGTCAAAAAGACATTCAGTGTGTACGTTTGAAGTGAATGGCGCTGGACACACACTATATGGCCAAATATGTGTGGACACCTGATCATAAGCTATTAAAAATCCCATTCCGAAACCATAACCATTATTAATATGAAGTTGCTGCCCCTCTCCTCCCCTGCTCAATATCAGGAAGCATAGAGTAGTGTTGTTAGACTGTCATCCTAATACATAAATATACACTACATGGCCAAAAGTATTCGGACACCTGACCGTGAGCTTGTCGGACGTCCCATTTCAAAAATACACTGATTGGTTCATTGGTCCAGTTCATTTCAAAGCTGTTGAGTGGGGCTGAGCTCAGGGCTCTTCATGCTGGAACAGGAAACGTTCTTCCCTAAACTGTTGCTGCAAAGTTGAAAGCATGTCATTTCTTTTATATAACTGATTTATTACACCTGTTAGCAATTACTGTGACTGAAAGACATGAATTCAGTTATTAAAAGGGGTGTCCAAATACTTTTGTCCATATAATGTTCATGCTGTTTTGTTCTTGCTGTATGGGGTAGAATAAGACTCATTGTTGAGAAGGAGGAATGTATGACCCGCCCCCGTGTTGGACTGAATAAACGACGTGAGATTAGTGAAGCCTTGTTTTGCTCCGAATGCGCTCATTGTGAATAAAACAATGGATTCTCGGCGGGTCTCGTCAACACGTTTTAAAGAGCAGTTAGAAACACCACGTGTGGAACGACGCCTTTATATCATTATATAATACGTAAAACAGAATCAGTCAGGCAGAGATTTTAAAGGCATGTACACCTTTACATGACACTAAATGGGGCTGGAGTTTTGTATGTTCTTCCCGTGTTTGATGCTTTGCTTGCCTTTGATCTTCCAGAAGCTTCACAGCTTAGTGCACGAAGGAATGCGTGAGGGAAAAACGGTCTGTGATTGGTGCTATGGGCTAATCTCCTATTACTAGTGCACACTATTGTCAGTGCACTCTCAGTGCAGGTCCCAAGCCTGGATAGAAATAGGAGGACTGTGTCAGGAAGGGCATCCAGAGTGAAAACTGTGCCAAGTCTAATCCAGCAGCTGAAAGTCATAACTGCGAGTCACTTTGGATCAAATGGCAGAAATGTAAATACGTAATATCAGTCTTGAGTTTAAGCGCTTAAGATATTGGAATATACTGCCTCTGTTGGACCCCTGAGCAAGGCCCTTAACCCATCGCTTTGGTTCAAAGTGTCTGCTGAATTTTGTAAATGTAACATAATCAGATAAATTGGCTGGCCAGTGGTAGCTCAATGCTCAAGCTACTATATAATTGATTGCAAAGTTGCTGGTTCAAGTACCACCACTGCGCCTGTTGGGCTCCTGGGTAAGGCCCCTAAACATGCCGTGAACATAAGTATAAAAGTACTTTGCGGCTGTTTACAGAGGCAGGCGCAGGTTTCCCCGTCGTGCGGGGTTGTTTAGATTGGGTGGAATGAGCGGGAACACCCTGCTCGACTCAGACCAGCGACCTCCAGAGGGTTCCGATTAATAACGGAAACGTGACACTTGGGCCCACTGTAGCCCCAAGCGAAGCCAAGCAGAGAGTTTTTAGAATCAACAAAGATCCTCAGAAACCAGATAAGGTTAATGGCTCTTTTGATCTAGCACAGATGAGGAGGATTAGCGTGGAGAGGCTCGAGCGCTCTGGTCTGCTGGACGCTTCTTTCTCTCGTCCATTAAATTCTTGGAAACGGGTTTATTTAACACCCATATTGGCTCAGATTTTTCTTTGTGGTGTTATAAATGCAGGGCATGGTCTTGGATTTTTGGCATTTTAGTGTGTTGGACTGCTCTTTTTTTATGTTGACTTTAAGAGTACACTAGATGCCCAACAGTATGTGAACATCCCTTTCCAAAACTCTGTCATAAATCCTACAGCACTTCTTTATTAGTGTTTTATTTAATGCTTATGAAGCCTGAATGTAGTTACACTTCAAATAAACACCACAGAGCATTTTATATAATGTCAGCATGGACACCCATCCTATTTTTTTAGTTCAGATGTTTTAGCCACACCATGTGCTCTACGAGTTGCGTGTGCAGCTTTGTGGCAACAGTTTAAGGAAGGCCCTTTCCTACTCCAGCATCACTGTGTTCCTGTTCACAAAGCAATAATGAGTGTGGAGGAACGTCAGTGTCCTGTTTAGAGCCCTGACCGTAACCTCACTGAACACCTTTGGGATGATTTGGGATGGGGCAGTGGTTAAGGTACTGGATTAGTAACAAGAAGGTTGCTAGTTCAAGCCCCACCATTGCCAAGTTGCCACTGTTGGGCCCCAGGGCAAGGCTCTTCACCCTCAAATGCTCGAATTTGAATAAAAATGAATAAAAGCGTCTGATAAATGTCACAAATGTAAATAATTTGAGACAATGGTCACACCCGAGACTCGAGGCTCATGTTCAAGTGTCCACATATATTTGGTTATAAAGTGTTAAATCCCTGCTTCTTTGACTTGTTTTGAATTTGAAGACCCAGTGCATCACGTGTTGTGTGTTCTTTCCATTTCACTCTTCATTACACTCGTACGTACGTGTTGTTTGTTTTTTCCTGAGCACACCTGAGCTCAGCGGCTCAGCGCAGGAGCCCCAGCACGTTGCAGCACCGATGCAGTCGGAGGCAGAAGCGCAGGACAAAGCCGCTTTTGATAACGTTGTGTTGTCACTGACTCAGATCTCTTTTTTCTGTCCTCACACTGGCGCTCATTCTCGAACCCAGCCCGAGGCGTCTTGATAATCATGTGTTTCCACTGAAGCTGTTGGTTTGCTTTTCAAGGCTGAAACAGGATTCTGTTATCGAGGACTCTCTTTTGAGACTGGTCAGGATCCCGGTCCACACAAACTGACAGGATGCTGAACGTCCTGATTTCTTCGCTCCTGGACGCCGATCGGACAGTGCGCCAGAAGATGAAGGAACGTCTCACCTCGTTGGTAGAGATTTTTTATTTGTTCTCTTAATTACTTTATACATATTTCTGTATTGGTTACATTTATTTTTACATTTCCATATACTCATGAAGTCAGGTATGTTGGCTGGAGCTCCTGTTGTAATCCGCTTGAGTGCTTGGGTCATAATAAACGTGTGTACATACAGCATTTATATGCTGAAAGCAGATGAGACCGTGAATTCACATCCCATGTGTCACAGTATATTGTCTAAGCAATTGAGGGTTAAGGGCCTTGCTTAAGTGCCCAACAGTGGCAACCTGGCAGTAGTGGGGCTTGAACCAGCATCCTTTTGATTACTGGTCCAGTAGCTTAACCACTGCCCTATTGTGAAGATGTTCGACATGCACTGACTGCTTCTTTGCACTAGCTAGCGATTGATTCTCACAGAGAGCTGCACAGCATACAGAATGACATGCTATGTGCTACGTGGTCCTTCATTCATTCCATTACGAGTCCTTGTTGCAGTCTCTTCAATCTGAGCTCCCTTCATCAGACAGGACCAATCATGTCTGTCAAGTGTCGATAGCACCACTGAGGTTGGTAGCACCACATAGACTTGAATTTAAGAGCTGTAATTTAATGTTTTGATTGAAATCTGAGATGCTGTAAGTTAGATTATTGTTTTTAAATGCAATTTCCCCCCAATTCTCAACATCTGTTGTACAAATCTTTAAACAATAATAATAATAATAATAATAAGTTACACTTATATAGCGCCTTTCACAAAACCCAAGGTCGCTTTACATATAAAAATAACAATCACGCTGAACTAGCAGGGGAGGAAGGGGAAAAGTGCAGAGAACAAAGATGGGTTTTTAGTAAAGTTTTAAATTTAGATAGAGAAGTAGAACGTAGCGAGGATGGAAGAGAGTTCCAAAACGAAGGGGCAGCAACACTGAAGGATCGGCCACCCATGGTGCTTTAGGAGGTCTGAAAGATAAACAGGACCCAAACCATGGAGTGCCTTAGAGGTGAGAAGTAGGATTTTGTACTGTATGAGCGGTCCCCAACAACAACAGGGGTACAAATATAGTATTATGTTTATAATACGTTATAGTAAGTCTTATTATTATGGGTAACAGCTATTAGTGTAGCGCCCCTAGTGGACGAACCACCGTTCGCCATGATCCATACTAACGCCAGCGAAGGGACAACCAACCCCGTGCTCCCCTACACCCACACCGCGGCCGCTAAAATTCATTCGTGCTTCAATTTACACATTCGAAATCCTTTTAAATAAACCGAACGACGTAGAATAGTCTCAAATATAACCGAAAACGTATTTATTTCGCAAAAACACTCGAGAACGACGGAGTTCTCTCGATAGGAAAAAGTTCTCGTTCTTCCCATCTTTCTACATCCCGTCCGCTGACGTATTCGCTCTGGAACACACACACACACACAACCGAAGAGGGGGGGGGGGGGGGTTTCACCTGATAGTTAAAATTGTTTTAAAATGACCTTTTTTTATTCCAAATACGCACATGAATATCAGATTTATTTTAGTCTTACGAATGATTGGATGGTGTGTTCGTTTGTGGATGGGTCTGGATGGTGTAGGGTGGTGTGTTTGTGTTGGAACTCCCCTGTGGTTGAGATGGTACGGTCGGTTCCAGGCAGACATGTTATGGCTGTTGCTTGGAGAGAGAGAGAGAGCAGGGAGGAGGAGGAGAATAACACGGTCCGATAGAGAAAGAGAGAGATACAGAACAGAATTAAAGCTTGCGGAGGAACCTCACACTCCTATTACTTTTATTTCCTTTTAATACCTTCCAGTCTGGTGGAATTGTACTTAACTGGCCGGGTTTGTTGTTGTTTACGTTGTTTGTTGTGTTTACGTTGGTCCGCGCCGAGCCGCTGCAGGAGAAGAAGAACCGTCGGTGCTGAAGTTTGTCCCTGTTTGTAAACAAGTGCTTCAGTTCTGGATGCCAAACTTTATACATTTCGGGTCCAGTCATGACTCGTTCCAGCGCTCAGAATAAATAAACTTTGAGTTTTTGGCCCGGGGCCGGGGCTGCTGGGCGAGGAGACGGGAGAGAAGAGACGGGAGGAAGTTTGGGTTCTTCTATCCGCCGACGGGATCAAAATGTCGGCCAAAGCGGCTTCAAATAAGGTAGGAGAACCTTCTCAGACTGGCACGGTTGGGGCATCAATTGGTGCCAGTCGTGCAAACATCGCAGGGATGTGGAATCGATTAATGTGGTGCTTGGTAGAATCTATCTAGAGGTGGTAGTGCACTAACTGGACAGTGTTTAGTACGTATGATCGAGTGCAGTTTGGAACCCAGTTGCAGAGACAAAATCCCCCAAAAGCTCTTTAGATCCGTCTGGACTCTTGAGACCAACCCACTTAAACAGAACCAACCTGTCCAAAAACACACATCACACACCCTACTGTTAATGGTTTGCAGTCATGTTCCTAATAAACCCATTACTTTACAACCAGTATCACTTGACACTTAGAGCTTTGATACCCCAGTTGGATTGGATCAGAACTGGAACAAATGGGAATGGAGCGTCCATGTGTGCACTATACCATCAAAAGTAACATTTTAGTAAGGTTAGTGGTTCCGGTCACACCCATTCCTGCTAACATGGGTTTCAACACACAGGCAAAAAGTTTGGGAAAGGTTTGTTTCTGTTTCCACATTACTGTGCTCAAGGTACGACCAGTTTGGAGTAGAGATACTTCAGTGGTCAGCACTTCAGCCATACTGACCATTAAAATGGCATGGATCTTTGATTACCGGCCAGGGTTCTCCTTTACCCAAAGTCAGTACCTGACCTCACAATGTGCTTTCTTTTTCTCTTTGGATGGACACAGATTCCCACAGACGTGCTCCAAAAATCTCGTAATAGCCTTCCTAGAAGACTGGAGGTAGTCATAGCTGAAAAGGGCGGAGGCCTGTGGTTTTGGAATAGGGCTGGCAGCAAGGTCAAGGTCCGGCGTTCGTATTAAAAATATTACTCACTTCTAGATCTTGAGGAACATGTATGTAGCTCGGTACGCTTTCTACACCCTGTTACCCACTGTACCCTATTTATCAAGCCAAAGTGACCCCATAGGACCCCCAGTGACCGCTTGATGTTTGGGGCGGTGGAACATTAAGCACTTCAGTATCATTAACATGCTAATTACACTGTAGTTATAAGTTATGGTGTGAGATATACACACACACACACCCCACACTGACGTATACACACAGTTTGTAAGGGGTTGAACTATGTAAACCTTTGTGCCTTGAGGCGACAGGAAACCTGATTCACTGTGCATAATAATGCTGCCGACTCGGATCAGGAGCGACAATAACAATTACTATTTAGTTCTGTAGGGCCTTAAACACAAGTGTGTGTGTGTGTGTGTGTGTGTGTGTGTGTGTGTGTGTGTGTGTGTGTGTGTGTGTGTGTGTGTGTGTGTGTGTGTGTGTGTGTGTGTGTGTGTGTGTAGTAATATATTAATATGATCTGTCAAGAGCAGGTAGTGTCGATGCCACACAGCAATAGAATCCTTAAAAATGGGAAGAAGGTTGGCTGGCTACTCCAAACTGGACCTTGAAGTAAATACCAGTGAGTGCCCGTTGCCCTCTGATGGAATAGCTCCCTGTCCTGGGTGCGTTGTTCCCAGAAAGGACAGCATGGATCGAGCATAAACATTTATATGTTCATTCATTTATCCTGGTCAGGGCCGCGGTGGGTCTGATTTACTGGGCAAAAGGCAGGAAACACCCTGGACAGGTCGCCAGTTCATCACAGGGCACACACACACACACACACACACACACACACACACACACAGACATACCTAGGGGAACTATATCCAAGTATATCCAATTATTCTGACTGCATGTCTGTCGGAGGAAACCGGATACATGGGGAGAACATGCTAACTCGACACAGAAAGGACCCGAACCGTTCCACTTGGGAATCGAGCCCAGGACCTTCTTGCCGTGAGGCGACGGTGCTACCCACATATTATTATCGTCATATTATCGAAGTGGATTTCTGTGCAGCCCAGCACAGAGTCTCGTTTCTCACGTGCCCCAGACTCAACAGACAGAAGCTAAACAATGCTGCAGCGTTCTTTTAAGAGGGCCTGCGTTAGGAAACGACGGGTAGGAAGGAAAAGCACAAACAATGCAGAATTTGTGTGCACTGTAAATTTGGATCATTCAGGTTTGGTCAGTTTGTCTTGATGAGATGAAAACACCAAGACAAGT
Organism: Trichomycterus rosablanca; assembly: GCF_030014385.1. Lineage (NCBI taxonomy): Eukaryota > Metazoa > Chordata > Actinopteri > Siluriformes > Trichomycteridae > Trichomycterus > Trichomycterus rosablanca. The sequence continues at coordinate 13,938,585 of NC_086014.1, read as the reverse complement.
GACGCAACACTTGATAACATGCTGGTTTAACTCTGGAACGTTTCCCCACCACTGCATTTGTTACTCAGGTAAACTGCACTTACTCAGGTAAAATAATAATAATAATAGTTATTTAGGACGATGATTCCAGGTGCTGTAATTACTAACGTGTTCATTATGTGCCCTGACTCACTTGTGCCTGCTTATGATGTTTTACTTCCCCATGTCATTTGCATAGTGTGACTAAAGCCTGATGCGCTCACGTTCACGTTCATGTTGTGTTTGCTATGTTAGTAGGAAGTAAGATACAAAACAGCTTATAGAGCTTGCTTTGTGCAAAAGGGGCTCAGTCATGCTGGAACAGGGAAGGACCTTCCCTAAACTGTTGCTACACAGTTGGACTCATTTGATTTTCTTTTATATAATTGATTTATTGCACTTGTTTGCAATTGTTTTGGCTGAAACTCATGAATGTCCCAATACTTTTGTCAAGTGTATTTTGTCCCAGTTTATCCCTCAGTTGATCACGGGCTTCTTATTTATGCAGCAGTTTATCCTGCATGTCTGTCTTAATCCTTCAGGACTCTATACTGTTTGTCATTTTGGATATTAACATGTTATAACAGCGTCCGTATCCACGTGACCGATCTGCCGCAGCTTTTAATCGTCTTCTCCTTCCAAATCCAGTAGGAATGAAATCCCGCTCGCTCCTGCCGTGCCTCTCGTGTAACCGTATATTAATATCCTTTTCATTTCACAACTTCACGTCAGGCCTTTATCGGTAACCTGCCGCTCTAAATTGCTCCTCTGCGGCTGCCGCGCTCAGACGCCCCGCGGTCTGCCGCCATTGTTTTGACCTTTGGCTGGATGGATGATTACGTTTTCATTAGGGCACACAGAAATGGAAAGAAAAGGTTCCTGTTCCCCGCGTTCTGCCCAACACTGTAAGCTATTTAAGGATCGCCGGTTGATTAGAGACTTGGCTGTGGGCCACAATGCGTGACCCATGCCCCTGCCCTCACTGCCCCGCTGGCCTTTGGAAGCAAACATTGTTCTGCTTTTCATTTTAACGATGTGAGGGACTTCCCAGGAATGAAAGCCACATAATCTGGGGCGTTCGGTTATGTCTAAATCTGTATACAATGGATTTTAGGATAATTTGAGATGTGTGTAGGCCTTTATAGACTTTGCTGCAGTATTTATGATTAGTATCGACTTTTTATCCTTTTATCTGGATTTTTCCACCCTTTATGTCCCAACCTACTCGGCTCCAATTCCCCATCGTGAATCCGCTCAAGGAGAGCCGGATCGACACACGCCCCCTCCCGCATGTGTCCAGTCTGCAGCTGCTTCTCATCACCCGCCAGTGGGTCCCAGTAGTGCCAAGCTCCGTGTGACCCTATAAAAGAAATTGAACTATTCCGACACGTCCCGCTCCGTCCAGGAGCATTCGGACGGCCGGGTACGTGTAGGTAATTTACAGAAGTTGAAGAACCTGCTGGTAAAGTCGTTGTACCAGGTACCACAGGACTCCTTCACATGCCTTGTGAAGTCCATGTCTTGGTGGCTCAGAGCTGTTTTGACAGCGTATAAGGACATCGTGCGGTCCGCATGTTTTGGCACATCAGTGTTTTTTCACCTGCTTCTGTATTTAGCGCTCACCACAGCGGAACGTTCTGGTCCGTATACCTCATTCAGTTGGCACAGTTTTTGTTTTTGCAGGATGCCCTTCTTGGTGCAACCCTCCTTACTTTATCCGGGCTTGGGACCTGCACTGACATGTGCACCTCACAAAAGCCAGGCTGTTCAGCTGAGCTCCTTCCAGATATAGCCAGTCACGACCGGCTGATAGCACCACTGAGATTCAAACCACAGATCTCAGCAGTAGTGGGCTTAGCGTGTGTTATCAGTACGCCACCGAACACCAAATTATTTTTATTGTAACCCTGGTCCTTATGATCTACGCTTGATGTTTAAGGTAATGACAGACCAAAAGACCTGAGGGAAAAAGCTGTTTGAATGTTTTATTCCTTCCTAGAAAAAGGATAACTAGATCTTACGAAGCACCAGGTACCAAACGTCCATACCTTATGTGCACGCCACACTTTGAAGAGAGAAAAACAACAAAACCTCATTAATCAGGAGGAGCAGCCTGCGTATAAACCAACCTGTTTAATATGGAAGAGCGAATTCAGGCCCGTCCACGTCTCCGTTCCCTTTTGTCTGGAGCACAAAAGCAAGCGCATGGATGTATTTACACTCTAAATAGGGCTCGAGCGCTCGTATTTATTAGTCGCTGCTCAAAAGGGGGTAAGGATGATGAAAAAGCTGATGGTGTTGGGGCTTTTACAACATCTGGATGATATGAGCACACCAAAAGTACGGGGCTCTTGACCTTGAGCTTGTTGTTTTCAGATTCCAAAACTACTTGTTCTTCTAAATAGTGGTTTCCAACCCCCAACCCCAGTACGACTCCTCCCTTGTAGCACCACACCCGCTTTGACCAAGGAGAGCTGTAGACTAGCACGCAACCCCTCTGACATACTTACCAACCCAGTCAACCTCCCTCCCTCAGGCAGGGCTCAGTTGTGCCTGTTGGACACCCGGTCAGGTCAGTAGCACAGCGGAAATGCTCTCAACTCTTATCTATGGCTGGCTAGCACATTAGAACACCAAGAATGACTCTGATGATGGACGAGAAGGCCTGGTTCACAGTCTGCATTCCAGTTCATCCCAAAGGTGTTCCAGTAGGGTTGAAGTCAGAGCTCAGATCCGGACTTCATAGATTTCATTTCAAAAATAGACATCTGGGTGTGGCTAAAACACCTGAGCTTAATAGTTAGGAGGGTTGCCAGATGTTTATGTGATTCCAGCTTTAAGTTTCCATCTGATTCAGCTAAGTTGTGATCCTGTTTTTTAACTGGATGTGTAAAGTTCCCGTGTAACGGGTGCAGCACTTCGTCTTAAGGTTCCCATGGTGAGCGGTGGGCATGCGTGCCAGGTCTCATTGTGCTGGTTTGCTCAAGCTCCAGCTAAGCCGCTCTAGTGGTTCCACGTTTCATGAGATTCAGCCCAAACACTCCTAAATATCAGTACGCTGGTGAACACGGTGAGTCCTGACGTGCTGGTGTGTAATCCTGTCTGCTTCAGTCAAACAGCTGATAATTAGCAGCTCAGATAATTTCGGCAAGGCAAAACAAATTATGGTCATTTCTCACAGTTTATATTTGTTGTGCAGTTATGTGGGCTGTTCTCATAAGAGGAGAAGTTTGCACCCTTTGCAGAAACTTGCTTTCTGCACGTTCAGCAGATTAAATTTTTTTTTCTTTTGGCTGCTCCTGTTTTTTTTTGGGGGGGGTTACATACCACACTGCATCTTCTTGTTACCAGAATGTTCACTTACGTTTTTTTTTGCTATTTTCTATGCATTTTCTTCCTTGTTTTCCTTATTTTCTGACCCTGATCACATCTGAGGAGGGTATATTTGCTTGACACACACCTCCTCCGACATGTGCACACTCTGATGGATTTGTGCATGAGGCCAGTCTTGCGAATGGAGAGTCACGCGCTGATCTTCACGTTCCAAGCAGACCAGTGGCTGATTTTGTCTGCTCAAAAATGAATGACTTCTTGTTGTTTTCAAGCTCCCACTCACGTTTTCTAATCAAAATGATCTCCAGCGTGAGCAGGGTGCCTGTGGGAGTGTTTTTCATACGACGACGGCAGAAACGTGAAGTCTGAGGTGTGGTCGGTGAGCCTGTGCGGGACTCGAACCCTCGTCTGGGTGCATTTTAGAGCAGAGCTGCCAGACCCGGATCCCTTATTTACACTCGGAGACGGACCGTCTGCTTGTGTCACCTTTGCTGTGCTAGAAGTGGCACAAAAAACCCTCAATAAATCAGAGACACTTTGATACCCATGATGCATTTATACTGAATGTATTTGTGCATTATTGCTGTATATTATTGCATGGGGATAATACGATCATTTTATTATGTAAATGAACTGCTTATAGTGCAAAAAATAAATAAAATAAATAGGAACATTAAAATAAGACTGCTGCGCCATCTGAGCTTTTACCAGATGTAATTTTGAACACAGATATCGTGCTTACGTTCTTCCACTGTTAATTCTTTAACCATTTTTTATTTAAATGTTCTGTTTATTTATTTTTTTATATAAGATGACAAGAGCAATTAGGAAAAAAAGAGAAAAAAAACATAGATCTACATACACTACATGTCCAAAATTATATTTGGACACCTGACTGTGACCTTGTTGGACATCCAAAGTGACCTCTTTGTGATCTTTTTAGCTATAAGAACAGCCTCTCATGTGAGAAGGGTCTGTGTATGGGAATTTGTGCCCAGGTCAGAGCTCTGTGCAGGACACTGAAGTTTCTGTCATTTAAACTGAGCTTTTGTTCACATCTTTATAGAGCTCGCTTTGTGCACAGGAGGTACAGTCATGCTGGAACAGGAAAGGGCCTTCCCCAAACTGTTACAAAGTTGGAAGCATATCATTTCTTTTATATAATTGATTTATTATACCTGTTTAAATTAGAATGGCTGTTCCTATACTTTTGTCCATATTAGATTAGATTTTTAGATTAGTTTCAACTTTATTGTCATTACACATGTACAAGTACAGGGCAACGAAATGCAGTATATAATAAGCACACATAGTCTATGTGCTTATCAACAAATATTAACAAACCACACAGCCCACCCCCCCCGACCCTCTCCCCAAAACCAAACTGCCCTTAATCCACTCAGAAATCTTGAAGTTTTGAGCTGCGTGACGCCTCAGCAGGATCCGGGCGAAGACAGAAAGCCGCACTCTAATCCGAATCACATGCTAGACGTCGGCGAACGAGGTGTTACGTAACACTAGCCTATCACGCGCCTACGTCCGTCCAGTTCCCGAATCACATTTTAGGGATTTTTCCTTTTACTTTCAGTTCGATGCACTCATCCTTTTTTGTTTCTTGAATTTTTTGCTCAGCAGAAGGAATGTAGGCAGGTTTTGTAGTTGTTATCGAGCCAGGCTGGGCGTATGGGGTGGAAGGACGTAATAGCGGGATGGCGATGGCGTAAATACAGGGCTGTGCTAAGCCGGCAGAGATTACAGACCCCACACAGACGATATTTAAGCCAGAAGAGTGTGAGACGAGGGACCGACTCCCCGAGCGCCAGGCTGGAGTGTTTTATTACTGTTTGTGTGCGTTTCTGTCGCCGCGTTTGTTCTGGTAATGACGGTGCGTTACCAGTGTGTGCTGTGCGCGCTGAGATAATGGTAGTGATTACTGGCAGGACGGCGTGAGTGGATTTGATAATGGTGTGCTATTTCTCTCTGAGTTGGCAGTAAATGATAATGATGGAGCTCGCCAGCTTTTCTTTTTTGCTGGTTTTGTTTTGAATCTTTGGAAATCAAAAGTGTGTCGAGCAGTTTTCGGACCATTAATTGTTACGGGACGGGATTATTTTGATCTCTTGTTTTGAATTCCAGAGCCGACTGTTCTTGGATTGTCCAGTGTGTTTTGGCAGATGTAAATTGGGAGAAATGGTAGATAGATAGATGGATAGATAGATAGGTAGGTAGGTAGGTAGGTAGGTAGGTAGGTACTTTATTTATCCCTAAGAAAATTATTGATATCCAGTAATTATTGGTATCCAGTATGAGCACGCCAGGTTCACACTACATGATTTTTGCTCTGATTTTCACTCACCGACAGGTCGCCACCAGATGTGCCAGCTTGGAGGCAAATCAGCGTTCGTCATGCACCGATCTCTGAGGTCCTCCACTGCTGTTCAGGTGCAGGGTCCTTACACAGCATTGAAGACCCCGCCTCATTTTTAGTCCGGTCTTTTCCCACCCAGCAGATTAGAGACCAATTTTGTCTGATATGCCTGGTTGGGGCGCCCAGTCGACCGATAGTAGTTTGTTTGTTTGTTTATTAGGATTTTAACGTCATGTTTTACACTTTTGGTCACATTCATGACCGGAACGGTAGTTACTCATTACACAAGATTCATCAGTTCACAAGTTTTAATATCAAACACAGTCACGGACAATTTTGTATCTCCAATTCACCTCACTGCACGTCTTTGGACTGTGTGAGGAAAACCGGAGCTCCCGGAGGAAACCCACGCAGACACACAAACACGCAAACTCCACACAGAAAGGACCCGGACCGCCCCACCCGGGGATCGATCGCAGGACCTTCTTGCTGTGAGGCGACAGTGCTACCCCCGACCGATAGCAGAGCTGAGATTCGAACCTGGGGAGTTTATATTCCCAGCGTTGGTGTGCTAGCACAATACCCCGCCGCGCCACCTGGGTGCCCTTATTTATGTGATTTTTAACCATAAATCAGTGAAACGTTTTTGTGTGCAGTAAAACGGTGCGTCCATTTCTCATTAATATATCGTGTACTCTGGTTAAATTGTTTCTGGATGCTAATTAGATGCCGTTCCGGTGCTGAACATTCTGCTGCCTGTAGTAATGGTTCATTAATTACTTTGGGCACGGTGAGCCACGGCACCACGGTGTAAAAGCTCAGGAATTCCTTTCACTGGACTCGATGTGGTGTGTCGTCATGTGATGTCGTGATAGTTCAGTAGGAAAAGGTTCTACACAGACTTGCTTTTTCACTCACTTAAGTGCCCTTGAAACTATTTTGGAGGGGAACGGGAGAGGAAAGGGAAACACCAGTCGGGTCAGAGGCTCAGGACCCCTCGTTCTCTCTCTCCCTCCCTCTCTCTCTGTAGCACACACCCCTTCCCACACTAAATCAGTAGGACCTCCTGTTGAATGCTCCCATTGTTGGTGTACAGTTAAACAACGTTGTGGTTTGTGTGTGTGTACGTTTCTCCCTAATCGAGCTTCAGAATTCCAACGTGGGAATCCTGGGAGCCTCGTTTAGGTCTGAACTGTCTCTAATACACAAAGCACGTAAACGTTCACGCAGTTACACTGTACATACACGCACCAAGGCACAGATCGGTCGAGGTGATTCACGCTTGCTGCTTTACTGGGAAACACTGGGGCGCAGGGTTGGAAGTTTCTTGATTGGGCGATCCCCAATCAGTCGTAGGTGCTTGACGTGCATCTCCTGTGTCTGTGTGTGCTGATATGCAGATCATAAATGTCAGATTATTCTTAGGTGTGAATAAGTATGGATGAATGAAGTGTGTTTGATGCCCTGCGATGATCAGGCTCATGCCTCGTGTTTTTATACGAGGACGTGATTGTCCATGCGGACGCCCGAGCGGCCGATAGCACCACTGGGACTCTAACCCTGGACCTTCATTTTACTGTACCACCCGAGCAAATCGTTCAAATAAACAATCTTGTGTTCTGTGTGGATGATTATAAATATGAATGTTCGAAACGACACGTCTGATCTGTCAGTTCAGAAGTTTACCCAGTCTGGATCCTCCTGTAGGTAGCAGAAATCGAACCCGTTCTAGATTCATGTGCTTCAGATCAGCGCTTTTATAGTAAAATCATGGCAGTCTGGCACAGAGCTGCGGCTCAGCGGCTCGGACTGTGTTGCAGTTTTCGGTGTTATCAGAGAGAAAAAGAGCTCAGGGCCTTGGCTGCTTATCAGCACATTCTTGCCCTGTGGATTTATGTGTGTGTGTGTGTGTGTGTGTGTGTGTGTGTGGTGACAGGAGTAGCGGAGCAGATAAGGCTCTGGCTGCTCATTGGGTCAGTGTGGCGTTGATTTAAGGGCCTCTGTGGCAAGGCCTGAATCACTGAGGTCTGCTTATTGTCCCTGACCTGCCAATGCTCTCTCGAAATAAAGCCTGTGTGTAGATGAGTGTGAAACTGTGTGTGTGTGTGTGTGTGTGTGTGAAAGAGAGAGAGAGAGAGAGAGTGTGTGTGTGTGTGTGTGTGTGTGTGTGTGTGAGAGGGATTTATGCATGAACACCACTATACACACCAGATTACTCTGAATACACACGTATACTAGGCGTGGGAAATAGAGCCAAAGTCCTCTATCGTAAAGTGTACAGTTTATTCAACTTTGCAGCAACAGTATAGGGAAGGCCCTTTCCTCTCTGTGCACAAAGCAAGCCTGAATGGGCACGAATTCCCACAGACATACTTCAAAGTCCTGCGAGAAGCCTTCTCAGAAGAGCGGCTGTTGTTCTAGATGAAAAGATCACAGAGGTCACTTGTTATTGAAATGGAATGTCAGATAAGCTTATGGTCAGGTGTCCAAATACTTTTGGACATATAGACTACTGTCTATTATATTAGGTATATTATTATTAGGTAGACCTTTATCCGGATTGAATTTGATCTTATACGCTCGGGCGCTTAGGTGGCATAGATGTAAAAACGCCGGTCCACCAACACTGAGATCTCAAGCTCGCAAGTTTAAATCCCAGAAGTGCTACCAGCCGGCCAGGCGCCTATACGCAGACATGATTGGCTAGCGTCTGCCAGATGGGAGGGCCGGTTGGATTCCTCATCGCTGCTGCTATTACGGCCTCTGCTGGCTGGTCAAGGCGCTGCACAGAGACTCGGGATAATGGAGATCAGTGTGCGACTCTCTATACGCAATATTGATCCCTGTATGAGCCCGCCTCAATGTGAAAAGAAGTGGTTGGCAGCTGCACATGTGTCGGAGGGGGCATGTGTTAGGTACGGCCCACTTCTGCTAGGGACAGGGTCTGCAGCAGTGGCAGAGATACGACTAGATTGGATCTATTTATTTTTTAAATATTATAAATAAACTTTGGACAGAATTGAAGATTTATTCATGCAGATTTATTCAGCAGCCCTCATCCAAAACTGTCCCGTCCATCCACCGTGATGAAAAATAAACTCGCTCCAGCAGTGCACACGATCACGTTCGTTGATTAAAGCCACGAGCGTCCACGCGAAGGCGTTTTAAGTTGGACGCGGCGCAGGCTGCGGCGCTGCAGGTGACGGTAGATGCGCTCTGAATGTAAGTAACCAGAGATCAGGGTGTGTGTAGGGGGGAGGGGGTTGTGTGTGTGTTGCAGTAGTGCATTGCGTAGAGCTGTCAGATGTACGGATAGCACACACACACACACTCACACACACACACACTCACACACACCGTCCCTCTCATCTTTCTCTCTCATATTCACACACCTTTAGCGATTTGAATGGACCCGTGTGTGCCGGGGGGATTCTCCGGGCAGCGTTTCACCGAGCGCGGCCGTCTGTCCCGAAGGCAGGATAGCATCTGCGCGTTACGCGTTTATCTGCAGGCTGCATCTCTTCCCTGGAAATGCTCGGACTAGCTGTCTGTTATTCTAATGAGGACTCGGTGCTGCACCGGAGTTAAAACTGGAGCATCCGGTCCCGCAGACGACGGTCTCCCTCGCTCGCTCTGTAGGGATTCGTGACGGGAATTAAAGCTTTTTAATGTACGGACGGCTTCAGTCGTCTGCCGTCCAGTGATCTACCTCATCAGATGCAGCTGACCTGTAAGTAGGCTCATCTGTTCTTTCGAGTCTTGAGGGGGTAGGAGGGATGAAATCGGGGTTATGCACGTCATAAATTTCCTGCCATGTCATGCGTTTGTCATCTGACTGCCTTTTTCATACTGATACCATGATGCTCACCTATCCATCTTGGTAATGGTAGTGCCATTAAAAATGCAGATATCATCACATTTTTGGTTTGATCCAGTCCTAATATCAGAGCTCAGTTTCAACCTTACACAACCAGCTCATCAGTACTGTCCATATTTTAATGATGCCATGCACGCTTTTTGAGGCTCGGATGACGCAGCGGTCTGTCACTATAAATCCAAAGTCGAATCTGACCGGTGCTGTAGGCCGGCCAGGCGTCTACGCAGACGTGATTGGGTATGCCTGGGGGAAGGCGGTAACCCAAACCCTGCAATGGATTGGCCCCCTGTCTGGGGTGTCCCTGCCTTGCAGATACCAGTACAGCCAATATGGATAAGATATATTGGCTTAAAAGCATCTTATCTACACTGCGGTACAAACGCCTGTGCCAAATCTGTACTGGTTAATACCCAATACCAAGTATCTTAAACTGGGATAAGCATGTTCCTAATAAAATATACAGTAACGCATGTGCATTTCTATTTTTAATACAAAGAATAATGTATATTTATGATACTTTGTAGTACCAAAGAGTATGTTGACACCCAAATATGACATCACAAGGACTTCCGCTCTTCTGAGAGAGAATTTGGAACATGATGCAGGGTTTTGTGTCACTCACTAATTCATTAGCTGCGACACAGAAGCCGGCTTGCAGTTGCCATTCCGTTTTATCCTAATAATGTTAATGAGTCGGGGGTTGAGGTCAGTGACTCAGTGCTCTGTGCGGTCACTCTGGACAGCGTTTCCACAACGCCTGAGCGACGCAACGACCACATAACATTCCTCCACAAAGTGCCCAGGTATTTCTGGGAATCCATGATGCCAAAACATCCCCAAATCATCGCTGACGCACCTCCATGCTCGACCGTGTGGATAGAATTCCTCATAGTCTTGGGCCAAACTGATGATCCGTACGGCCACACGGGTCCAGTTTTGATTCGTCACTCCATATACACGAGTCCTAGAAACTGGAGAAGCAGGCGTGTCTAAATCCTTCTGGTGTAGTCTGTGCTTTTAGGCAAGGGTGGTGTGCATGTGGGTTTGATTCCCAGGTGGAGTGGTCTGGGTCCTTTCTGTGTGGAGTCAGGTTAATTGGAGATACAAAATTGCCCTTAGGTGTGTGTGTGTGTGTGCGTCTTGGGTGTTTCTGTGTGCCCTGCACTCATTAAGAGCTGGGATAGGCTCCAGCGCCCTCTGCGACCTTGATCAGGATGAGCAGTTTAGAAAGAGAGTTAGTATATCAGCTATACAGTTATTATTTAGGACCAGTGTGCTGAGGGTGCAGCACACACTCCTTCACCGCGCCGTGTTTGCTTTCAAGGAGTTTCAAAATTCCTTACAAACAGGAAATCTCCTTCCTGCGATGAATCACAGCTTGCGGACGCTTCCTGTCCCGTGCAATCAGCAGCTCACAGACGTACCGAGCCAACGCTGACAAACAGCTGCTGAACCAGCTAACACGAAAACACTGAGCTGTGTGCTGGCTGTGCTAGCTTCAGTAATGAAACCACGGCGTCCGTGCTTTTAGGTCTCACACGTTTCTAATAACAGTTAATCAAGGGAACAGATCGCTGATTATCTTGGTCGGGTTTTGCTTCCTGTTTTAGAGGATTTAGCATTTCAGTCAGGACAAGCTGACGTTAAACATTCAGTATTCACTCGTACACGTCTATATTGGATTTAGGTTTTGTTAGAAGGACTTGGCTTGGCTGTTTGGGAAACCCTTGATCTAGGCAGCACGGTGACCGTTTGTCCCAGTGGAAGGGAGGAGGTTAAATCATTTCCTGTTTGCAGAAACAATGGGGTTTGGTCAGTGCTTAGTACCTCGAGCCTTTCAGTTTTTTGAACGTGTGTGTATGGGGTTCTTATTTGTAGGGCTACATTAGCATTGTTAACAATTTATTCACCCTGCAATACCTTTGTAAAGCTAATAGCATCTTGCACCTATCTCATCAGGGTAATTTTCCTATGATTTGACTCTTCCCGCGCTCTGGAGGACTTTGCAGACAGACCAGGCAGAAATACTTTGACCCTGGTTTTGTCTGAAACACAGAGGTTCCTCAGTGGTGGATGAAGGTGCTAGACTCCTACGCCCGACCTTCAACCGTAGCATTAAATTCTACTTTTGCATAAAACCTTGGCCTGTGGTTGGCAAAACCAAAAAGGAGCGTATAAACACGCACCGGCGCCCGGCCGTACACAGAGCCTCATTGTTCCGAGCTGCTCAGAACTTATTAGATAAGCGGATCTCAGAGGCCTCGTTTTAGCTTGGTTCTCTCCTTAAGGTGTCCATGCGAGGCACAAAACGAGGTTACAAAGTTGACAGATCCCGAGGTCAGCGAGTTCTGTTGCAGGTCTGTTTGCTCCACATTGTAAACCCACACGACCAGCCACAGTGTTTTAATGTTGAACCTGAATCGAAGCGACTCAGACGAGGCGTTGTTTCTAACTTTCTGTGAACCAGGACTCTCGGGTCTTTTCTGAAGCCTGTACAGGCTGTGCAGTTTGATTGATGTTTTCTAGTCTTTGTGGTGTAAGATTAAATAATAGTATTATATGTTCTGCTTTGAATTTTGAACAGCTTTTTGTTTCCCTTCTGGGCAGCTCCCATCACCATCTTATCAGCGCTTGAATAAATTAGCTCTTGGACGCACGAGGGGTTGAGTCAACATACGCCGCAGACTTTAGGAGCCAGTCCACCCAGGAAGCATGATGGTCAGACCTAGTAAATATAAAATGAAGGAATGAGCTGCCTTTAAAGAGATGGGGGCATTCCAATCACCCCAGTAGTTCCCTGTGAAAGATAAGCGGACTTCAGGCCAAACTTCAGACTGTGTAGGCAATTTTTTTCACCGCTTGCTGTTGGGGGAAAGCGAGCTTTCATTCTAAGTCCAGCAGAAAAAACTGTTGTGCATTTAAATAATGTAAATCTTAAACAGTTAATCGATTTATCATTGGTATAAAGACAATTCTAGCAGTACAGAACTGCTGGTAATGCACAAGTGTTCCTAATAAAGTGGCTCGAATACTGCTTATCTAAAAAGCTCAGTAATGGTAAAAGTAAAGCAGTGCAGAATTCTGTGTGTGCATGTGTGTAAACATCTGGACTTCACTTGTGTAATGGAAGGTATGTGCCAGGTACATCCTGAAACTTCATGCCTCTGCCCACTATTAATCATCTGAATAGTTCCATGCAGTGAGGAAGGGCTGAAGCTCTTCTTCTTCTTCTTCTTCTGCTTTCCACACCGTGCACACGGATATAAACAGAAAGGAGGGTGAAGCACGATCAGATGTAGAGCGATAACGTCAAAGTAAAACTGTATGTTCATTAATAACCCTGTTGGTCATGTGATCTCGAGCACATTTTACTCATAAATGGGATGAACTGGATCGTATCTGCTTCTGACGGTGAAGCTGGGCTGTCAGCGTGTGTCCAGTCCCTTAAAAACAAAGTAGAAATTGGCTTTTAGTGAAAAACTGATCAGCATGTACGCTTACATAACACGCAGCGAAAGCAACACTGGCTGTCTGGGCGCATCTCCTACCTGGAGTGATCCCCCTAATCCAAGCTGGCATCAGGTCTGCATCCTTCCGGACAGTTATGGGCAAAGTGCATCACAAAGAGATGTTTATATATATATATATTTTATGTATGGCGCGTTTTATCAACACTTGTCCCAATCCTGACCATCCAGTCAGCACTAAACGTCTATGTTCATCAATCAATCTGAGACTCACATACACAGTGTAACAGGTTAGAGCTTGTGAGCAACTTGCTGTGTATCAATCCACATGGTTTTGTGCTAAATACCTGACAAATTAAAGTGTTCTTACTGTTATTAGTATATATTAATTACATATGTATATATATCTATTCCATATCCAGGTCCACTTTGTATATATCTATTCTGTTACTAAAGTAGAGCACACTGAATCTCGTTGTACTTGTACAATGGCAATATATGTATTCATATTTGTATTTGTATTATTATTTCTGCACAGGCTAAATTAAGTGCCCGTATACACACCAGCTACGTGCATCTATACGCTTTCTGACGGATGCCAGGACTGTATTATTGAACGCAGCATCATTGCAGATCTGATTATGTTTTGTCTTTGTTACAGAGTGCAGCCATGGAGGAAACAGTTATATGGGAGCAGCACACAGTGACTCTGCACAGGGTGAGTGTCCAACCTTCCTCACCATGTCATTCCTCATCTCTCTCGCCCAGTCGTGTTTCCCTCTCTTTCTTTTTCCTCCCCAAACGTGTCGTCGTGTTTATTAGACCAGCTGCAGGAAGCAGGAGTCACGATTGCACTCTTTTCTCACACGGCAGAGGAAAAAAACGTCTCGGCTCATTTTCCTCTTCCAGCATGAGAAGGAAATTTCTACATTTAATACAAGCGCGCTTTCCATTCGGTTTCCTTTACAAACCACCAGTCTGTTTGGGCGCTCTACAGACCCAGTTGGCCGTATTTAAGGGAGGGAACGCCGACTTAGGCGACTCAGGTACCCTCAGGGTATCAGCCACTGTCTGATACTGAATGGTTAATCCTCCTCAGCCAGCATGGATGTCGTGGATTAAAGGAAGCATAATATAATCTAATTCAATTTAGGTGCAAATGTGAGAAAAATACCGTCGAGCTCTGGTATACCGCTAACACACAAACGCACTCCGTCTCTGTGACCTTCATGCTAATCGTCTGACCCTGCGCTTGTAATGGTGTTGTCACAGAATCGCTCAGGCTTGTCAGACCCAACGCGTGTTAATCAGTACCAGGAACCTGCAGCATGCAAGTGTGAACTATCGCAACAGACTAAATATCTGTGACGCGTTTGCAGTCTGCATAGAAGAAATCTGTAGCTCAAGTGTGGTATTTCATATCAGTCGCTGGAATGTCGAACATTGGGGAAGACAGTTGGTGGATTGTGTGTGTGTATAAATAGTTTAAGTACAAATGATTTCTTCGTGGACAAAAAAATGTAAATATATGTATATTAACCTGATGTATCTGGCTTCCTCAGGCCCCGGGATTCGGGTTTGGTATAGCCATTTCAGGTGGACGGGACAACCCTCATTTTCAGAGTGGTGAGACCTCCATCGTCATCTCAGATGTTCTCAAAGGAGGGCCGGCAGAGGGGCTACTACAGTGAGTCTTACTTCGATATCTATTCTTTTTTTTTGGCTGCTACTGTATTTATGGGTCGGCACAGTGGATCATTCTGGAACCGCAAACCTGATCAGGCACAGTTTTGACGCCAGTTGCCGTTTAGAACGCAACCCTCCTTATTTTACCCATGCTAGGGACTGGAACTGAGAGCACTGATGTGCACCTCCCAGTGGCTAAGCTGTTCGACCACCTCCTCGAACCCCGGATCTTGGTGGTAGTTCAGTAATCTCTCACGCTTCTATATCTTAATAAATTAACACTTCACTTGTGTTTATTCAACAGCGAGAATGACAGAGTGGTGATGGTGAACGCCGTCTCCATGGACAACGTGGAGCACGCCTATGCCGTTCAGCAACTGAGGAAGAGTGGCAAAAATGCAAAAATTGTAAGTTGTGACTCCATTGATTATAAACTTCAAGTCAACGTTCAGTTGAGTTCAGTTCATCTGTTCCTCTCTGTGACAGACGGTCCGGCGTAAACGGAAGGTCCAGATTCCGGTGGCTCGGCTCGGCGACAGGGAGACGATGTCCGAGCGCGAAGAAGACACGGAAGATGAAGAATACGCAGGACCCGGCGCTGGCGCAGGCTCGAGCAAACGCACCGATCGAAGCGGCAGCTTGGGACGGAGGGAGCACAGCGCCTCGCCTCGCTCCGACAGACGCTCCGTCTCTTCCGGCGGCCCTCTGCGACCGTCTAAAGTAACGCTAGTCAAGTCACGCAAGGCTGAAGGTAAGCTAGGAGCCCAGTAGAGAAACGTATGGTGGATTTTACTGACTGTATTGACACTTAAATTCGACGCGGTTTCTTGATCAAATCGGGGTTTGTGCAAGCAGCAGCGGGTTCACAATGTGGAACTGAAAATAGGTAGCTGCAACTGGAAATAAGGCAGCTCAGGAACCTTGAAACGTTACTGAATGATGGTCAAAGTGCCCCTGAACTGTCATTTCTATACATAGCTGCTTCCACTGCATAGTTTCCATACGCTCTGATGTTTATGTGAGGTGCCTGGAATGTTTTGCTTTCTTGATGACACGTAGTAGGAGGCAGCGCGCCGTCCCTAAACACTCTCTTAATTGTTCATTCTTTTTGTCGCTGCCCTACATGATGGGTGTGTCTGCGCTGTGTTTGCAGAGTACGGCCTGCGTCTAGCGAGTCACATATTCGTGAAGGACATCACACCTGAAAGCCTGGCAGCTCGTGACGGAAACATACAGGAGGGCGACGTCGTGCTGAAGGTAGACGCAGTAAAAATAGGAATCAGCACAATCCTGTAATAATGAGGCCCTCACCAATAATAGATCCTGGCTACTCGAACCGCATGTAAAAGTGGCTTGATTGGTAATAGAACATGAAAGCAAAACTAACATAAATAACTCAGTATCACAGAATATGACCGTGTGCGATCGGGACTGGAAAGCAATGCAGTGTGTCCGTTTTGTACGCATGTCCCATCTCTTTTTTCCCCATTACAACAGATTAACGGCACAGTGACAGAAAATCTATCACTGACTGACGCAAAGAAACTGATAGAGCGCTCGAAAGGCAAGCTGAAGATGGTGGTGCAGCGAGACGAGAGAGCGACGCTGCTAAACATTCCCGACGTCGATGACAGCATTCCTTCTGGCAACTCTGACAGAGACGGTGAGGATGCTTTGAGACGCACACTCTTACAGTACCTGGTCGTAAGGACACATGTGGACACCCTTTCCAATTAGTGGGTTTGGCTATTGTATTGCTAAAAGCTGCACAAAATCGATTATTAACACACCCATGTTATAGAAAAACCTTAGCAGGTGAATGCTTCATGTAACAGTATATAACAGTTCCGAAGGATGCTACTCATCCAACGTCCTGCTCATCTGGTTTAGGAACCACTTACTATTAAGTACCAAACTGCCTCTGAAGGGATCGTTGTAGGAAAAGTTAATCAGGAATGTAACAGGTCGGGTTTTCATGACTGGAGAAGTATTAAAAAATGCCACAACCACAGGACTTGGAATGTGATGTCCACATTCTTTTGGGTCGTGTAATGAATGTGTGCACCCAAACCGCCTCCTAATGTTGTATTGTTAAAAAATACTGACTTTTTAAAAAAAGGGATGGAATAATGTCAGGAATTACATTTTTAGTTGGTACTTTCATTGCCTTATTATTACATTTATGTGTCTTGTAAAAAAACATACTGACATGTTGGATTATTCGAACAGATATTTCAGAGATCCATTCCCTGACGTCAGATCATTCCCATGAGCAGTTGCGTAGCAGTCGTTTATCACCGGACAAGCGCTCCGATCCATCGGACATCTCTCGCCAGTCTCCCCAGCAGATCAGCAATGGAAGGTAAGAGCTACCGTCAAAAGTCTCTGTCCATAATGTCGACGACTAACCAGACGACTAACTCCTGCAAGAAATGTTCACATTGAGCATGAATGTTCTACATAAAAATGCATTTTTTCGTATGGTATCCTCCGGGTACCCTGGTCTCCATTCACTTTCCAAAAGCACGCCTGTAAGTGGAGTGCATCGTGCCGTTTAATTTTGCCTTTTTCAATACGGTACGCATCCAAATCAAGAAATATCCGTGCTGTGTATATCTGTGCTATTGTCCGTCTCCAATTGCACAAAGGTGCTTGTGAAGGTAGGAGTAGTTTGCTTCAGGTGAGGCTGGGACGCCATTCTCCACCAGAAGCCACAATAACTGTAGACAGCAGCAACATACTGTAATACTGTAATACTGTGCGCTCTGTCCCTGCTGCATCATCCGAGTACTCAGTAGTGCCATCACTTAAAACAACAGGGTGGAAAGTTAAGGGTCAGTTAAGGATGCATCGTTCTGCTCATGGATGGATGAACTTTCCGATCGGTCGGCATCATCGAAATGTTCTGACCTCTTGTTTTGTGTGTATTGATATTTCCAAATGCTTTGTCATGTATTTCGACTTGCATTAGAAACTAGGATGTTGTGCGACCATTCTCAGGACGTTGATGGTTTATGATGGAGTGGATTCATTGATTGACCTTGCTTGGACGTGTCCTTGGATTAGATTTGTGCAGGGACACGCCGTAAGTCTTGGGCCGTAATGAATACAGATTTGGCTGGTTCTAGAGCGATTGGCAAATCCATCAGTGCTAGCTTGATATATGGGGACAGGTGAGCAGAGATTATTCAGCTGTCTTTATGCAACAGTTCTTGAGATCTATACGTTTACGGAGTAGTCATGTGACATATTTGGGGCAGATATAGGGTATGTCTGAAAACCTAGTGAGCTCAGATCAGATCTGATGACTGGAGAGGCCATTAAGGAACATCGAACATGCTCGATTGGTGTAAGAGTCTATTGTGGGCAAGGAAACCTTTTCTATGCCATTGCACCACCACCACCGCCGTCAGAAGCAGCCTGAACTGTCCACATATTTAATAATACATTACAAGAATGAACAATGTTGTGATTTTTTTGGATGACGACACCATTTTCTGTTTCCATCATCTGTACCGTCTCACCGCAGGCACACAGGCTCCTTTCTGCACAGACTCATGTGGTTGTAAGTACTGGTAGTGAGTACAATAGGCACTGTGTACTGGTAGCATTGTTAGATTTACTCGTACAGTACAGTAGAACACTGCTAATGATGTGAGCTGAGTAGGTGTTAGAATGTGTTGTGAGTCCCATAGTCCAGCTGTTTATACAGTAGTATATCGCTATAATAATGCCTAGTTACTGTATTTTTCATTTAAGGTTTGTAAAGGTTTGTTTATTAAAAGTATGTGAACCCTCGTGTTTAATAACTCCTAGTACAACAGTCTGGAGGACTTTTACACAGGCTCTGATTTATGAATTCAAACTCACATCAACCAGCCGTCTACACTGTCTGGACATCGTGTCTGTTCTGAAACTACTTCTGTCAACACTGTCTGGAACGGCACGGGTCCATCTGCTCTGATCTGCACAGGCATTTCTACTCGCAGACAAAACCGTATCACAGGTGCTATTTTTGACCTCGGGGTCTGGGCCAAGTGGTTGCGCTTGCAGTTTGAACCATAGATCCCAAATCTCAGTATTGAACTGTGGATTAATTAGTAGGGTTTGTTGGTCTAATGGTATAATGCATATTGTGTTTGTGTAATCCGTCTATGTGTGTGTCTCAGCCACAGGAGTCGTGACGAGGAGAGGATCTCAAAGCCCCCGATCGTGTCCTCACCTGTGAAGATGGTGGAGGACGCACTGCTCGTGCCATCCGTCGATCAGACAGGAGAAAAGCAGATCCCCCCACTGCCAGGTCAGAGCCAGTCACTCCTGTGTGCTTTTTCTCTACTCGTCTCTGGCTGTTTCTCTCTCCCGCCCCACCCGCTCTCAGGTCCACGTTCACACATCTGTCCTCCACTCCCTTTCTGTTTTTCTCATTTCATGCATTTTTTAAAAGTGAGTAGGGTTTTTTTTTTGCATCCAACTGAAAAATAACGAAAACACTGTGCAGAATGTGTTGGATATTTTGTCGTCCAGGGCAACATGAAAAAACATGTTGAAATTAAGATTAAGCACTGTAGGGCCGAAGGTATTTGGACACCTGGCCATGAGCTTGCTGGACATCCTTTTTGAAAAACATACGGTATTAAAATAGAGTGACCTCTATGTGATCTTTTCAGACTTTGAAGTATGTCTATGTATGGGAATCTGTGCCCAGAATAATTACTAAGGCTGTACGAATGAATACATTTTCATTAAAATGATTGCGCCTGTCTGTGCAGAGCCGAAGCCTGTGTACGCTCAGCCTGGCCAACCAGATGTAGATCTGCCCGTCAGTCCGTCTGATGCCCCCGTGCCCAGCCCTGCCCATGATGACAGCATCCTGCGGTAAGAGTTTGTTATTAAAATGTTACTTTCTCATCAGCATAGCACATACATTAATGTCATAGAGATGCTGATTGTCTTTGTAATGTGTGTCTCTGTTGTGTGTGGGTTGTGTCCGCAGGCCCAGCATGAAGCTTGTAAAGTTCCGGAAAGGAGAGAGCGTGGGGTTGAGGCTTGCTGGAGGAAATGACGTGGGGATCTTTGTTGCTGGAGTTCTGGAGGACAGCCCCGCTGCCAAAGAGGGTCTGGAGGAGGGAGATCAGATACTCAGGGTGCGACAATCAAGCATAATTTGTTATTTACACAATCTGCACCACTTATAACTCTAAATAACAATCAGGAAACGGCTCTGTAAATGGCTTCTTATGCTTACAAATCCTGTTTGTGACCATTTCTTACTCATTGGATTTGCGGCTAGTTGATTGATCACCATGTCAGGCATGCTGGGAAACATCATAGGCTTATTTAATGAACAAGTGCTTGTGTCAGATCTTGTCGGGCTGGATGTTGAGTAATATGTGCTAGGCGTAACCACTGTGCCGCCGCTGCGTGGATGGAGCGCTTACAGGCACTGCCACGCCCCTACAGATGAGATACCGACGCCGTAGGAGATACCTTATCCCTAACAAAGATAACCGCTTTCCTAAAATTCCTCTCAGCGACAGAGACTGGGCAAAATAAGAACCAGATTAGTAGTCACAGGGTCAGCACTAGCATTTCTTGCTATAGAAATTATCCATGGGGTACCATGGTGTTTAAAAATCCATCCATCCTGGCAATAGGTCAGATGTTGGTGCAGCTATGGCTATCAGGACGAGCTTTAAGATGTTAACCAGATCTTACAGCCAGATGGGTTGCTGCCAGTAGTATTTTTGTATCAGGACACACTATTGACCCGTCTTGTAAGATAAAGTCTGTCTGCACATCAAGCCTCCAACACTTCTTTAGAAAAATACAGAGAAACCATGTGACCCATGATAACAGTGGGCAGCAGTGACCATTACATTGTGCTGTCATGACTCAATGCCTGTCACCTTCTGGCCCGGGAACGTCTTTTGTTTAACGTATCGAGACACACAATGGCGCTGCTGTGTTAGACTCATTTAAGCCGTGTTTTCCTCTAACGTGTCAGTAAAACATGTTCGGAGTCCCTCCTACACCTCTCCCGGAAAGCTCAAACCGTGTGTAAGGCTGCTGCTTCAAAGCTTTCCTCCCTGCTGCACATCACACACTCAGAAGATTCCAGATTCCAGAATCTTCCCTACAGTGAGGCGGCCAGCCCTGTTCCATCCGCACATTTTTCTTTTTTGAGTGAAAGGTCGCCGCACGCTCCCCGCCTTCACCCTCCTACCAGGCAAACAGCGCTCGCATGCATCGCACAGAGAGAAAGTGCTTCCTTTTCCCCTCTTATTCTTTTTGTCCTGCAAAATACAGTACACTGCATGACCAAACCCCCATGCATGTGGAGCCTGGTTCTGATTAGCGCATTTGGTCACACCTGTTGTTAGTCATGGCCAAGGCAGGTCAGAGTCCACCTGGAAACACATTATATGGACCTATTTAAATTTTATAAGTGGGAGAAAAACTGGTCTGACAGAGTGAATCTAAAGATCAACAAACAGTTGGGTCATTTCTTTCCTCCTGTGCAGGTAAACAATGTCGACTTTGCAAACATCATTCGAGAGGAAGCAGTGCTGTTCCTGCTGGACCTACCCAGAGGGGAAGAGGTCACCATCCTAGCACAGCAGAAAAAAGATGGTGAGTTTATTGAAGTAGAAAACCTAGGGGGATTTTTTTCTTTGTGGTTTATTGTGTGTGTGTGTGTGTGTGTGTGTGTGTGTGTGTGTGTGTGTGCAAACCTTTGGGCATTTTTTTTCCTATATGATAAGAGCGTTATGGAACTCACAAACTCCTCGTTTTCTACATTAGTGTATCGACGCATCGTGGAGTCCGACGTGGGCGACTCCTTCTACATTCGGACCCATTTCGAGTACGAGAAGGAGTCTCCGTACGGCCTGAGCTTCAACAAGGGCGAGGTGTTCCGGGTGGTGGACACGCTGTACAACGGCAAGCTGGGATCCTGGCTCGCCATCCGCATCGGCAAGAACCACCAGGAAGTGGAGAGAGGCATAATCCCTAACAAGAACAGGTACACAGTATAGATCCTGAACTGCTACCATGTTATTAAGACCAGTGATAGCTCAGTGGTTAAGGTACTGGACTAGTAAACAGAAGGTTGCCGGTTCAAGCCCCGCCACCACCAAGTTGCCACTGTTGGGTCCCTGAGCAAGGCCCTTAACCCTCAATTGCTCATCGTGTTCCGCTCATTGTGTAAGTCGCTTTGGACAAAAGCGTCTGCTGAAAATGTAAATGTAAATTAAGACGTGGGTGTTGGTGGGTAAACCAGTTTTGAGAACGGCTCTGTTTTGTAGGTTGTACTCGCCTGCAGAGGGATACTTCTGGGAACTGTGGTTAAAGAGCATGCTGGGAATATTTATGCAGTTTTTTAGCAGACTGATTTCATGATGCACACTGGCTGTTCTGGTTTGTGAGCATTTCTAGTCTGTGGTGCCATCTAGTGGTTCCTCTTTATTATTGGAACTTGTCTTGTGGGCTACAGTAAACACAGGGTGCAAACGACTCACGAACTGCAAGGTAAAACCCCAGGTGTAGATAGTGGCTGACCAATCGTGCATCAAACCAGACTGCCCACATAGCTCACCTAATGACTTGTCTCATCTCGCCTCGTCTCTCTAGGGCCGAGCAGCTGTCCAGCGTACAGTACACCCTGCCGAAAACCGCGGGTGGCGACCGCGCCGATTTCTGGAGATTCCGCGGCCTGCGCAGCTCCAAGCGGAACCTGAGGAAGAGCCGAGAGGACCTGTCCGCTCAGCCTGTGCAGACCAAGTTCCCTGCTTACGAAAGGGTCGTCCTGAGAGAAGGTCAGACGAGCAGATTATGTCAGATTTGCTGCTTCATCACATTGATCTGAAGAGATGGAGTGAAGATGCAGATTTTTAAAGCAAGGCTCATTTATTTGTTTGTTTTTAGCTGGATTCCTGAGGCCGATAGTGGTCTTCGGGCCAATCGCTGACGTAGCTCGAGAGAAACTGGCCAGAGAGGTACCTGATATGTTCGAACTAGCGAGTAAGTATCAGTTTCACACACACGCTCGTACCAATACCCACAGTGAAATACACACAGAGTTCTAGCGTGTCTGCTAATCCAGTTAACTATGAAACGTTTTCTCCAGGTAATGATTTATAGCCGTGTGTTTTATTTCTATTCACCGAGTGCACTTAGGATCAAGTGTTTAACCTTATTCCACGTGTTTGCGTAACACTGTTGCGTTTTGCTTTGCAGAAACACAGCGCCCTGGAGAGGGGGAAAGTATGTTGCTCGCTGCTGCATCAGCTTGCTTCATCAATAGCGCTAAAACACAAACTCCTGTTCTTTATAGCTTTATAAATGTTGGTTTCAGTTGCCCGGTTTTATTTTTGTGTTGGGAGTGTTTGTTCCTGACCTTTTAGGGTGCGTTCACACCGGCTGTGGGGCCACAAAGGGGCTGGTTGTCATTCGTTTTCGAATAGAGCTTCCGATTACACAACAAAGTCGAGCAAAGTTTAACCTTGTGCAAATTCCTAGCGTTTGGCAGAGTGCTACACGCTTTATCTCCACCTCAAAGAAATAGCATGCTTTTTGGTTCCTATGTAATTATTCCTTCTAGAAATGGAGGAGGAACTTATTGTTGTGCTGCCAAACTTCCCCGACCTGTACAAACTATCTTAGCATATATATCAGGACGTAAACAAAAAAATTAAGCCCCCAGATAGAAGGGCGTCCGTGCTTTCACTGCAAATACACAGTAGTGAGCACAAACAACAACAACAGTTTGCTTTTCATATTGCCTGCACAGACAGTGATGCACTACACAGAGGTGAAACTTAAACACAAGTGATATTCCTTCAAGAACACATCTGATTTGTGGTCAAATAGTTTCTTCTTTACGCTCTAAATACTAGCCAGTAAAGTACGGTGTACATTTGCCTAGCGTCAGTGAAAACATGGCAACCAAAGGTCAAGCGATCAAAGAGGCAAAACGTGGCTGCCGGTGTGAACGCAGCTTTACTTTGCAGTTAAGTGCCCCAAACCCAAGAACCCAAGAAGAGGGCACCTTCATTTTATAGACTGTACGTCTAGCTAGAACGTTCACAGTTTCATTAGCTGCTGTTGCTGTACTGATAAAGGCAGGTTCAAGCATCTGAACCTCCCTCCAAGAAATGGTAGAATCTGTTTGAGTTCTTGCATTTTCTTACATTTTATGAAGATATACTCACTTCAGTACTGCACTCTTCCCTCCCTCAGACACAGATTCTGTCTGTGAAGTGCTCGGCCAGGCTGGTTGCGCCGCTAAGACTCGGACCTGGGTCTTAGGTGCATCTAGAAATCCTAGTTCTCCAGCTGCCTGTTACAGACACTAATGACTGTACACTAAACACACACACACACACACACACACAGTATGAAACCCCACAGTATGTTATGCACGTGAG
Source organism: Trichomycterus rosablanca (assembly GCF_030014385.1). Taxonomy (NCBI): domain Eukaryota; kingdom Metazoa; phylum Chordata; class Actinopteri; order Siluriformes; family Trichomycteridae; genus Trichomycterus; species Trichomycterus rosablanca. The sequence goes on along the minus strand of NC_086014.1, from coordinate 13,914,411 downwards.
GTCTATATAAACTCATATCCTGTATGCTGTCGCATGTGCACATTCATCCCAAGCTCTAATAATCCAGTATGTTCGCTGTATGCGGTGTGTGGAAGCTGCCCCCCCCCCTTTAATTTCCTGGTCTGAGACCAGTTTTGTTTGATTGAATGGAGAATTTATTAAAGGGATAGTCTTTGACTACAGCATCTGTAGCGTACTTGCAGTGACCCCCAGTAATTCTGACACAGTTCTTCATACAATCAAAGATCCAGTCGATAAAAACATAAACCTGGATTTAATGTTGAAGCTTCTGAAATGAAAATATAAAAAAGTCCAAATTATAAAGACAAGTTAAAATAAGCAGGCAGAAACAGAAGTGACACGTACGATACAGATGTGGTAGACAGAGATTAGGTTGGAAAATGCTGAAGGATTCCTCCTACAAACTCCTAAAGAGCTTATACACAGCGTGAGAGGGCAGCTTCTATCTAAGGGGCTAAGCTGGAGCATGAGCACGAGTGGGTGTGGGTGCTGCACCGAGTACTGTGTAATTCTGTGTTGTGTTTGCCGTGCACCGCAGAGAGTGAACCCAGAGACGCAGGAACGGATCAGCGCAGCTCCGGAATCATCCGCCTGCACACCATCAAACAGATCATCGATAAGGTGAACGCGTACGAGCATACACTCGGAGCAAGGAGAAACCTGACACTGTTTTTTTACACAGTTTATTCCCCATAACTCAGTATTTAACAGAAGGTGATGTTTAAAACCATGTGTGGTGTGTGCAGGATAAGCATGCAGTGTTGGATATCACGCCCAATGCGGTGGACAGACTGAACTACGCACAGTGGTACCCCATTGTCGTTTTCCTGAACCCGGACAGTAAGCAGGGGGTGAAGAACATGAGGACGAGACTGTGCCCAGAGTCAAGAAAGAGTGCCAGGAAACTGTACGAGCGTGCCCTCAAACTGAGGAAGAACAACCTTCACCTCTTCACCTGTGAGATCCTGTTTTCTGTGTTTAGATACTGGGAAGGTACAATAGGATTGGAACATCTTGAAGCAGTGAATTAGCATGTATACAAATATACGTTAACTGGCCAAAAGTATGTGGACATCTGTTAGACTTCAGGTCTTTTACACCCAGGTGTATTCAAACAGTTGCGTAAAATAATTGATATGCTATTAACTTAGCCAGCAACAGTTTAAGGAAGGGCCTCTTTCTGATCCTGCATGACTGCTTCTCATGCCACGTAACCTAGTGATCACCAATGTGCATCTGTATCTTTGATGGGGTTTTTAGGATTGGCTAGTTTATTAATAGTAGCAAATGAAATCTACACAGCTTTGTTCACCAGTTGGTTAAATCCTTCCCTCCCTTTGTCTCGTTTTATCCCCTTATGCTGCAGCCACAATAAACATGAACAATTTGAACGAAGGTTGGTATGGAGCATTGAAGGAGACCATCCAGCAGCAGCAGAATCAGCTGGTTTGGGTTTCAGAGGGCAAGGTGAGCACCACAAGTCTTCTTTTTATTTCTGTTCTGGCTTGGTTACTGAAAAGTGCGCCTCCCAATGGCCAGGCTGCTCCCCTCATTCGCTTGTTATATCAAGTGTCATTAATGAAATTTGATGTAAATAGAGTGCATTTTTAATTTCCTTTCCTTTTTTTGCACTATAGACATATCTAATGCCCCTACTTGTTTGTTTCTTCTTCCTTTTATCTTTGTCTCTGTTACTCCCTCTTTTTCTTTTATCTTTTATTGCTTATTTCCCATTCTCTCACTGGTCATGTCTCCATAATTTCCTTTATTTTTTACTCCTTCTCTCCCTCTGTCCCCTCCCTTAAAATTTCTTCACTTCTTCACGTCCTTTTCCCTCTAATCTGTTCTCTTTGTTTTGTCTGTAACTCCTACCAACAACCTCTCTCCTCCACGTTTCTTCCTTCCTTCTTTCTTTTTCTGTCCACCAGGCGGAGGGCACATCCGAAGACGACCTGGACCTGCACGACGACCGTCTGTCCTACCTGTCGGCTCCGGGCAGCGAGTACAGCATGTACAGCACGGACAGCCGGCACACGTCCGACTACGAGGACACGGACACCGAGGGCGGAGCCTACACCGACCACGAGCTGGACGAGACGCTCAACGACGAGCCACTGAACGACGACGTCGGGCCCCTCTGCGCCCCGGCCATCAGCCGCTCTTCCGAGCCGGTCATCGATCAACCGCCCGGCTACGACACGCTCACCCGCATCGAACCCGCCTCCTTCAAGAACCCCACCATACCACACCAGGTAGCGTTACTCAGAGCCACACACATACCCTGCTGCCTGGAGGCCGCACTGTGCTTCAGAAAGGGCATGTGGAGGCGCTTATGAGACAGACCTGCCCATGTTATCCCCGTTACCTTAAATGTTGACACATATTTATGGTGTATGCATGTTTGTGTGTGTTTGTGAGGCTTTTCTGTAAATGAATAGCCTGGATGTCGAACCCCAAGTGATTGTAACTCGTCCTGGTGTCACTGTCGGTATTCTCACTAGTATTCTTACTATAACGGAATGACGCAGTCTTGTGTTGTTGTGTTGAAGTGTGTATCGGCCGCTCGGCCTTATATGGTGCTCTGGTGCTGTGTCTAAATTCGTAGCTGTCAAAATGATGTGGATTATTAAGTAATCAGTGTTGAGTCAGTGTGAAATATATTACTATGTTAGTATTGTAAGTCAAATTACCGTGAAAAGTACCGTCTCTAATGTGCCAAAAACGCCAAAATGTAGCACATGCTAGAACTCAAATCAGTACATAGCAACAACTATAACTTGTATAGCAGTTGTACTTTTCCCCCCAATACGAGGGTTCCAATAAGATACACGGCACACCTGAATACACTTCCAATTGAATATTTATCCTTTGAAATATTTACAAAATCTAATAAAAATATGTAACGAGGGGAACTCTACAGCCGGACGCTCAGGTGGCACGCTGGCCTGTTACAGTATTCTCTCTCAGCTGTGCTATTGGCCAGTTGAGCGCCTACACAGACTTTATAGACTGTGTCAAACATGATGGCCGTGGGCTTAGTGATTTCCGGTGGAATCGAACCCACTGTGACCCTTACTAAGATACAGCAGTTGAATGAACTGAAAATAAAACACATTTTAATGAAGTCATTAAGGCATCTGAACAACAAGCGAAACTCTTGTGGGGAGGGGGTGGTATATACTCATATACTTATTCAGTATTTAAATATATATGGCCAACATCAATTGCCCAGCAACTTCTCTAATGGTCAAGTGTCTGAATACTTTTGACCATATGGTATATAACATTTGGGATGCTCGTCTCGGCTTCCAAGTTTTGTCGATTCTCTAGATAAAAACACAGCGGTCTAACTTCTGCACCCTTTAATTCACAGTCACTGTTTATTTTCTGCATGAAATTGAAATAATGCCCTTAACGGATTTACCGAAATACAGCTCTCGTTTTGGTTCTTTAACATCTATTTGAGCGCCCTTCAGCATCGCTGTCCATACACCTCAAAGCCACCGCAGTTACACTTGTTTATGTGACGCGGCCTCTGTCTCTAAACACCGATCCCAGTAAGCCTTCAAGGGGACGAAAGGAAGAAGATATGAAGTGCACAGAACTTTTGTGTCCAAAATGGTGAAGGAAGCATTGAGAAACGAATTATAACCTGCGTCAGCGTTTAGTTCTAGTCCTGTCTGAATAAAGTTTCAATGTCCTGTACTAGTTCACCTCATTTTTCCAGCTGATAATCTTTTAATATGGTCCTGCCTCGGGATGTCCGTTGGCACACCGGTGCCAATGCAGTAGCCCACCACGACTGCAGAGATCTGAATTCTAGTGTTAACAGAGCTACTCACCTGGTCAGACTCACAGTTCGCCTGTCTGAGGGAGAGAAAAGACTGGATGGGGATTCACCTTATTTATTTATTGTTGTATTTATGAATGTAGTATGTGTAGTCATATCACTCAGCCATCTGACAATAAACTAGTGGAAGGGCGTGGCCCACAGGAAGCTATTTTTGTTGGAGTTTTTTTCCTTGGGTTTATGAAAAAAACGTAACGGCGTAATGAAAAATGAGCTTGAATTGTATGGAACTGTAGACCTGTGTATCATTACACCCTTATTTTGATAAACCTTTATACTAAACACACTTGATGAGCAAGATAAAGATGTTGAATGATGATGCAGCTCGGATGTTGAGTGTGTGAGCGCGCTGTATTAAACATTTCTGACCACCTTTACAGAAAGCTGAGGTCGCTCCCCCAGAGCCGGCACCCCCCGCTACCCACCTTAACGTAGCGCTTCTGAGTCCGATGGAGGGCGGCGTCGGACCGGGGGAGATCACGCCCCCGGCTTCCGAGCCAAGCCAATCAGAGCCCAAGGTACCGCACGAGCCACCGGGCGACAGACTGGGGCCCGATCACAGCCTGAGCTTGGTGCACTTTCTCTATTCTCTCTCTCTGACTTTCGATCACCTGGTCTGTCTGTGTGCTGCTTGTATGTCTTGCATGTGTTTTGTTTTTGTTTTTGTGAGCTTCTGTGTGAGAAATGGCCGTGATCGTTCCACTGCTGAGCACTGTTGCATGATTCTGCATGGCATGCGTTTGATTGTTTGCGGTCTATGATGTATGTTGGGGATGTACATCCTACACCGACAGCGCTAACGTGAATGATTCTGGGTTTCTTGTATTTTATTTCCTTTGGATACCAGTTTCCTTCATTTCTGTACTGAGATTTGAAAGGTAGCCTTGTTGGTTGGCACAGAGAGGGCACAGGCAGGACAGTATTTTAGCTTTAAGGCTACTTATCAAATGTTTTATATTTGACGTGAAGCTTTTATTTGCCTTAAGCCGCGGTCAAAATCAAAAAAACTTTACGTAATGTATTTAGAGAAGAACCATAAAGAACCACTGACAGCTTGAAATCCCACAAAAATTACATTAATTTTACTTTAAAAATGTCTCTTACACAATCCTGGTGTGACCGTGGCTTCAGTAGTACTGTTATATAGCTTGATACTTGATTTACTAGCTCTATTGTTGTATTTTATTTGCAGCAACATGGTGTGGCATACCATACAGTGGTGTGTGCATGTATAGAGCAGTTAAATGTATTTTTTATATCTATATATATTTGTACAAACCCCATTTCCAGAAAGTTTGGGACGTTTGTGTTTGTACATATAAACACATATAGAATTTGATAGGGCAGAAAGGCAAAACAAGAGTCAGTTAAAAAAAAGAACATTTCTCAATGAAAGATTGACTAAGATCCCTCCAGATTCCTTGAGTCTTTTCACAATATTATGAACAGTAGAGGGTGAAAGACAGCATTGCATGAGGAACCATCATGCTACTATGATAAATATAGCCGCATGAGTTTTTCGGAAACAGGGTTTGTATTTTTTTGCATCTGGCTTCCAGGTTTGACCTTTTCATTAACAGCTCCTTTAACTCTATTGCAGGTCTTTCATTCTAATCTAAGTTTCATTTCTTTGCCATTAATGCATCTGATTTGCCGCTGGTTTTGCTGTGCTTTGCTGCACTTACACACGACTGTGTTTTTTCTATCAGCAGCTCTATCAGAAAGAGATCTACAGTATGGACGAACCAGCACGTCTGAGCCCCGGGCCAAAGCAGCCCGCCTACAATTCTCAGCAGCCGGCCTTCAACCCTCAGCAGCCCTTTTACCAAGACGACCAGCCATACAGAGATTACGATGATCACCAGCTCTACCGATACGAAGGTGCTTACGGAGACCCCAAAACTCGCCATTTCGACTCCAGCTTGCGGGAGCAGTGGCCCGCGCCAAACGGCCGGCAAATGCCGCCTCAGCCCGTCGACTACAGCCCGGCGCGGCCTCGCTACGGAAAGCCCGGCCTCCCGCCCGTACGCCACGATGAACCCCCGACCGTGCTCTCACGTTACGACCAGGAAGCTCCACCCCTCTCTTCGCCAGCGTCCCGCTCTCCGGAACCGCCGAAACAGTATTACGAGGCTGCTCCTGTGTCAAAGCCCACCCAGAACAGAGGCAACATGAACTCAGACGTTACACCCCCTCCTAAATTTGACACCCTCCCACCAGAAACAGAGACTGTCAACAAGCCTCTTCCGCCTCCATCGCAAGAGACGGAGGAGGACCCGGCCATGAAGCCTCAGTCGGTCCTGACCCGAGTCAAGATGTTCGAGAACAAGCGCTCTGTGTCGGTGGATCGGATGAGAGAGAACGCCGACTCCGCCCTGAGGGTGCGTTACTTTCTAGATATTATCAGGCTGTTAAAACAGGATTCATTTCACATGGTGGTAATCTGTTTTTCTTTGGGGTTTTGTTTTTTTATCAGTCAGCAGATATGGTTCCTAAACCTGGTGCAGCTTCCGTGCCTAAAGCTAACTCTCTAAACAGCCTTGACCAAGAAAAGACCTACAGGTAAGCGTCTACGGGGACGAAAGTCTTGTTTTTTGTTTTGTAACCAATGCACTAACATGATCTCCATCATGTGCATTAATAACTTTTATTACATTTTTATGTTTTTGTTTTACTATGTAAGATTCATTTTCCTCAACCACTTTATCCTGGTCAGTGTCACACATGGGAAGCACCGGGGGCAAAGCAGTAGTTTTTACCTTTTTGTCGCCCAAATTGCCGCTTATCGCATGTTGGCGATTCTGATTTTCGGCTGACCTTTGGTTGTTATGACTTTACAGATGCCAAGCAAATGCCATGACAGTACAGTGTGCTGTCCTGGCTTCTATCTAGAGCAGATAGAGGAAACAATTCAACCACAAATCAGATGCGTTCCTGCTAAAATATCGGACTATGCAGGGATGTAATTTGTAGACAAGCGATTTCCCCCATCACTGTCTGTGCAGTCAATATGACCGAAAAACTATCTGTTTTTTGCGATTGCTGCCGTCTGTTTGCCGCGAATACAAGACTGCCATTCTATCTGGATGCATAAAACCCAGTTAAACTATTTAATCTGTAGGAGGTACAGTTATCTAGGAATTCAAACCTTTAACTTGCTGAATGATAGCCCTAGCAGGCCTAACCACTAAGCTGCTTTAAAAAATATAACGTTCAGTGTGTTTACCCTGTTTTTGTTTAACTTCCGGTTGAATCTTAGCATTAAAGCTGAGTCACTGAAGTCACTGTGTGCTGTGTAATATGAAACGATGTGTAACTAATCCAGCCTCCGTTTAACATTGTGCCTCCACACACAAACACATCTGCACACAGAGCCCCCGAGCCCCAGCAGCCACAGTCGAGAGACATCGTCCGGTCGAACCACTACGACCCTGACGAGGACGAGGACTTCTACAGGAAACAGCTGTCGTATTTCGACCGACGCGGCCTCGACAGCAAACCCACTACACAACCACCAGCTACACCACCACAGCCTGTCATCAAACCAGCACAACCACAGGCCCAGTCAGGACCCAGCTACCCCAGGTACCACACACACATCCACACACATACTGCTCGATCAGCGTAGCAGTCAGATATCATATACAGCCGTAACACTAAACTGGCTCCGAAATTTGAATTGAGTTTAAAAAATAGTAGGAGAGATTTATTTACTGTTTTTATTATATCAAAGATAAATTATAGCATTTTGCTTTCTATTATTCTATTTTTTATTAGGACTGAGTCGGTGGAGAAGGTCAGCCCTATTCCTCAATTAACCCCAGCTGTTCCGCCCCCTACTCTTCCAAAACCTGCTGGTAAGGGATGCACTGCTTTTTTAATAATTACTAAAATAACGTTTTGAATTCATTCTTACTTGCACGTTTCAGCTGCCACTCCTCCTCCAGAACCTCTCGGCTCTCCCAAAGTGAAGCCCCCGGGTCGCGACGACACCGTGCAAAGCAGCTACCTCCCACAGAAGAGCTTTCCCGAGAAATCTCCCGTCAACGGCACCGGCGCTCCTCCACCCTCCAGCTACAACCGATACAACCTGCCCAAGCCCTACACCGCCTCGGCCCGGCCCTTCGAACGCAAGTTCGACAGCCCAAAGTTTAACCACAACCTCCTGCCCAACGACGCGCAGCTCAAAGGCTCAACCAACAGCCCGATTAAAACGCAACCGCAGCCTCCGAATCTCGACAACGGCACGGACGCTCTCGGACGGCCCGCCAAATTCCTGAACAACAACATCAACGCCGTACCCAAGGCCATCCCTGTCAGGTCTGAGATCAAACACAGACGCTCTAAGAGACATGAGTGATTAGTGCTGCTGCAACTAGACAGTGCAATTACTGGAAGGGTCTAGGGACGTTCTTAGTGGAATAGCTTATTGCGAGAAAAATAATAATAATAAACAAATTTTAGCAGACACATAAACACGTACGTTTTCGTGTAAACCACAGTGGGACTAGAGTGTGCTTTGTTTCGATTCATTGTTTGTCATTGTGTTGCCTGGGTCGCGGTAAAAATCATGGACAAAATGTGTCATGGTCAGGGTGAACAGGTTTAACCGGTGGTATGAAATGAATTAATTAAATAGAAAGAAGAGAAGACAATCCGACCTAATTTGCCAAAATTGTCTGTATGTTGACTCCCGACATATCTGCGCTTTGATTGACAGACTATTCTTTTCTCTCCCGTAGCCCGAGTGCTCTGGAGGATGATGAGGAAGATATGCACACGGTGGTGGCTACAGCGCGGGGCATTTTTAATTCGAACGGCGGCGTGCTGAGCTCCATAGAGACGGGAGTGAGCATCATCATCCCGCAAGGAGCCATTCCAGACGGCGTCGAGCAGGAGATCTATTTCAAAGTGTGTCGGGACAACAGCATCCTGCCACCACTGGACAAGGAGAAAGGTCGGCCATCATATCGTTATTATTGTTAATATTATTATATTAAATGCAAATTTGTTTAAACTATTATGTCTTATATAATGTGTAGTGAGTAATATATCTTTGTTGTTTGTGTATAGAAATATTAGACACTTTTTGGTCACTTTATTAGAAACACTGTACTAGTTTTAGGTTTTACATTTTTAGCATGTGGTAGACAATTTTATCCAAAGCGACTTTTAATTGTGAGAACTTTGCAGTGGTGGGGCTTAAAGGTTTCCAGACAGACCCTAGGTGTACATGTGTTTCTAATAAAGTTCAAATGAATTAACAATGGCAATAATAATCATTATTAATGGAGTAAAAATAAATAATTCACACCAAGGTTTTTATTTAAGTCTGTCATAATGCTGGCTCGATATCAGATCATCTCTGTGTTGGTGCGTGCAGGTGAAACCCTGCTGAGTCCGTTGGTGATGTGCGGCCCACATGGTCTGAAGTTCCTGAAGCCGGTGGAGCTGCGTCTGCCTCACTGTGCGTCTATGACTCCTGATGGTTGGTCTTTTGCTCTAAAATCCTCCGACTCCTCGTCGGGTACGCGGCTCTCTGCTAATCTCTGCTTTTGGGGCTTTCGGTTGCTCTGTTCACTCTGTGCGGGGTTCACGGGGGTTTCCACTGCACCTCTTGTGTTTCTCATTTAAACTGCTCACTGATTCATTTGTTCACTCATTCGTTCAGACACTGGAATGATCATCATACCAAGGGTGTTTTTCTTTTTTGCTTTTGACATGTTGGTTTGCAAAGCTTTCTTACTCATGGACAAAAGTATGTAGACACCCCTTGTTTTAACAGCCATACAGATTAAAACAAGCATATAGTAATGGGTGTCCGCATACTTTTGGCCATATTGTGTATTTTCAGTTCATCAATCATTCTTTTTACACTGGGAATCCAACTTCAAATTGTATACCCCAGAATCACCTTCTCTTCACACTTTACCACACTTTATCCTGCCTGCTGTTTGGGAAATCTCACCTGGCTATAATGAAAAACTTTCTTGGCTTCCTTTCTTTCCACTCTAGCAGGTTGCGAGGGGACGTCACTTCCATTCTTCCTCACTTTCTCTTTCTCTCACCCTATAAATATTCATCTATAAATCTCAGGCTGGAAGGTGTGAATTTGTTTCCAGCCTTCACATAGCTGCTAGATTACAGCTGTCCTTATTAAATAGTCCAAGTACAGAGAAATGTGAGATTTCATTCACGCTCGGCCATTATGTGCGTCTTGTATCTGATTTATGTCGTGAAATTTGATTGCTGTGATCTGTGTCTCGGCTTTATGTGGCACTTTTTTAATTTTCTTAAGCTTAACCAAGATGAAAGGCGGCAACTTCAGAAGTCATGTCTGGGTTTTTTGCCCCACCATGCAGGAAAGCACGTCGTGAATCTTGTGTGCTATGCCAATTTATGGTAGTCAGATGTATCTTGGAGATAAAAATACATTTACACTTTTATATGTGGCTTCGATGCGCCTTGAACTTCCTGCGGTGCCTGGGTGCCTACATGGACAATGATTGGTTCATTAGAGAGAGGGAGGCCATAGGTATAGGCCACAGCCTCATAACTGCTGCAATTATGACCTCTGCTGGCTGCAGGCGTATCACGTGGTATTCATGTTAATAACATTAAGTTTTCCATAGCTCACATATGATATGGTATTCATGGTAATAACATTACATTTTCTACAACCCATACATACAAAAGTGTTACGTTTAAATATACATTTCTATGTAACACTGACACTTTCATCAGTCATATAAACCCCTGCAATACCAGATGTCGAAGCATCCCTGAAATAACTAGCTGATTGAGAGTCCCACAGACACACTCCAGAATCTTGAGCAAAGCCTTTCCTGAAGTGGGGAGGCTGTTATAGTTGCAAAAGTGTGGGAAGAGGTGAAATCAGGTACATTAATGCACAATAATATGAAATAGGAAGGCCAACAAAACACACTCATGGTTAAGTGTCCACGTTTGCCACATAGTTTATATGAATATTAATATATACAGTATGTGTGGTGTTTACTCAAATATCCCAGTGGTGGTTTATTAAGCTTGATTATATTGATATTATTCACATTATTTCATTCTTCCTTTTACGTTTTTCTCCAGGCGACCCCAAGAACTGGCAGAATAAATCCCTCCCCGGCGATCCAAACTACATGGTCGGAGCCAACTGCGTTTCTGTGCTGATCGACCACTTCTGAGGAGCCTGTTATGGAATAAGAAACCCAGATGGACTCAAATAAATGCTCGCCCTCTCTCACACATACACACACACACACACACTCACCCACACACACCAAGAGTCCCACTGCCATTTAGGGAGGGTGATGCTGGACAGTGATAAATGAAGGATGATTGCGCTTTTATACTGTAAAGGTGGAGACACGGAGGGAGGATGACTTTCTGAAGTGCTGTTTTTATTCTAGAGCTCCTTTTTTCTTTCTTTATTTTGTCACTAAACCAGCCAACAGCAAGTCAAAGATGCATTTAGTTGCTTTTCGATGGACTGCATGTTCTGCGCCGCTGAGGATTTAGAAAATACTAACGTCCCCCGGAAATCAAGGACTTTTACTACTGATATGAACTATTGAGATATTTTTACTACATACACCAGTATGCACACAGCAGTATTTAGAACCAATCCGATGGAATTATAATCTAGCGGAAATAACAAGAATTGTCGTTTGTGTTTGTGTACGTTTGAATGAAGTGACTGCCCACACAGTAGGTGCGGAGGGACGAGAGGAAGTGTAGATGTAGTGCCTAGCAAAAGTGAAGGAACGTGATGGAGGTGTCACAAATAAGAAGTGAAACGGCAGGTAAACAAAGCACAGATTTCCGGAACCGACTGACACGCTGAACAATAGCCGTTCATGTACCGGTGGACTTGTGGAGTGTAGCCCAAACGTCCTGCACTCTGAAGATCTATGCACATCAGTCTCAGGTGCTCACACTTCTTGCTCACACACACACACACACACAATATCTTTTTCTCTTCCTTCAGCCTTTTTTCTCACCCACTTCTCATTTCTCACTCGGTCAAGCTCTCACACACTCCTCCTAATGCACCGATGCCTTATTCACTTCTCAATATGACAGCGTCTTTACGTTTATATTTGTGTTTACCGATCCTGAGTTGTAATGAAGTTAGATCATGGAGGAATAAAAGTGAGTTTTGCCAGACCGGCTGCATGAAGTAAAGCTGAGCTGAGAACATGCTGAGTGCTCAGGCTTTCTGCTATGCACACAATTCCTGACATCTAATTGGCTGTACATAAATCAAGCATATGGCCTTTGTTTCTGCTTCGGAAATGACTTTTTATGTCGAAATTGTTTTGTATAAAACATGGTGGAAAAAAGGTTAAAAATCAATACAATAAAGTTTTTTCTGTTGTTTTTTTATTCAGGTTATACACTCTGAAACTTGTTACTTGGCATTAATATGAATAATTCCACTTTTTTCTATTATTTTATTCGAACTGTAATAACGTATAAACATTTTCAACGGTCACCACAACTTTTTTATTACGCTTTATTCAAAACCAAGAGACAAGTGCTTGATTTAAACGCTCTGCGATGCTTCTCTCTTACTTATCATTTGTAATACTGGATGCTGTTCTATGTGCCCTGAAATGTATTTTTTTACTAATAGATGATTTATTACGGCACATCGTTTTCTTTTTAGATAACACAGCTTCAGATAAATATTAGATCTTCCCGTGTGGACTTCCCCCCTCCTTTTCAACAAACTTTTCAACACAACAACAAGTATACCACTATATTAATAAATAAAATCATTTTTAAAATAAACGTTTCTGTCCTCTTGTTTTTGCTTGTTGGAATGTACAGATATGCAAAACTTTGGACATGTCTGGTTAAATTGTATGTTTTATACAGCTTCCAAATAAAAATGAATAAACTAATACTCTATCACGTTTTTGCATACCTTTATGTACAATTTTGGTGTGTTTGCTTTATATAACGTACGTTAATTCTGTTTTTCTGTACGTAATGTTTGATTATTTTACTTCTGTCATGGAATTAGTGTAGAAATGTGCAAAGTTTCGCACAAGATCAAATGCAGTGTGCTTTCTAACAATCATGTGTTCCTAATAAAGAGGGCATTAGGTGTAAACAGTGTTTAAAAATCACAACACTGCTACACCTAATGCTCACACCACCATATTCTTACCATGTTAGTGTCACTGCAGTGCTGATAATGATCCACTACTATAATAATATCTGGTTAGTGGGGGGTCATTGTCTATTGGTGGATGGGGTAAAGGGAATGACAGTATATGCTACGGTCAGTTACTGTTTACCACATATAAAGTCCTGTCTTGCTGAACCAGTTCTGCGATGTACAAAATGAGCAAAGATGCACAAAGCTGTACAGGAAGAGCTTAGTTTAGTTTATCAAAGTGGGGATTTGTTTTTTAAATGGGATATCAATAAAAGACAAGCTCATGGTCAAGTGTCCAAATACTTCTGACCATGTAGTGTATCTTCCAAACAGTGTCCTGCCACAAACCTACCTTTGTGTTGTCCTACAAGCTTAAAGTGACTTATTTGTCAGTGTTATGATTTTTCTGAAGATACTAGACATCATGAGGAACAAGGTCTGAGAGAAATGTGATATAACTGGTTCATGTTGGTGCTGTATATTAGATCATTTGTAGACCTTTTTAGTCATGGTGTGTGTGTGTGCATGGAGCTGCTTGAGGACGAGAAACGTCGAGCTTGGTGCTACATGTCAGAGGAACTGAAATATTTATTTATTAGGATTTTATCGTCATGTTTTACACTTTTGGTCCCATTCATGACAGGTCAGGTAGTTACTGCTTACACAAAGTTCATCAGTTCAAACACCGTCATGGACAATTTTGTATCTCCAGTTCACCTCACTTGCACGTCTTTGGACTGTGGGAGGAAACCCACACAGACACGGGGAGAACATGCAAACTCCACACGCAAAAGACCCGGATCGCTCCACCTGGGAATCGAACCCATGACCCTCTGGCTGTGAGGTGACGGTGCTACACACTGAGCGACCGTTAATTTAAAATTTCTGCCGTTATTTTTCAGCCCAGGGCATCAAGCGCGCGGCGCCCAAATGACGTCATTTCAAGCGCGTGCAGTGTAAACAGAGTTAAATTCGCGAAATTCGAACCGTTTTTTTCCACTTTTTCTACCTTTTGTTGCCCCGTTTACTTAATTTACATCAAAACTCTAATTTAATAAGTATAGACACGATTTAAGCGCCTGAATTTGGACATTTGATTTAATTTTTAAAGGGACGCATCCTCTCAAACCCCGTCAGATTTGATGGTGAGTTTATGTGAATTGTTTTCTTTTCATTATCTCGGTGGTAAAATAAGACGTAATATCTGCTTATTTTACAAATTCATAAGCAAATAATAATAACCAACACACTACAATTACATTTTAATGTCAAATCCGAGATTATGTTTATTTATTTAAAGAAAAAATCAAAACAAACGGCTGTTTGCTACAGCTAACGAGATAGGGAGCGTCGTAAAACTAACGGAAATATTCACAGCGTTTAATCAGACAAATAGATCTATTAAAGTTCGTGTATGAAATGAATGAACTATTATAAATTATTATAATAGTTTGTATAATAATTTTATAATGCTGATAAATATATTAAAGTGTCGTATGATTTCATTTATTGATGTCATTTCAACTTATAGATGTATACATTAATGTCCCTCACATACTACAAACTATACATACTATTTTGGAATGAACTTTTATTTATTGTAATTATTTATTATTTATAATGATTTTATAATGCAGATAAGATCTCTTATGATTTGATATTTCTGATGTAAAGCCAAATATATATATATATATATATATATATATATATATATATATATACAGTGTATCACAAAAGTGAGTACACCCCTCACATTTCTGCAAATATTTTATTATATCTTTTCATGGGACAACACTATAGACATGAAACTTGGATATAATTTAGAGTAGTTAGTGTACAACTTGTATAGCAGTGTAGATTTACTGTCTTCTGAAAATAACTCAACACACAGCCATTAATGTCTAAATGGCTGGCAACATAAGTGAGTACACCCCACAGTGAACATGTCCAAATTGTGCCCAAAGTGTCAATATTTTGTGTGACCACCATTATTATCACTGCCTTAACCCTCCTGGGCATGGAATTCACCAGAGCTGCACAGGTTGCTACTGGAATCCTCTTCCACTCCTCCATGATGACATCACGGAGCTGGTGGATGTTAGACACCTTGAACTCCTCCACCTTCCACTTGAGGATGCGCCACAGGTGCTCAATTGGGTTTAGTCCATCACCTTTACCTTCAGCTTCCTCAGCAAGGCAGTTGTCATCTTGGAGGTTGTGTTTGGGGTCGTTATCCTGTTGGAAAACTGCCATGAGGCCCAGTTTTCGAAGGGAGGGGATCATGCTCTGTTTCAGAATGTCACAGTACATGTTGGAATTCATGTTTCCCTCAATGAACCGCAGCTCCCCAGGGCCAGCAACACTCATGCAGCCCAAGACCATGATGCTACCACCACCATGCTTGACTGTAGGCAAGATACAGTTGTCTTGGTACTTCTCACCAGGGCGCCGCCACACATGCTGGACACCATCTGAGCCAAACAAGTTTATCTTGGTCTCGTCAGACCACAGGGCATTCCAGTAATCCATGTTCTTGGACTGCTTGTCTTCAGCAAACTGTTTGCTGGCTTTCTTGTGCGTCAGCTTCCTTCTGGGATGACGACCATGCAGACCAAGTTGATGCAGTGTGCGGCGTATGGTCTGAGCACTGACAGGCTGACCTCCCACGTCTTCAACCTCTGCAGCAATGCTGGCAGCACTCATGTGTCTATTTTTTAAAGCCAACCTCTGGATATGACGCCAAACACGTGGACTCAACTTCTTTGGTCGACCCTGGCGAAGCCTGTTCTGAATGGAACCTGTCCTGGAAAACCGCTGTATGACCTTGGCCACCATGCTGTAGCTCAGTTTCAGGGTGTTAGCAATCTTCTTAAAGCCCAGGCCATCTTTGTGGAGAGCAACAATTCTATTTCTCACATCCTCAGAGAGTTCTTAGCCATGAGGTGCCATGTTGAATATCCAGTGGCCAGTATGAGAGAATTGTACCCAAAACACCAAATTTAACAGCCCTGCTCCCCATTTACACCTGGGATTTTGACACATGACACCAGGGAGGGACAACGACACATTTGGGCACAATTTGGACATGTTCACTGTGGGGTGTACTCACTTATGTTGCCAGCTATTTAGACATTAATGGCTGTGTGTTGAGTTATTTTCAGAAGACAGTAAATCTACACTGCTATACAAGCTGTACACTGACTACTCTAAGTTATATCCAAGTTTCATGTCTATAGTGTTGTCCCATGAAAAGATATAATGAAATATTTGCAGAAATGTGAGGGGTGTACTCACTTTTGTGATACACTGTATATATATATACGTCCCTCACCTACTACAAACCTTATTTTTAAAATGAATAATTGTATATATAATAATTCTATAATGCAAACAAATCTGTAATTATTTTATAATGCAGATAAATGAATCTGTTAAAGTCTCATATAATTTCATTCATAATGTCAATCCAACTTCTTTCTTGCAAAGTCCCTTGCATACTACAAACCTTATTTTGGAAATAATACTTGTATTTATTGTGTAACAAATCTAACTTTAAAGTGTATATGGAATATAGTATTGATGTGTAGTATAATATGGTATTTGGACACCTGACCATGAGCTTTGTTGCCACCCTATTTTTATAACAGATGGTATTGAAATAAAGTGACCTCTGTGTGATTTTTTAGTTATAGCAGTAGTTGGAAGCATATCATTTCACATTATTACACCTGTTAGCAACTGTTGTGACTGAAACACATGAATTAATACATTAAAATGGGTGTCCCAATACTTATGTCCATATGGTGTGGATATGAATAGGTGAAAACACACACACACACACACACACACACACACACACACACACACACACATACTCTGCAATTTATTGCTGCTGCTACATTTAAATTTTATTAAAATGACAAATGGGCAGCATTTACATGATGTACTGATGTCAACAGGGACCAAAATCTCTAAGAAGAATTTGCAGCACCTCGTGGAATCCATGTGACAACGATTTAAGGCTGTTTTGATGAGCATGGTGCAGTAAGTGGCTTGTCAGTACAGAACAAAGTCTGTCAAACGTTGTATTTGAGCCACAGCAGCGCAGCTCACAAAATATGTAAATATCTGTATCCGAAAATACATCGTTGTGCAGTTCTTAGCTTTGTACAGCAGATGGCGCTAAAAGGCCACATATTTTACACTTCTGCGTTTTACACCTGCAATTTATAACACGTTTAGCTTTTAAATCATATGGACATTTTCGTATGAATTTTGTGTATGGGTTTATTATTATTTGTTATGAGTTTATTATTTAAAACTGTAATTATTATTTAAAACTTCCTTTATCTTCTGATAAAAGACTAAAGGAAGATTTACACACACTGTGCATGAATAAAAAGAAAATATTTCTAGTCTCTAAACGTACACCAATACAAACATGGTGTGTTCCTAATAAATCAGTCCGTAAACATTACTGTATCTGATACACTTATTTCAGAGCAACACACACAACCATGTCATCACCATGTTAGTGCAATTGCAATGCTGAGAATTACCCACCACCCAAACATCATCTGGTCAGAGGGGGGTATTTTTGACTGATGAATGAGGTACAGGGGGTGACAAACAGCAAAGCAACATATGGGCTACAGTCATTAATTGTATACCCAGGTGGACCTAATGAAGTGTTTGGTGATGAATGTTCAATGAGTCTACAGTTAGAAAAGTAATAATATAGAGATGAGTTTTAAATACAACACCAGGCGCCAGTGATTTTGTGTCCTATACGGTTTTTAATTCCCATCTTTCGCATAAGCTCTCAGTAGTTGAGCCTAATCTTGTCAGCTTAAGCCCTAACACGGTCGCTTAATAAAATAGTTCATTATTCAAACAATGATATGGCATTGCAACCACAAACTGCCGTATTAAACATAACACAGAGAATCTGTTGTGGGATTGAGATGCAGCAAAGCGGTTAATAGAAGTGAAATCAGTGGCACAATACATATCCTGGTGTGCTTATGTGCACCACACCCATTTGAAAGGAATGCTTTTATTTGTCATGTAGACATACGCTCATGTACAGTACAATAAAGTGATTTTCCTGCATATCCCAGCTTGTATATGGAAGCAGGAGCCAGAGCGCAGGATCGGCCATTGTATTGCACCCCTGGAGCTAAGAGGGTTAAGAACCTCGCTCAAGGGCCCAACAGTGGCTTCATGGCAGAGCCTGTACCACTCTACCGCTGTCCCTGTTATATAAAATTAATTCTAAACTTCCCACTTTGAGGCAACATTTCCTGTTCCAAGCTGACCGTGGCCCTGTGCACAAAATAAGGTCCCTAAAAAGACATGATTTGAACCCTGACCTCAACCCCACTGAACACCTTGAGCAAACCAAGACTTCCCGCATCCCACAAAATCCCACAGACACAGTTTAAAATGTAGTGGTGTGCTGGTATGGCAACTCCATATTGTGGGATGCGAATGGGATGTCCAACAAGCTCAGTGTCGGATGTCCACATAATTTTGACTGCAGAAAAACAGTCATATTTTAATTTACCTGGAATGGAAATGTATTTAAAGCCTTAAGTTGTTTTCCCCGACAGCTCATGCGTCCATACTGTTTTGGAATATGTGTTCAGTCACTGAGAGATTCCAGTGTCGTTCAACATCTGGCTGATGTTGATGGTGTTTGCGCGTTCCTGGCACAAAGCACTAGCACGGCGCGTGTGCGCGCCATATGCAGCCTTTTAACGCGCACTGCATCACCTGACGGCAGCATCCACGTATTATTAACACGCTGCGCTTTTTCCTCGTCGTTCAGACCGCATTTCTGCGCGTCGGTCGTCCGCGTTTCTTCTATGACTTCATAGGAAGGATGACGCAAGAAGTGTGACTCGTTCCTATAGGAACGGACGGATTTTGATGGATGATCTTTTGTACGCGTGTCAATGAAGTGCGCAGCGAATCGGTGCAGCTTTCGGCACCTGCTTGGAAACACTTCTGTGCTCCTCAAGACCAGAGCTTCATCCCTGCACCCGGAGATTCGGGATGCTCCGTGCGTACGCGTACCCCGAACCCTCTGCGCACAGGGCTCTCCAGACTGGGAATCTAGTCCACTGACTTGGGAACTACTGCACGACTGAACTGTGAGCTGCTGCATTGAAGTAGTCGACTGTGGTGTGACTGGAATATCGTTCGCGATCATGCCTGTGAATGCCATGCCGAGAGCAGGAGGCGGATCTCTGAGCCCCGCGGCTGTGTCCCGCAGCCTCTCCCGGCTCAGGGAGCTTCGGTCGCGGACTCGCCTCATGCTGTCGCTTGGTGTGGCGCAGATGCTGCTCGGGAGTCTCATCCTGGCTGTGAGCTTTGCCGCTTTAGCCCTCACTACCTCCCCCAAAGTCAGGCATTCCTGTCCCTTCTGGGCTGGATTTTCGGTAAGTCCGTTCTTATGTTTAAGTTTAACTCGGGTCTGTTTTTAAAGATCTTCTTGTTCCCCTCAATATAAGCTCGTACAGATTCCACCAAGACGCGCATCTTCTGCCAGGTTTATGTACATAAATGTGTGTGTGATCACAAAGGCACGATTTTGGTATCACTTTGCTCAGAACTGATGTTCACAGGGTTACAAGACGCCCACAAGCAGCACAAACTCTCCCACACAAACCTACATAAACACTCATAACGGTTTATTTCATAAGATGACAAATCAGCAATCATGTATTGACCTTTAGGAACCACTTCACCCTGATTAGAGTGGGAAACCAAACCAGAAACACTGGGCGCAAGGTGGAAATCCATCATTACACACCTGCAGTATATACATTCACTGGTAATGACAGTTGGGCAGGGATCGAACCCAACTCTACAGGAATATGGCACCCACACTTAATCATGAATCATAAAGGACAGCGGATCTGCCTCACATACCTGGAGCAATTTTTACACCCGACGCCTATCCCCTATATCTATATTCAGGCTTGGGACCTTGGGAGTAGTGCATATCTCCATGGCTATGCTGTTTCAGCCACCCCTCGGACATTAGCCAGTCATGTTCATACAGACACCTGAACAGCCAATATCACAGCTGAGAATATCAGCAGTAGTGGGCATCCGAGTGCCCACTTTCACCCTTGGTAGCTACTAAACATTCTCTTTTACATTAAAAGCGTCAAAATGATTTCTTTAGGTGTTTAACAGCAAATACAATAAAACACTGTGTTAAATCTTCCATTGTGGTAAATTTTCAGGACCACAAAAGCTTCAGCAGTCCTGTTGGTTTTGCTGCAAGCTGCAGAAGGTCCGGAAGTCTCGATCTATTGAAACTTAATGATGTAGCAGTGAGTTGGATCCGGAGGCACCAGTACTAAATTTCGGGTCACTTGACAGGTTAATGAAATCGGCCTCCATTCTTTCGGACAGCATTGGTTCCCTTGGAGCATCTTGGGGTGTCAAATATCCTGAAGCACCCTCGGTAAGGATTAAAGAGGGCACAGATCTGTCCAAAAGTAAAACACTTTGTATTTTCATTTTACATTTTGATTTAAATCTGTAAGAATTAAAAATCTAAGAATTTGAGAAGCTTTTTTTTTCTTGCTTCAAACACTGGCCCACAGCATTTAAGCTCAGCCTGTTGGTTGGCTATCTGCCTGTGTGGCATCTGGCCCGTCATTCTGCTTTCGTCTCGCTGCTCACCGAGGAGAATTGATGGCCTGGAGTCGATGCGTGAGACCCTCGTCTGTGCCCGAACCCTCAGAGCCTCGAGCCACTTTCTAACTGCTCCAGCAAATTACTCATTTTCAACAATCTGTTCTATTGATCTTTCTATTTTACCACACATTGCTCTGGGATCGGGTTTTCTTTCTTTCTTTAATGTTTTCATTATAAAAGCAGAATATCATATACACAGGTGTATAGCATTCTCTATATCTGAACATATTATTCATCAGTGTGTGTACTTGCATACAAACAATCTACATGGAATTTTAGTCCAGTGTCATTTAGTTTGTGTCATCCAAGTTGTCTATGTTTGGCAATTAGCTTCTTTGGCACTATAGCATGTACTCAACGTGGGCAGAGGGCAAGCAATTAAAAAATTGGTGCTTCAGCAAGATTTTAATTTGACTAATTAGTGCTGCGATTAAAAATACACACTTTGACATGTATATGCACAGACCACATGTAAATCACGTCTGTATGTAGTCGCCCGACCAGCCGATAGCACTGAGATAGATAAAATCAATTTTAAGCAGCTAAACCAATAAAAAACCAGTGCTACCATTCCAGTACTGGAAATAATAGGCTAATATAATAAAATCATAATAATAAAATTTGGTTGCTGACACATGTGGACCCTGAATGTCGTCACCTCTACAGATTAAAACCCGCTGTGTAGAAAACTGGTGCTTCAGATTAAAGTCCCTGTACAGAAGAAGGCAGCGACTTTGAACACGCTAACTGTGAGGTCGGAGTATAGTCGTTCTTATCCGCTCAGCTCTCTCAGTGGCTCCGAGAAATTCATCATCATACAATATAAAGAGCGGCAGAGTGAAAACGGCGGCCTTAAAATTGAATGATGTCTGTAGTAAATATTTATGAGCGAACACTCCCGTGATTTTGAGCCGGAGCCCCCCCGCCCCGGGCTGGGAGGAGCCTGACATCAGTTGCATACAGATGGCGAGGAGGAATAGGGGTGTGTGGGAAGGACCACAGGGGAGAAGTGTGTACGGGTGGGTGGGTTGGCCTTGTGTGTGTGTGTGTGTGGTGGAGATAAGCTGGCTAGAGGTCAGAGGTGAAAGAACAGGTCTTGTGGTGCACTGATTAGCATTAGAGCTGCGATTTCCCTCTGGTCCTTGGATCTTTGATTTAACATCATGTGTGCTATAGACTGTAATGTAAAACATGAACTGTGGTTTGCTGAGGTGGCAATGCGGCTTAATAACAACTCTTATGTTTTTATGTTCACACACACACACACACACAAGCACAACATAATGTTTACAACATTTAGCCGATGCATTTATCTAAGGCGACTCACAATTGTTTCGAATAATTTCTCTCTTTTGTGATTGGTGGAGGGGATGGCTGAGGTCCCGCAATGGACTGGCGTCCCATCTGGGTGTGTTCCTGCAGCGTGACCAGTGATTCTGGGGAAGCAGGACCCACTGCAACCCTGACCAAGATAATGTGCTGGTAAAACATAAAAATTAAAAGAAAAATGTGTATACATAGCTCAGCAAAATGGGTTAAGAACCTTTCTCAGGGAGCCGACAGGGCTTAAACCAACAACCTTCTGATCACTAGTCAGCTTGCACAAGAAAAGCACTCAAATGCACCATGAAGCAGAAGGAATCAACAGAAGCTGGTTTGCATGAGCAGCCTTGAGGTCAGTGCAGCACTGATATGAAAGGATGAACCCAGAGCTCATGGACACAAGCACGAGTCTGTGAATCGCAGTTTGTATTGTGAGAGAGGAGGAAGAGGAGAAGAATCTGAAACGTACATAAAAGAATAAAAAAGCAAAGGGGGAAAAATTAAACTGGAAAAAAGACAGAAGGAGAAAGGGTAAGGGCAACGATGGAATACTAATACGAACGTACAAAGAAAAGGAAAAGAAAGGAAGGGAAATAGCCGGGGCGTTCCAGACAGGATATAGAGGTGAAAGATTGGAGAGGAATCGCATCCACAAAGAAAGAAAATAGAGGAGGAATACTGGGATAAAAAGAAAAATCATATAAGTGTATGACTATAGGAGAGGTAAAGGAATGGGAAGAGAAAGAAAAATCAACAAAAAACAGAAGAAAGATGATGAGCAGCTGTTAAGGACACATTTCGTCACAGTTGTAAAGCGTCTGCTAACTGCAGTAAATGTAAATGTTCACATAGGAAAAAGAAGAGGAAATAATAAAAAGATTAAAAGTGAAAAGGAATAAAGGATGTGAAGGTTGCAGGACCAGAGAGAGAGAGAGAAAGCAGAGGAGAAGAAACGATATAGGAGAAGAGACGCCAAGAGTAAGAAAAGCACAGAAAAATCACAAATGGAACAGAGAGCAGAAAATATTAAAGATAATGAACTAAGTAAAGATAGAGAAAAAGAAACTTTACAATCCAAATGGCAGTAAAAGAAAAGAAAGTAAAAGGATTATTAATCAAAAGGGAATAAAAGGAACCATCACAGAACAGGAAAGAAAAAGGAAGAGGAGGAAGGGAACTCAGAATTAAAAGGGAAATGTGTTGGAAGAAAATTAAAATCAAATGAAATTAAATGAGAGCAAAGAAAAAAGCTACAATAAATGAAAGAGATAATAAAGGAAGAGGAGGAAGAAAAGGAAATCACTTCAGGCCCAGGAAAGTAAAAAAAATTAAATAATCAGGAGTGAAGTGAAAGAAACTCAAAATAAAAATAAAATCAGATTAACTGAGTGAAATAAAAAGGAAACAAAACACGGACTCTCCATCTCAGCTGAAACAGCCAGAACAAATGAGGAGTGTGTGTATCTGTGTGTGTGTGTGTGTGTGCACATCTGTACGTGGTCTGTGAGTGTGTGTCTGTGTCTGTGAGCATGTGTGTGTGCATCTGTGAGACTGTTTGTGCACATTTGTGTGTGTGTGTGTGGTCTGTGAGTGTGTGTGTGTGTGCATATGTGATTTTGTGTATGCATGTGAAAGTGTGTGTGTGTGTGTGTGTGCATCTGTGAGAGGGTTTGTCTGAGTCTGTGTGTGTGTGTCTGTGTGTGTGTGTGTGTGCGTGTGCGTGTGTGCTTGATCGTGGTGCTTTTCTCACTTTTCATCACTAGAGTTTTCACACACACAGTGATGAGCAAAAAATAACGGCAGGGTGTTGGAACTCTTATAGCTCTGAACACTTCTGCAGATGCTGGTATGTGTGTGTGTGTGTGTGTGTGTGTGTGTGTGTGTGTGTGTGTGTGTGTGTGTAACAGCTGTCTGTGAAATTATTCTCTGCCATGATGCGTTATGTGTGTGAACGTGTGATTATTAGTTTAATTATAGGGGCGCTGAGAGATTCTGTGTGTGTCTGGGAGGTGATTTAGTGTGTGTGTGTGTGTGTGTGTGTGTGTGTGTGTGTGTGTGTGTGTGTGTGTGTGTGGACTGCCGTATATCGATCCACACTCACTCAGATAAATGGATAAATGTACCTGTATAATTAGAGTGAGACGGAACCTGATTTGGTGCAGATTTACGCCGGATGCGCTTCCTGATGCAACACTTCTTACTGTTATCTGACATACACTATATGGCCAAAAGTTTGTGGACGCCCCTAATGGTTTCTGGTTAAGTGGTTTCTGTCACATCCATACAAATGTATAAAAATTATATAAAGTAAATGATGAGCTTGTACCATTGTGCCAGCAGTTTGGGGATTTCCCCTCTTTCAGTGTTCCGGTTCATTCCAGAGCTGTTGAGTGCGGATGAGCTCAGGACTTTGTGCAGCTTTCCTTCATGTCTTTATAGAGCTTGCTTTGTGCACAGGGGTACAGTCATGCTGAAACAGAGAAAGGCCTTCCCTAAACTGTTGCTGCAAAGGTTGATGCATGTTGTTTCCTTTATATAATTGATTTATCACACGGTTTCTTTGTTGACCTTTAGAACCAGTATTTTTTGTGCACTGTGAGTGCCTGTGAGGGCAACTGGCTGCTGTCGACTGGCCGGAGAGTCAAAGTGTGCACACAAAGCCACATGGGAGAACTGAAACAGCGCCACACTGAGTGAGTGCTTGAAATAGACGCAGTGAGTGAGGGGTAAAGTCGTAATGAATAAAGGTCACGCCTGAATTGATTGGTCGGTTTGTTGGGCTCTGAGAATTGAGTTTCATCACCTTTCACTAATCTCTAATTAAGACCGTCGGGCGGCATGGTGGCTCGGTGGGTAGCACTGTCGCCTCACAGCAAGAAGGTCCCAGGTACAGCGGTCCGGTTCCTTTCTGTGTGGAGTTTGCATGTTCTCCATGTGTCTGTGTGTGTTTCCTCCGGCAGCTCCAGTTTCCTCCCACAGTACAAAACTTAAACTGATGAATCTTGTGTAACTAGTAACCACCTGTCCTGTCATGAACCTGACGTTAAAATCCTAATAAATAAATAAATAAATAATAAAGACCAAGTCCTCTTTCTCTCCACCACCTTTGATCTAAAATAATCAGTCTAATATTAACATATTCATTTTTACTAACCACAGAAAGCATTAGAAGGTCGTTCTCTGTGTGTGCACCATAAAATCACAGTTCTTTTTGAGAAATACACTCAGCTTAGTTTATTCAGTTCTGTTTTATATTTGTGTCACAACTATTGGCATCTATAAAAATGCAACTGAAGCCGAAAGGAACCAGCTCCCAATTATACTGTCCTTCCATCCATTTTTACTGTTTTATTGAGATAAACATACCAGACGACTCAGAGGCGAAATTCCCTTAGTCGTTTATCAGCATAAAAAATTTAAGTGTACCACTGGGGGGGTTTTAAGATTCTCGCAGATCTGCTGACGTGGATCGAGTTTGTCGTAACGCTGTAATAAAGCTGAGAACAGAACGGCGACAACAGAAATCGCCGCCGCTAGCAATTACCGCGGCTCTGGTGCTCGCTGCGCTGAAAAGGTGGCGTGTTGATAGCATGCGGATAATGAATCACAGTATCACAGTCGATTAGGCGTCGGTCAATTAGGCACCGATCGGATAAATATGATGATGGGACACAAATCAACTGTTGAAATAACATCAGATCCAGTCAGAACCCCTGCGGTTCTTTAAAACATCTAGTCGATACTGAACTACACAATAGATGCGAAGACTTCTTTTCTTCTGACAGAACCTCAGATCAATTCTTCTTATTGAATCCTCTCATCTTTGACATTATTGATCACTGAATTTGGAATACATCCCGTCATTAGATTTGAGCGTTTTCCCTGCGTCGCTTTGCTCTCTCTTTTTATTTTTTTTTGTAAAATAGTAGGAAGTCTTAATTTCTTTCTCAGTCATTAATCTTTCATACGCTGCTCTGGTTTTTGCTTTACCAGCTCCCCGGTGATGCGGCGAGCCGTTCAGGTGTCAGCGGTCAGCACTAATTCACTCTCTTTGTGCAGTTTGTCATTCCAAGCAGGCTCGTTTTGCCACTTTTTTTTCCAGATAACCTTCTCGTGGGAGTCTGAATCGTACAGCAAAGCTAGCGTTCACCTCATCGCTCTGATTTTATGGTGGGGATCGTGTCATTTCTTTAAATGATGACTTTATAAATTGAGGCTTCTGGGAAATGTTTGGTGCAAAAGGTATTCGGTGAGAGTTTTTGTACAGCACATGTTTTATTCATATCCCGGCCCTGGATCCTCAAAATAATTCAGGAACAACTTGGCACCAAAGTACCAACACTAAATTCAGTTTTTCTGATGTACTTTAATCCTTTCTAACTGACCGCAACAAAAAAACTCATGGTGTATTTTCATCCCAAATAAACTAAAACACTGAACTGAACTAATGATAGAAGCATCTCACAACATTAATTGATGCTCCCTTGAGTCTTTCTTACAGCAGACAGCATTTTATAAATAATTCCTGTGGCGCGTGGCACAATAAACACGAGTCTAAGTAGCTTTAGACATAAAGGACAAGAGTTTAATCTTGGGCAGAGTTGAGCGGCAGCTCGTAATCGGACCAGACGCAGCCATTACTTCAGCTGTCCATCATGACAGCTTTGGTCTGTGTGAAGGGGTATTAGGGTGGCTGTAGTGTGGATTCGGTACCTCTGATCTCCTGTACAAACATCTCGCTAGTACTCTGATTTGAGACCGGGCCTCGTCCCAAATGTCCATCATTAGACACTGCACGTCATCACGATTTGGACCTACAGTGAAATTCTGTTTGTCACGCACACGCGGTGACACATACCAGCAGATCTGTGGGCAGCCCGGTGAGACACGGTTTTGTAAAGCCACGGATTGCATGTGGAAATGTGTGTGTATGCAGGAACGTGGGGCGATTTGCAGCGTGACGGGTCTCTGAGCGCCGCGAGTACAGAGGTCAGACGGACGAAATGTTAATTGGTCTGTTCTACTTGCAAAAACATTGTGAAAAGTGGAACATACAGCCTAGATCTGATCTGATCCAAAATGTGATATAAAATATATGATATAAAGTGGCTACAGTGAAACAGTGAATCTACAGTGTAAAGATTTCTTTCTTTACAGGGATGAAATGCTTTCACAGCACGTTGTGTAGCAACATGTACAAACACTGTGTGCTTGTCTGTCAGGTACAAATGCTGCTGGCCTTTTGTTTGCAAGAGTGAATAGAGAGCTTAGTGGGCTTAGCTTTCAAAAGGGAACTTTTGCTCTCGTGTTGACGTGTCTACAAACATAATTAACTTGCCGCATGTTAATGTGAACGATCACGTTTTAGTGTATTTCTCTTCTGGGTTACCCCCAAACTTACTGCATTGATGTGGCGCAGCAGTGTGACCAGAGCGTGCAGTGTAAAGTGACTGGTACTGGTGGCACAACAACTTTTCCTCTTTTGGGTTGCCAGGTCTGTATATTTTGACCGTGCCGTCGTAGGTGCTTAGAATGTAAAAAGATGTCATGACATGTATCAGACTAAAAAGCAAGCACAAGAACAGATGGGTGCATGTTTTAGTGTGTGCTAGATGCTCATCTGAGCCACACATTAGTATCAAAAAAGATTCCAAAACACATCCAGCGTGAACTGACCCTAAAACACTAAGAACATGGTATCTATTTTGTGCTGCTGAATATGGTGTTTGTGTCTGTGGATGAGCATGCACGTCTATTTCTAAGACCAAAACCCCAAAAATAACCCACACTGCTGCCACGCAGTTACACCACACGTTTATCTCGACCTGCTGTCCGATCAGCCATACAGTAAACACAGTGCTGTCATACTCTCCGCCAGGAAATCCTATTGTCCTACCAAGGGACCTTTTTAGTAGCCCAGATCAATGGAGGTCTAGGCACGTGGCCGCTTATGAGCTATGTTTAGCTCAGTGCATGACCCATGACCTGAGCAAAGCAGAACTTGCTAATAGAGGTCTGAAGCCAGCCTCAGAGGAGTCATACTCATGGTGTATTAGGATCACATGTCGCCCTTTTCATTAGGAAAAATGTACTAATACATTGAACACTGACTAGGGATAGAATCCTTTCAAAGCACCAAGGCAAATTCAGAGCACCACACTTCTCTCTTTGTATTCAGTGCCACTGGTGGCTCAGTGATGAAGGTACTGGACTAGTAATCAAAGCATTGCCGGTTCAAGCCTCACCACCGCCAAGTTGGCACTGTTGGACCCCGGAGCAAGGCCTGCAACCCTTAATTGCTCAAACTGTGTACAGACATAATCAATTATTAGTCGCTTTGGATAAAAAAGTCCATTATATGTTTTTAGATTTTAAACCAAATTTTTGGAGCATCTTCTGAAACTGGGCATTATAAGGAAAGATCAAGGAGACGTCATGCTTCCTGCAGGTGCACTTTGTGCCGTCGGCCCTAGTCAATCACAGATAGGCTGGTAACGAAGATTAATTTGAAAAAAAAGTTGAAATATGTCTGTAACGATAAACTGCTGTGCAACAAGTTTACACTTGAATCCGCACTTACAGTATGTACACAGTGAATAAAGGTTTACTTTATGCATCATAATAGAAGTAAGACTCTTTATATGCAACATAATACAGGCTTGGAAACGTGTGTGTGGTCCGAGTAATTACCCTCATACTTGACATGCTTACGTTAATTTAGTTTTACTGTCGTGTTGAGTAGGAGATAATGCTCCGGCAATCCACACTCAGTCCTGCAAAGTGCTCGCAAATGAAGAGTCTATTCTGTCAGCTGAATGCAAGCAAAACTGACTAATGTGAAAAACAGAAATGACGTCCATTAAACAGTCAGTGTATTTGCTAATGTGCTAATGCGGCGGTGGAAAAAAAACAGCCAAATGCCACATTATCTCCTCCGGGAGGAGGAAGGATCATCTAAGAGAGTCCTTCATCGACTTCCTCTTGTCATATTCTTCATCTTTGTTTTGTTTATTTGGTTTTTTTTTTTGCTCACACTCTCTGCAGAATGTTTTCCTCCAGACTTTTCCCCGAGTTATAAATTAGACTAATGTGTTTTGTCACGGCCACCCAGCGACGCTAATGTGTTCTAGACAGTTTTCATCAGTCACTTGCAGTTCAATCATATGCAGTCATTACACCGCTGAAGACTTTAGTTCTTCTATCGCTAGCGTGTGATGTATTAACATCAAAACCTAATTTCCCTTCATGATCAGTGTTTTTTCTTCCTTTTCCGTAGCCATCGGTTAATACAACCCTGTGTAGATGAGATTCTCTGATAACCTGGACACTTAGCGCTTGGGCAATGAGGCCTGGCTCACAGTCAGCATTCAAATTCATCCCAAATGTATCAGAAAAAGCTGTAGTCAGGGCTATAACTGTTGCTATAAATTGAAAGTGCACATTTGTATGCTGTATTACATTACTCCCTATTTGGGAACACAGGCCAGACCATGTTGCTTCCTCCATCAAACAGGGGTAGATTTCATTTCAATCATGTATTACTGCTCCAGAGTCTAGTGAGGTTATGCTTTCTATAAACCGAACTTTTCCTCATGTTTTTATAGAGCTTGATTTATGCACAGGGGGCACACTCATGCTGGAACAGGTGAGGACCTTCCCTAAACTGTTGCTGCAAAGCTGGAAACATATCATTTGCCTTATATAGTTGATTTATTAAAGCTGAGCTTATTATAAATCTGGAGTCCGTTAGTCCTGTTAAAGAAAGCAGAGGAGGAAACTGAAATGATAAATTAGATCACTCCACAGCCGCTGCCCTGTATTCCTTTGCGTGCCAATGACACACAGTTCACCTCATCCGCTGGGAGCCGAACCGGGGTCAGTCCTGGTGCGCCTCCCTCCCCCGGGCATTTTCTGTCCATTCTGATTTGCCCGAGTTCGAGTCCTTGTCAGGTTTGTGGGTTGTGTGTCTCAGTCACCTGTTGTTTATATCCAGGGGGCTAAACAATATTGGCTCAAATTTCCCTGCCGTCCTGCTCAACGAGCCACGAGGCGACAGATCAGATCACTCTGTGATCAAATCACTATGTGAGTGAAAGTATTGGGACACCCGATCATGAGGTGTTAGAGTTCCAATCCCAAAACCGTTCGCTCCATCTTTACTTTGCCGTTTTAATACCATCCTTAGTCCTTGGAGCGTGTCTGTGGGAATTCGTGCCATTTCAGTCAACAGACTCTGTGGTGAGTCTCTGTGTAAAAAATTGGGGTGTGATGTCCTCCTTTTGGGGTCTGATGTTCTTTTTGGGTCTGATGTCCTCCTTTTGGGGTCTGATGTCCTCCTTTTGGGGTGTGATGTCCTCCTTTTGGGGTCTGATGTTCTCCTTTTGGGGTCTGATGTTCTCCTTTTGGGGGTGTGATGTCCTCCTTTTGGGGTCTGATGTCCTCCTTTCAGGGTCTAATGTCCTCCTTTTGGGGGTGTGATGTCCTCCTTTTGGGGTCTGATGTCCTCCTTTTGGGGTGTGATGTCCTCCTTTTGGGGTCTGATGTCCTCCTTTTGGGGTCTGATGTTCTCCTTTTTGGGTCTAATGTCATCCTTTTGGGGTCTGATGTTCTCCTTTTTGGGTCTAATGTCATCCTTTTGGGGTCTGATGTCCACCCTTCTGGGGTCTGATTTCCTCCTTCTGGGGTCCTTTTAGGGTCTGATGCCCTCCATTTTGGGGGTCTGATGTCCTCCTTTTTGATGCCCTTTTCCCTAAACTCTCTTGTGTGTCCTTCTCGTCTCTACTCTTTCAACCCTGAGTTCTCTGAAATGAAAGACTCGTGTGTCGTTGTTACTCTCGTTGGCGTTTGATGATTCTCTGAAGGATTTTCCGCCGTGGAGACGTTTATGATCTGAAGGAGGATTGAAGGTGACAGTCAGAGAATTGAGAGACAAAATTAGCCGTATTGAAGGAGGGGTGCATGAAAGGTGCAGGTGAAAGGAGTGTGAAGAGCCAATTACACACACACACACACACACACACACACACACACACACACACACACACAGGGTGGTACAGCTGCTGCTCTCCAGCACTAATCATTTTCCACAGGCTATCACCTCCTTCTCATTAAAACTGATGTTGACATTATTAACAATGCAGGAGCAGCTTTCATCTGCTATAAACAGCAACCGTTATTTTTTGGTGAAGTGAAAAACCTTTACCCCGGCCAGCAGACTCACCATCCGCGATTGACCCCCCCTCCTGCGGGCGCCGCAAACGACCAGCAGGGGCTGGTCACTTCTGCTTGACCATTTCCCTCGTCCCTACAGACACGCAGCTAATTGTGTGTCTGTCTAGGCGCCCGGCCACCTGATAGCACAAATGAGATTTCTTTTGGATCTCGGCTGTTCTGGGCTGGCGATTTAGCCCACTGTGCCACCCCAGTGCCCCGGGCTTGTTAAATATTCCAAATGGAACCAACGATCTGTCTGTTTTTTTTATTTCCCACGTGCAGGGTCACTACATGGACAGACTGTGGTATCACTGTCTGTCCTGTTTAATACCTGAACAAGGCACAGCAAAAGCTGCGTAAGCCGTCTGCTGTAACACGGTGCAGCTGAGTTGTTTGAAGTGAGACGGGGTGTCAGAACACATCAAAGGAGCTCCTGAAACATCTTTTGAAGGGATGCTGGTTTCCGCCCGTGTAGACTGGTGGAGGGCGGCCTTGTGGTGGGGTCATGTAAAGCGATTTATGTTGAGACTTGAGAGTAGGACACGTGTGTAGGAAACATTCTGCTCTGTAGAGAGTGGAAAGGTACAGCAGGGTTGCTGCGACAGCCTGGGTAATGGATAGCTCATTATAATACCTCTGACATGGACTGCATCAATTTTCCTGTCATTTGTTCCCTTTTTGGGGGACAAATGGACACATTCCAATCCCAACAGTCCCCTTATTCTGTCTCTCTCATTGTTGGCTGATTCTCCAGGGAATGTTGCTTCTGTGACGGTGCCTGTACTGTTATTTATAGTTAGCATGGCTAATTCTGATTTTCTAATGTTTTATTTGCTAACTAAAGCTAGCCTAATCTTATTAGCCGGTTAGCCTGTGTGCTCACATCACCCACGTTTTGAATTAAAAATGAAATCACTGAGATTATATTCATGCAAATCGAGACTGATCCTGAGATCCCTCTTGGTTGTAGCTGTAAATGTACGTGGCAATTAGCTTGCAGTCACATCGTAACCTACATTTTCTGTTTCCCTGCTGCCCCAGGCTCGTGAGTTTGCTGCTAAAGGCTCAGAAAAAACAGATACTTAGAAGTGACTTAATAACCTCAGCTAGGAGACTCATCTGTGAACAAGAACAATATGTGATAAGCATGTAGTTGGATTTATATGGTGGATTTTATATCATTGCTTTGATAAACTATTAGAGATGAGCAAATCATTACCGTGCCTTGGGAATCAGTGACACACCTCATGTTTTTCCTTTATCACCACAGGGGATCTGGTCCACCAGACTTGTCACACTTGTCCGGGCCTGGGACCAGCACTGACAAGTGCACCTGCCAATGGCTTGCTGTTTCGCACGGACCCCATCCATGGACACTAGCCAATCATGTCTGTGCAGATACCCGACTGGCTGTTAATGCGCTAACAGGCCACTGCACCACCCAAGAGTCGAACACGTCCCTCATATATATAACAACTAATATACAGTATTTATATGACATATTTATGTGTATGTTATAATATATTTATGTGTGTGTATGAGGACGTGTTATATATAGGTTTATTATATATATATAGGTTTAGGCTCATATTTATTTATTGAAATATATTAATTTAACATGAAATGTTTCATACATTAAATGTGATATTTAAGATGTACAATTTATTATGTGGTATTATTATCAGTGTATTTTAAAGTACAGCATTTTTGAAAAGGTTCTTAAAAGGGTGCAAACAGCTTTTATTTAAAACAACATGTGCAATCATTACTGAGCACAAACAACTGTCTGAACAGCTGCAGGAATCGCCATCTCGCTCTCACATAGGCACAGCTAAAACGAAGTGCAGCAGGCATAATGAGATATAAGCTAATTCTCTCTCTCTCTCTCTCTCTCTCTCTCTCTCTCTCTCTCTCTCTCTCTCTCTCGTTCATTCTTACTCTCTTTATCTCTCTCTTTCTATTTTCCCCTCATCCAAATTACACTCTCGCTCTGTTGTCTGGTGAGTAAGATGGATGAGACTGTCTCACATTCCCCCCGAGGGAGACACTGGTGCCTAATTTACCCCTGATGGGAACCAGTACCTCAAATCCCCATGTCAGAAATTAGCTTGTGGCCAGTTTAGGATCTGCCTGTAGAGTTGATTCGGGGAGCGCCCTTATCTTGACACGCAGCGTCCGAATCCAGATGGTTTATGCAGTGACTCTTATTTTTAAGGGAACAAGGAAACACATATGACATAACAGAGCCACAGGATCCCATCACTTTAGAGGTAATGCATTTAGGTCTGTACAGTTCTCTTGGTGTAATGCTACATGTGCATACGTCCTGTAGACCGGTCTATAGCTTTAATCTTTTCCTCTTGCAGTCTTGTTACAAATGTCACTCCTTCATATTGAGGAGACAGACAAGAATAAAGAGAGTAAGATGATGACTGGTGTTGCAAGAACTTGTTGTGCTTTCATGTCTGTACTGGTAGTCCATGTTATTTTAATGGATTGATGGTTCACGAAGACGTATGAAGCAAAGCTGTCATCTTTGATGTCAAATCTAAGGACCATTCCATCAGAAGTGGATTCGTCAGGCCAGCAGGACGTTTCTGACTTGTGCGTCCAGACGGCAGAGCGTTTGACCTGATCTCGTTTTGGTAACACAGTTCCTTTCACGCCCTTATTTTCCACATAGTTCAGAGGCAGCTGAGAAAAGCTGCTGGTTTATGATTGATAGCTCAGACTCTTCACGCTGGTTTGAAGGCAGAGGTTGAGTCATTATAGCAGCATCGGCAGCGACTGACACAACACGAGCAGGCAGGAGCTCAAGAGAGCGCCGGGATGTTGACGGTCCTGTCACTATTTTATCGTTTAAAAAACGCATTCATCCCCAGTGGATTCTCTGCCAGCACAGGCTTATTCCCAACAACAGATGAATCATGATGACTGGAAGGACAATTTGTATTTTGCTGGTCTGTTGTTATAGTCAAGACGATCTCCACTGAGACCAAGTGCCTGTACAAAAGTGGAGGTATGCGTGTGACTCCATCGAAGTACGGGTGATTAAGAACGGGTCCGTGGACCGCGCACACATCGGAGGGAGCACGTATCAGGCAAATATACCCTCCTCAGACATGATTGGGGTCCCCAGCAGTGAAAGACTATGATTGGCTATGATTGAATTGCAAGAAAAAGGGAGAAAATGCACAAAGGAATAGTTAAAAAAATAAAATCGACAAATTATATCATTCGGCCCGGGTTGCAGGGAACCTTTGCATACAGCTGAACTCCTCTACAATCCACCAACCAAACCAAATAAACTCGATTCCACAGGGCTTCTTATTTTTTCCTCCTGCAGTGAGTTCTGGAAGGGTGTAGGTGGGTAGAATGAGTGCTGATGTGTTCGCCCTTTTCCTCTCAACTGTGAAATGAGGGTTTGCTTGTGGTGGCTTCGCTGAGGAAATAAAGTCAGGTTTGAAAAAAATTGGAAGCAGCAGGTTTTTTTTTCTTCACGCGAGCAGCTGGAAAAGGTTGATACGTGACACGCTGCTGCTGCTTTTACCTCGTGGGCTTCTTCACACTTTTAAATGTTGGTTGAAATACCAGCGGCTCCCGGCAGACCGGGCGCACGATGCCCTCGTACTCACTTCCTGCCTAAATGAATGAGGGCCGCTGGGCTCTGTGGGTCATTTCTTTTTTTGGGTTTGGTATATAAATCACCACTGTTGTTCTAGAAACGTAAACGCTGAGCAGCACGGTGTGATGGGATTCATCCGGCATGCACACGTTCTTACGGCCACTTAATCAATCAAACACAGAGGCGATAAAGAGCAGCCAGTTTTATCTCTTCCACGTGGGGGCAAACCGGAGAACCCAGAGAAAGCCCATGCACGCAAAGTAGCGGTCTGGGTCCTTTCTGTGTGGAGTTTGCATGTTCTCCCCGTGTCCCACAGGTATGCTTCATAATCCCGTAGCTTTGGAATGGGATCTTTAACTATTCAAGGTCAGGTGTGCACATACTCTGATCATCTAGTGTGTGTGTGTGTGTGTGTGTGTGTTTTGGACCGTGTCCGTACGGTTGGCGTCTCTTTGCAAAAAAATTACAGGTGTATAATTTTCTTTCCCTTCCCGTTTCTGCTAGTTTGCATTTTTCTTTTTCGAACTCATGCTGCAGCAGATTAGCCGGGCCAGCGGTTTGATCGATGGACAAAATCACACCAGCGCGGCGGCGGAGCGCTTGCGCTCTCTTTCTTTAATGGGAATGTGCTGGCACACCAATATCGTTAGCCTGAAAATGAATCCCCATTGATTTGTGGGGCCACCCTTTATAAATTAAGAGAGTCGTCGAGCCGGGCTGCTTGGCGGATGAGCGAGCGCTCGCGGTGCGCGCTGTTTACAGCTGGTTAGCACCACAAACCCCGTATTACTGTCTACAAATTAACACCTTTCTGTTCATTAGTTGGCATTCTGAGCAGCGCTGTACATTTGTAGTCAACTCGGCCACAGAGAGCTCCGCCTGAGCCAGAATTTATTCTCCGGGACATTTGGTGATTTAGAAATCCCGGCTGGACGCGTTTTTTAGGTCCAAAAAAGAGGACGTATGTTCACCCTAGGTAAAACTGGGTTTTTTCGGCTTTACGTTGGGTTGGAACAAAAACTCATTAGTGTTTGAATTGTTCAAGTCAGTCTGCCTCCTGAGTGTGAGGCTCAAAGTTCCAACATTTAAATTGGGCTGTGTCCCAAATTGCACACCATTGTACTAAAAGTACATCTAATTAGTGTGCTTTGATAGGTTTAGTTACACACTGTGTTGTATACTAACTAACACACGCCATGTTCAATACTTGTGCAACAGCCAACCGCTTCTTTTCACCTGATACAATAAAATATAATAAATACAATAAATACAATGCAATCGATTAAGGGTTCATCAACAGTGGTGATGATCGTTCATCTTTAATCCCCATCACACATCACATTCTCCAGACTTTAATCTCGTCAGGGGGAAAAGTGCGTGCCCGTGA
Source organism: Trichomycterus rosablanca (assembly GCF_030014385.1). Lineage (NCBI taxonomy): Eukaryota > Metazoa > Chordata > Actinopteri > Siluriformes > Trichomycteridae > Trichomycterus > Trichomycterus rosablanca. The sequence continues at coordinate 13,878,095 of NC_086014.1, read as the reverse complement.
GACCAGCCTTCGGTTTACGCGTTTTATTACAAACTAAAATCTTATTTGTGCATGCGTGCGGGTCAGAGACGAGAACGAGTCCTGACAGCCTTGTATCAGTTTCATTTCATCAGTACCGATTCTCTTCTTTGTTCCCTGAGCACGCCGAGGCTTTAATTCAGATTTATCATTCTTATGATCTTAATGAGAACGGAAATAATCCTCTCCTTCGGGGCCTTTGTGCTTCACCTTAAACTTCTGCTTCTGGAACTGCTGGTGTGAGTTTGTTCTGTTGTGAAGAGGGTTATGCATCATAGTTGTGTATAAACAAACATTAAATGGACATCCGAGCATGCGCTTGTTGGCCATCCGATTCCTAAAGAATAATATGGAAAAATAAATATAGAGCGCCTCCTCGTAGGCTTTTCAGGAGATTTTAAAAGCGTTTCGGACGATTTGCGCCCAGTCAGTCGTAAGAGCAATATGATTTTGGACAAGTATTCCTGATTCACAATCACTGTACCAGTTCATCCCAATGAAGTTTAATGATTTTAAGGTCAGGGCTTGACTGCACCCCTGTGCACAAAGAGATTTTTAAATACATGGATTGAAGTTTGATGCGAGTGAGCCCTGACCTCAACCGCATTGATGACCGTTGATAAATTGGGATGTTGATAATGATCCAAACCTTCTCGTTCCATTCAATGTCAGTGCCTGACATCTCGAATGCACTTTTGAGTGAATGGCAAATGACGTATCCCCACAGACACACTCCAAAATCCTGTGGAAGACCTTCCCGGAAGAACTCATAATAATAATGGAAACTATATTACATACTACATTTTTCTATATAGTTGTCATAATACTGTATAATAGTAATTGCCATTATATAGTCAATAATTGTATTTTATTTAATCTGTACTGAAGCTGCTGTAACCCTCAGTTAAGAATCTTATATATTGGAGATATTAGAAGATACTATTGTATATCATTACGTCTGTGTAACAGTTGCTAATCAGCCTTGCTCAGCCGTCTTTTGGCATCACAGCTTTCATTCCAGCCTTTAGTATTTTTTTTGGTGGGCCAGCTGCAGGAGATTTATGTTTTCTTTGTTCTTTTCCATGCAAATTTGATGAGCTCGCTCTTTGTGCTCTTGCACTGGTCATTAAAGAGCTGATGGTTCATCTCTTGCTCGAGTCTCTGGCCTGGACATTAATATAATAATAAACAGAGCACAACAGCCTCGTAAAGGACCGTCCTGGCCTCTGGGAGGTCGTTTAGCCGTGTGGGAAATGCGCCACAACGTTCATACAAACTGTAATGTCTGAACCTCAAGTGTTCAGCATCAGAACGGGAAAAAATGGGATGGTTGTTCATGCCAGTCCGATTATTTCATTACATTATAAGTTCCTTGTTAAGGCACTCCTCGAGTTTGAATCTCAGCTCTGCTATCGGTTGGCTGTGTTCCCTGACTAAATGGGCTCAAATTCCCACAGACATGCTTTAAAGTCTGGGGAGAAGCTTTCTCAGGTCACTCTATATTAATAGTTTTGAAATGGGACATCCAGCAAGTTTATGGTCAGGTGTCCAAGTACCTGCTAAATAGAGGTGCTGACCACATACTTTTGGTCATGTGGCACATAAAACATTTTGTTTACCGCATTTGTTATCAGTCAGTTTCTGATCTGTCACCCAGAATGTGATCAGTCTTATACCGTGCAGAATAAAAGTACAGATTCAGCTCGTCAGGCTTTTCCTTCTGAGTTCGCTTTTTTTCCCCTCTCAGACGAAATTCAATTTAAAAATCATTAGTGATTAAAGTGCCCAAAGTCAGCTCTCGTGCACTAAATGTATGAGAGTCAGCAGGGACACTCGTACACGCTCGGAGCTCGCTGCTGAGAGAAAGACCCAATTCTGCACATCTGGCCCTCAATTCGTCTCAATTATTGTGACCGTTTACAGTCCGCGACTCGTAATTCCTTCCTCCTGTTCTCGTTCCTCACTCTTTCAAGCTCTTCCTTTTTTCCAAATCTGTCACTCTCTCTTTTTCTCCACCTTAAGCACTTTATAACCAGGGAACAGCAGAGAACGCTGGGATGAGTATGAATGGCTAAAAAATAACATGATTAATAGTAACACATCCAGAGTATACACAATATATTACAGCGTTGATACCCCACCTCTTAGTCCAGTCTTTCCCAACCAGCAGACTAGAGGCCAGTTTTGTCTGCTGCAGGCATTCACCAATTGGAACTGAGATTGGAACATGGGAGCTCAGAATCTCAGCGCTGGCATGCTAGCAGATTATCCCGCTGCACATGAACTCACAACCTTCCAGTTGGTAACTCACAGCTCTACCCACCGTCCCTTATGTTAATGTAATATAAAACGACCCTTGATGTAAGAAATACGTTATAAAATAATTTTGTATTGAATTATAAATACTATATCAGTGTATTTACATACATTACAGGGCATGTGGGAGGTGTAACGGTCTATGCTTGCCCACCAACACTGAGATCTGGGTTCGAATTTTTAGCTGTGGACATGATTGGCTGTGCCTGAAGCACTGCGATGGACTGCGATGGGGTTTCAAGCTTTGCTCTCGGTGTTTGCTCTGTGCTGACCAGATAAAGCGGTTTATGAAAATGTAATAAAATGAAATAAAAGTAGATTTATTTAGAGACTTAGAGGCAGTGTGTGCCAGTCTGCAGGCCTCCTTGGCCAGCGTGGGTGTTGTACATGCAGTGTAGGCGTCTGGTGGTGAATTGGAAATGTCTAAACTGGTAAAAAAAATAGAGATGGTGGGATAGTATCATGAAATGAGAACAAATATTTCAGTTTTGTCACGGCCCGGACCTGTCTCCCACCCTTTTATACTCACTCTTCCTCCTTTCTTCCCTCTTTTGTCTCGGCTTTCCATCAAATTAACACTTGAACGTGATGAAGATTTCACAGATAAGCTGTTTATTGATTCTGCATTCGGTCTGAGATCCACAGTTCAGAGGAATAGATTTTATACTCGTTATTGTCCCAGTAATCGGTGTGAAATTTACCACGTGTGTATGTTCAACAGAACTGAAAGTGTGTGATTAATAGAGGAAGCTGTTGGCTGATCCAGAGTAAAGTGGTTTTATTTTTTATTATTATTTATCAGGGATTTTGTACAGACCATGACTGTCAGTTTCTGCCCAAATTGGAACAACAATTGATTAAGAAATGAAGCCAGAATCTGAATATTTACCCGAGGACGGAAACTTAATGAGTGTAAATGCTTTCAGACAGGTGTAGTGCATTATACAAGCAGTTAACCTCCCACCGTGCACACACACACACACACACACACACACACACACACTTGCATGATTTCTGCAGTTGCTCTCTGTGGGTAAATGATAATAAGGGCAGGGGCAGCTCAGCGGTTAAGGTACTGGACTTGGATTGTATGCGGGCACAAGCGTCTGCTAAATGATCTAACTGATTCCCTTTCTGTGTGAAGTTTGCATGTTCTCCCCGTGTCCGTGTGGGTTTCCTCCTGGTGCTCCGGTTTCCTCCCGCAAGACATGCAGTCTGGTTAATTGGAGCTGCTAGAAATTATGTGTTTGTCTGCTTTGTGATGGACTGGCGACCTGTCCAGGGTGTTTCCTGCCTTTCATCCACTGCAACCCTGACCAGGATAAAGCAGTGTTAAGCAGACAATGACTGGGATGAGGAATGAATAAACGTGGCTCCTCTATAAGTTCTCAGCTCTAAAAACAACCATGCTAAAGCATTAACGAGCTGAACCGTCTCGCCAGCATGGTTTCCATTTCTCTAATCTACACGTTCAGGTTGTTTTGAAGGACGTCTCAGATCCTTCATCAGTTTCCGATTCGGATCATCGTGGGCTCTGGATGACGAGAGCGTAAACCGCCGGGTGAAGAAGCCGGAATGTAATTATGACTCTTCCTGCTGTAAAATCCCCCCCGACGCCTGAATTCCGAGGAACGAACCCTAATGAAGGGAGGAAGGAGAAGAAGAAGGTGGGTAGAGAAGGAAGGTTATGGATGAAGTGATTGAGATGCCCAACCCCCCCATCAGCACCGGGAGCCCTGCTGTTGTTCTTCAGTTGCCATGGTGATGAAGAAACCACTTTGTTCTGTGCCCCAAGTGTACGCACTGGGAAGGTGGGGGGAGGTGGGAACAGGTACGGAGACGAAAATACAATCATGGAGAAAGTGATTTAGAGAGAAGTGGAGCAGTGAAAGGAGGTTTGATTTTTTGAATCCCAGCTATTTAGGTATTTGACCTCGACCTGATTGGTGCACTCTGACCTCTGATTGGTGCACTTTGAGCCCTTGTTCTGTGGAGTCTAAAGCAGTGAACCATGTCTTTTAGTCACTGGTGTTACTGGTAATAATAGAAATTGAATAAATGACACAATGTATGTAGACGTCCCTTGTATTAATAAATTCATGTGTTTCCGTCACACCCGTTGTTAACAGGTGTGGAAAAATTTTTCTGTTTTTTTGCCGCTCACATATTTAGGCGTCGCCACAATGGATCTGGTCCGCATACTAGACATGGCACAGTTTTTACGCCGGATGCCCTTCCTGGCGCAAACCTAATATTTTAATCCAGGCTTGGGACCGGCATTGAGAGCGCACTGACAAATGTGCTTCCCAGTGGCTTCGCTGTTTTAGCCATCCACTTAATCAGATATTAGCCAATCACGCCCAACCAGCCAACAGCAACGCAAAGATTCGAACCCTGGATCCACAGATCTCAGCGATAGTGGGCTAGCATAGTTTACTGTTGTGCCAACATTGTGGCAACAGTTAAGCAAAGGTCCTTTCCTGTTCTTGCATGACTGTCTGTGTGTGATGGACTGGCGACCTGTTCAGGGTGGTTCCTAAATTTCGCCCAGTACCCACCGTGACCCTGAATCAGATTAAGCAATTTAAAAAAAATACATAATCAAGGAATGAATGAATTATTCTGAATTTCAGACTCATGGGTTCCAATAAATGATACACATCACATTTCTCCTGTTCATAACTACATAACTGGTCTGGGTTATTGGTCTTTTTTTTTTGCATTGTCCCAATTTGGATGTATCCAATTTTCCTGTGCAGCCAATCCACCCTCTTACAGTGATCGTAGCTGAGGATCAAACCCAGGTTCCTGGGATCAATGTTGTTTTGCCAGCCATTTACTAACTGCGCTGCTGATACAGATACAGTAACCGCTGTCAGATTTACGATGCTTCACGTGTCACGTCGACTGTACGCTCAGACAGGTTTATGTGATAAAGGTGCATTCGTGATTATGGGATCCAATCACCAAATTGAAGCCGCCGCATCAGGGGAGCTGCTGTCGTGGAAATTGCTTTTATGTAAACCAGGCGTTTCTCATCGGTCGGCTTCATGTAAGAAGCTGTTCTTTGGGAACCGAGGATGCAGCACTTTGAAGGAACACCCACTTTAATCAGCGGCCCCTCGATTCCATTAGTAGAGCGCCTGGATCTCGGCCACTCGCAGACGAGCGCCGGCTGAGAACCTAAAGAACGGAGGTCCGTCCCAAAAGTTATTCATTCGTTTATTTATCATCGCGAGATGCCAAGAGGGAGACAGAATGCGGCACAGACACGGTGCCAGTTAATATGAGAAGGTATGACCCTTCTAATTCTGGGTGCCCCATCAAGATTTAGGGGACAGTGGTAGCCTAGTGGGTAGGGCTTTGGGCTAACAACTGAAAGGTTGAGAGTTTGAATCCCAGCTCGGCCCTTAACTCTGTCTGCTCCAGGGGCACTGTACAATGACTGACCAAACAAGCTGGGACTGTACATGTGTGTATGTATATATGACGAATAAAGGCATTCTAATTAATACTTAGACCCCCTTCCCTTCCAAAATAAGTAAAAACAACAGTTCGGGGGGTCATTAGTTAGCAAATATATTTAATTATCCCCCCCAGTTGTCACTCTGTTTCGAATCCTTGATTCCCTTCACTGTCCACAAAAAAATCTCTTCTCTGTGCTGATTTGTAACCTTTGCGCCGGAGCTAAGTGACCTACACTGTGAAAATCACTCGGGACATCCTGCAAGATGAGCACGAGCCATTAATTCTGACCGCACTCCAGCAGAGCCGCTAGTCGTTTCATCCCACGCGAGTGCAGAACCCGAACTCGCCGACTCGACACTACCAGCCGATCTGCTAAGAGGCCGTAAATAACATTTACAGTGACTCGGTGACACCACGAACAAGCGCAGCGAGACGTTCCATCGAAAGATGGAGACCATAACAATCCCCCCGTTCCTCAGTCCGCACAGCACACCGTTCTGTGTAAATAGCGGCGTGACGTGACGGATCTCAGCGGATTGGCTTTGCAGCACACGAGCTCAGAGTTTATGAGAAGAGAATTGATGGAACTGTGATGTGCGATATTTCTGTAAAAATCGTTTTCATGCGCGGCAGCACAGGTTTCCTCTGGTGTGACGGTACCTGTGTGTGTATATGACTGACCACTTTATTAGGAACACACAGTCAGCTAAGGATTCATGCAGTTCGCTGTGCCGCCAGTCATGCGACCACAGAACAATGCATATAGTCATAGAGACACTCAAGTGGTTCAGTTAATGTTCAAATCAAACACAGACTGGGCGTGTGTGTGTGTTGTAGCTAGGCAGTTGTAGCTGGACTAGCAATCAAAAGGTTGCTGGTTCAAGCCTCACCACTGCCAGGTTGCCACCCATCAACCCATGGGGACCGACTACACCGTCACAATGCATATAGTCATAGATAGACTGATCAAGAGGTTCAGTTAATGTTCAAATCAAGCACAGACTGGGGTGTGTGTGTGTGCGCGTGTGGCACTTGGGTGGCAGCACACTAATCCAGTTACCCATCACCGTGAAGACCCGGCTCCACCAGCCTGGGTTCGTGCCCAGCAGACAGAATTAGCTGTGCCTGAGGGAGGAACGCTTTGTGGGATACCAGATCTCATGAACCACCCACAGTGTGAAATCCTATTTCGAGGAAGGGAAGAGAGAGTGAGACGGAATCCAATTCATATTCAGGTCAGCTTCACCTACAGCCCAAATGAAGACGGTCGACATCGGCGACGACAGACGACCCGTCTCGCACGTCTGCATGCGTGTTCCATGTTGACGTGGCGTGCACGTGCTCTCCCTTTCCTCTCCGAGGGACGAGCTGGGAAATGTTATCAAGCCTGGCAAGTGGCCAGCGAGATGTTTCCACGGCAACACGACGATAGCGCAGCGGCGATTTCTATTTAAATTCACGCTCATGCTCTCTCTCTCCGATTCGTGCGCGTTAACCACTTCCCGTAACAGTCGTCCGCAATCTGGTGAGCGCAGCTATAATCGGCCTCAATCAAAGAAAATAAAAATATATATACGGCGAAAGTGAAGCCTTGGATGCTCGGTTTGAGGGACTGTAATCAAAAACTTCTGCATATACAAACTCAACAATCATAGTTATAACGGAGCTCAGGTCGAGCAGTGGTAAAACGTGCCAGTGCTTATGAGTTCAAATCTCAGCTCTGTTATCAGTCGGCCGGGCGCACTTTGGGAGACACACGATTGGCTGTGTCTGTAAGGGAGAGGGACGATGGCTGAAACAGGGTTCCTTTCAATTCAAGGTGCTTTATTAACATGACAAATATTCACATTTGTTTTGCCAGAGCTTCTATACAGACTATACTGAATAAATCAGAAAATAATTGCATAATAATAAGTACATTAATAATAAGTACACGTACATTGATTTAACATTATTAAATAACATTAGTAGTTAGTTATGTATGTATATGTATGAGTTATGTGTGTATATGTATGAGTGCAAAAGTATGTCTCTTTCTCTCTTTCTCACACACACACACACACTTTTTGTAAGTAAAAGGTTATATCAGAATTGTCCACCCAGAATCCTTGATTAATTGCGCCCTCCAGGTTGCCGCACATGTTCCACGTTCTCTCTCTCGTTCTCTACAGACAGAAGTGAGGCGACCGATCCTTCTCTTTTTATTGAGTAGTGCACTTTTATTATTGCACCTCAGAGACCCGCTGATTATATTGACACAGATCTGAACCTGAAATACGGCGCACTAGCCTTTCTGCAGCTACAGGGCTTACTGACGTGAGAGTGTGTGTGGATTTGTGTGTGTGTGTGTGCCTCGGTGGGATAAAGCTGTTTTGGTGGCACCAGGATTGCTGCGAATGACTCTGTAAGAAGCAAATGCTCGGTTTATCTCTGATGTGTAGAGGAGGAAGAGCTCAGATCTGCTCCGGTCACTTTCTTCTAGTTTTTTTGTCCCACGTTTGCATTTGTTTTAAAAATATTGTTCCCTATAATGAGATCCCGAATTCCTCCGTCGCTCTAAAATTGGTTTAGTGCATCCAGGATTTAACTGTCAGAAAAGACTCGGTGTGAAAATGTTCTTTCGGCTGTAAGGCTTTAGAAATAAATAGAATTCTGTTTTCCTCTTTATGCACTTGCATGTGTTTTGCTGGGAGTTTAATTTACAGCGAGATGAAACAAATTTTCAAGGGCTCAGTGCAGAAATCCACTTTTCCACACTGTGTTGACCTTGTACTTTCAAACATAAACAAAAAAAATGATGTGTTTTAAGCATGAATTGTTTTGTTTTTTAAGGAGGTAGTGTATTCAGACACTATATTCAGACCCAAATGAGCTGTGTGCAGCATTAGGGTTCAATTTTGACCCACTGTTCTTGGCTAATTATATTCAATTCCCTAATTATTGACTGATCAGATTAAATTCTCCGGGTATGGCGTTTCTTTTATACCATACGTGTGACTGTTGTTCCTGCTGTTTTCAGGTCATCCTGCAATGCTTTGTTTATAATTCTGATGGCACATTAGCACTGGAAGTATATTAAATAACAAAAACAAAAATGGCTTGATGCTTGTGTAGGCAAAGAACTGCGTACAATCGTAGGTTTATTTTTTATAGCCGTGTAGTGGCACTATCACTGTACTGTTGTGTGTTTTTGTGACTCTAATCCCTAAATGAATCCATCATGTCCTCTGTAACATTAATATTCATCAGAGAAGAACAACATTTCCGTTTTCAGAGAGTTTTCTGCGGCCACCCGGCAGTTTAGATGCTCTCTTTGGACTAGACGCATGCAGTGATTCTGTGCTCAGCCCACCGTAGCTAAGTGCCGCTAAGTGTCGCGACTTAATCCTTTCGAGAGCGCAGTGAAGGAGAAAATCCCAGTTTCTATTTTCCTGTGCTGTCCACCGTGTTTCTTCAAAGCCTCGGGGTAGGATAAGTGCTACCTGTGTATTACGTCCACATTTATTCCCCACCAATACAAAAAAATCATTAAGCCGATTGTACAGATATTTTGACTGGACAGTAGGAGTCGCTGTTACAGCAGAAATAAATACGTTTATACCCCATAAGAACTTGAGAACCATGTTCGAGTCTTTGTGATGCATCTCCCCATGTGGTGGGCAATCAGACTTTTCCACACAGTGTTGATGCATTTTTGGTATTAATTGCTTTTAAAGGAGGATAATATTTAGACACTAAATAAGTATAAAATATTCAGACATAAATGAGCTGTTTGCAGCATTGTGGTTTAGTTTTGACCCACTGTTCCTCCCCAGCTATTAACTGATGAGATTGAATTCTCCTGGTACACCATGTAGTGTTTACTGTGTGACTGTTGTTCCTGTAGTTTTCAGGTCATCCTGCAATGCCTTCCTTATGGCTGTTTTCACTGTAGCTAAGTGCCACTGAGTGTTGCGTCTTAATCCTTTTAAGAGCTGTGCATCTCCCCAAGTGGTGGGCGCTCATATTAGACTGCCGTGCCACCCGGGCGCCGATCAGACACATAGGCATTCTAATGACATGGTGAACTTTAACATGCATTAAATGCGCCGTAGGTGAAAGACTTTCAGTCCTTGCATCAATCATTCTGAAGTTTCCCTACAAGTCGGCTCATGAGTATTTTATTGACAGTTTAATCGTCCCTCTCGGCTTGTGGAGGGTGTGCTCGAGAGCTGCCTGTAGGGAACCGTAGACGTTGTCCGCCTGAAGTGAAAATGAAACGTGAGAGGAAGCAACAGGGCTTTTCCAAGGTGCCCCGGGCGCAGAAGTGCGTATCCATTTGCACATCTCGGTCAGGGTTAAAAGATCACCTCAGAAAAGCAGATGCTGCTATAAACAAGGACGTGTGTGTGTGTGTGTGTGTGTGTATCCAGCTGAAAAGTGTGTTGAGGTCCAGCACCAGAGTGTATTTACGGAGCAGATTTGATGCAGGAAGCTCGTAATGCAGAAAGACAGCGTGAGTTGTTGGGTAAAGGTGTTGAACATCGACCGAACCGAGTGAATTCCCATCGGCAGTCTTTCTCTCTCCATTTCTTATCAACACTGGATCAATAATTCATAAGAGCAAAGAGAAAGTGAAGCCTGCACATTTTCTCTACGGCTTCCTTTGGCGACTTTCCTTTCCTCCGTCTCGCCTTTGTTTGTTTTTTTTCTTCTGTCTGTCTGTGTTCATTATGGAAATTGGAAGAGCAAATAAATACAAAGCCAATTGTGTGTGGGGGAAGCTTTCCAGAAGCTTTCTTCAAAAATATAATTCCCCCCTGAGGATTGTGCCAATAGACGAAATATTCTAATTATGAAATCAAATTATCATTTAAATCAAATCGTTCCTGGTCTCTGGGGGCTGCAGTCGGCACAGCCGGAAGAGCTGAGACAAACACACTCTGTTGCGCAGTAATATGGACACCTTACTAAGTATGAATATAACATTTGCAATTTTGCTTCATTAACTTGTTAAATGCTGATGACTCTCGTTAGTGTTTGAGAACACGCCCTCACGCCCTCAGCGCTGCCCTTGTGTATTTAATCAAAGCATATATTATTGTGCGGACACAGAGATATGCTTTGATTGCTACCACCCACAATATTCTGATGTAACAATGATAAGTAAACATATTCCCCTCACTAGCTTTGTGTAATCTCATAATACATTAGTGTTCCTGTCATTTGTTGATATGGCAGAAATGTTTTAGAATAGCAGCAGTATTTGGGGATTTTACCATCTACAGTCCATAACATTATTACATTTCTACAGAATGTGAATGCCATTGATGTTTGTTCCCTTAGACATCATTGCTTCAAACATCAACGTGCTTCTGTAATGAATATAACCTCAGAAAATGTACAATCGATACACCAGTTTGATTCATGCTTTGCTAGAAATTGAATTGCACTCAGGACTGAGTGGTAGTAAAATGTAAATTCATACAAATGAAGCCTTTGATTAGCAGTACACCAGAAACTATGTCTTTTACAGAGTGACATCAGAGTCATTTTGGGGAGGTCCGAGTACACAACGGAGTAAACAGCTCACTTAATCAATAACAATCTACTTGAGTGTACCTATAGGTTATAAGTAATATTTAAAGTCAATATGCATGAATAGTAAAATGGAAAGTGTCAATATGTATTGCTACAGTATGTCTATATTTATAAAAATCATCAATAAATATTGCTAAATCAATAAAAACAGATGAATGAATCTGTGAATGGCGGCGGGTTAAAAGTTAATCTGAAAAAAACTGTGTCTCTTTAAACCAGTCGCTGAGACCTTTATTAAGTCCAGTACCAGATATGACTGGGTTCATATAAAAGCAACTCATGGCAGTCCTGGTTGTAGTAGGTCAGATTTTGTGTTAATTTGGGCTGGATATACGTGACATGAATACAATGCCAGCACATGAGGGTTAAGGGCCTTGCTCGGGGGCCCAACGGCAAAAACTTGACAAACTTTGCTTGAACCCACAACCTTTGGAACAACATTTCCACTCCCCTGCCCTAAATCAGCTGCTAGCGAGGAAAGTTTGCTTCCCCTGGTGATTTACTGTTGTTTCCTGATGACTAGTACTGGTCTTGACTGCTGGCAAAATAAAATAAAAGTTGTTTCATTTGCTCTGCAGGTGCTGCTGTCAGGTCTGATTGGTGTAGTGTCGTGGAAGAGACCCCTCTCCCTGGTGGTGAGTAAGATTAAAGAATTTCAGCTCTGCAGCGGGTGTTCATGTGTGTTCGTGTGTTCATGATGTGTTCAGAGTACCGAGACTCCTGGTTCTGATTATTCTATAACAATTACTGACTGAAAGTATAAATCTTGACGGGCATTTAGACAATGACGTGAATTGCTCTCGACTGGATAATTTAGTCAAAGCCTCGATCTCCGTCCAGAGATTTAAGCCTAAAACCACATGCATGCCACGAACGGATGATTTTACTGCACTTGAAGCAAAAAAGCCACAAGTTTAGATGATTGCTTGTGTCAGATTCTTGTTAGCTGTTTTACTGTGGATTAATTCTGCTGAATAAAGCTCTGGTGCGGGAGTAGTGTTGCTCAGAATGCTCAGAATGATACCATTTGTTTTTTAAATAGGATGTCCGACCAGCTCATGTTCAGGTGTCCATGTACTTTCGAACATATAGTGCCTTCGAGATGAATTTGTATCTTGACAGTCTTAGATATGTGTGGACTTGGACTCAACAGAAGTGGATTTGATAGCAGGCTCACATATCTGTAGGTTTATAGATACATTGCCTTCCTTTGAAACGTCTGGAAGTGTGTGATAGCCCCCACATCAGGTTTATACAGACATACAAAGCCTACGTGTTGATCTGACATGTTTATCTGATACAGCCCAGTAGAGAGGTGTCGTCTGAACGGGTTTCTTTCAGTATTTCGACCCGTGACAGCGGCGGCCGCGAAGAGCTGCTCAGACTTGACGAGTCGCACCCAGAGAACACGTCGCCCCTGCCTCTGAGAATGCCAAGCAGACAGGGGCTTCCAGGCTCTCTAAGGAACGCTGATCAATCATTAAATAACAGAAAAGCCGAGCCTCGGCCTGCTGGGGTGACGGAGCTGTACCTCGTTACTCCCTCAGGATAAGTATCACTGATGTATGGATCGATGGAGCTGTATTCAGTAAGCGCCGCGCCACTGCTGCACCGTAGTAAGCTGTCACGGCTAAGAGAGATTAAAGCGACTTCTCCTCTCGCCTCCAGAAAGCGGGGTGCAAGATTCATCAGCTTTTTCGTAAGGTTCAGGGAGGTGGTGAGGTGTACCGAGTAAAGTGAGAAAATGGGGGTGAACGCGTCGTGCTGATATTGTAGTGAAGTGGAAAAGAAGCTACGGGCAATTACAGCAATAAAAACTGAGACTAGGAATATCAATCCGGACACCAAGATGGAATTCTATAGATAATTCTATATGCAGTACGCAAGTGGGAAGATACTGCCGTACCATGAGTGCCTCGTTTATAAGAAAATGAAAGCTTGGCGCATTAGAGTGGTGCAGCAGTCCACTGCGCTAGTCCAAGCCTGCAGCTACATTCATGCAGAACATTGGGGGGACCATATCTACTGGGAAGAGGGGTGGTTCTTGCCGTTCTAAAACATTCCTGCCGTATCATGATGGTAATGCTGACAGACCCTAACTTTAGGCAAAGCGAGTGAGTGGAATATGTTTATTTATAATTTTACATCATTATATTGGGGGACTATATTTTGAGCATATCTGAATATTTATTGTAATTACGGCCTTGTGTTAAGTCTTTCTAGAAAAGTGAAGACTGTTATTAGAGGAGTCCAGATGAATATATTAATACTTGTGGTTTGAAATGTGCTTCACAACCCAAGGGCTTTTTTTGTGTATTTGCACTCTTTTAAATATTCAGTGTAATTTATCAGCGGAGGTTGGTACTCTGTCTTGAAAGGAAATAATTAAGACAGAGGTCTCAGGCATGCACGCCGCTGGCTCCAGTTTATATCGGTGATTGGTTTTCTGTTACAGCTGAGGTCCCGACTGGTTCGCTTAGTCTTTTGTGTGCATTCATTTAAAACCACTCACATTAGTCCTAATTAGGTGAGCTTTCAGGAGTGGCTTTGTTTGTATCTAACCTAACGTAGTAATAGGTGAAGGCTTTGACTTTTAACAGCAATTAATTTGCTCAGGAATCTTTTATAAGCCAAGGCCAGTCGTTCTTCTAGAGATCTACCGTTCTGTTAAATCTCATCTCTTAAGGGCACTAGGGTGACGGACTGGGTCCATGCACCCATTTATTTCAAGGCAACACACACTTACACTGGTATGTTTAATTTAGAGAAGCCTATCTACCATCTGCATGTTTCAAGGATGTGGGAAACACAGAGTACCTCTAGTTTAGTACATGTATGTGTTGTATTGGGATACAATGGTGATATTAAGTGCACGTTGGGCGGTAGGTTCCTCCGAGGTGAAACTCCTTCCTTTTTTCATAAAATTGAACTGCATCCAAGTAAAACCAAAACAACTTCTTTTATTTAGGCATCAAACTTAGTAAAAGACGAGCTACAGGGTAAGACTGAGGGCAGAGGTCTAGACTGATGCCAGGGCAAACACCATCTCTATGTTACGGTGCCCTTTTCTCTTCGTTTCCTGCCTCTCCACTACTGCATTAATTAACCTTTTCTAACATTCTCCAGATTTTGGTTTGTGTGTGTGTGTGTGTGTGTGTGTGTGTGTTCATTGCCTTGAAAAAGGTTGGAATATTAAAGCATATTAAATTGGTCAATATAACGACAACAACGAAAGCAGGCTGTGTCCCAAATCGCATGGTACTGTACTAAAGAGTATGGCAAAGAAGTGCACTAGAAAGTGCACAAAAGTGAAGGAACGTGGAGATCAGCATGTGACTCTTAGGCGAGAATCTATCGAAGTACAGGTGATTAAGAAGGGGTCGTGGAGTGCACACGTGTTGGAGGGAGCATGTGTCAGGTAAATATACCCTCCTCGGATGCGATTAGGGTCCCCAGCAGCAGAAAAATAATTGAGAAATAGACAGAAAATGCATTAGAAATGAAAAGCCTATAATTAATTGGTAATTGTTTTGAATTGCACGTCACTAATAATTAAAATATCTGGAACTATGGTTGGTCTGGACTTACACAGAGTTCCTCCCTGACATCTCCTCCATCGACCCTTTACTTAGCAAACACCTTTTCAAGTCCAATCAGGCTTCCTGGCAAGTCCTGCCATCACGCCTGTCCTCGTGCAGTCACCGGTCCACCTTCACAGCGGACGATGCTGGTCAGAAGTTCAAATTCTCTAGTGCCAGAACCATCCAAAGAACATTTAGGCATTTTCTCTTTTCACACCTCTCTAAAATTATTCAAATGTCTTTCTGTACCCAGTGTGTTATCTGCTCCATCTCCAAGGCAACCCCATCACCATCGATGCACATCAGGAGGACCAGCTCAAGGTGAAATAATGCTTGAAGCTTGGCTCTAATCTCTCCCAGGTGACCAAAGTGACTGTCTAGACCCTGAAAAAAATGCTGCAAGGATGAAACACCTACAGCTTTATCAGAAATGTTTTATTTATTCTTTATTTGATATCAAATTTTAGAGAGTTGTTTAAAATCATTTGTATTTATTTGAGGTTAATCTGGATTTACAAGCCATTGTTTTTCCAACATTACTTATTATAATTAATTTAAATCAATGATTTAAGTTAAACATTGCAAATATAATATATTCAGCTTCATACAGTTTGGCTGGGAAAATTCTTCTTTTAAAGTTCAAAAATGGGTATCAAAGTTGGGTACCACCACAGACCTTTGATTGGACTGTAAAAGCAAGAGCTCAGTTATACTTAACATAATTCTCATGATACCGTTTCCTTCCACTATACACAGGTGATATATTTTGTGTCACTGACATTTTTCTGTTCGACTCATTAATTATTCATCCAGACATTCGACTGTGTGTTTTAACTGTCGTAATCTACGCATCTGAAACCAAGCAGAAGTGACACTGAGGCGCACGAACAGTAATAACAGTCTGTAGATAAGCGTCAGAAGGATGAAATATTTTCCTTTTTTATTGTAGCATCAAAGTAACATGATCATTATTAAGGTAGATGGCAGTAGTAGTCATAGTCATACCATTCCACTATCACTCATTTTCACCTGCACTTTTAATATAACATTTTCTTCCTTTTTAATAACTCATAAATCACCTACAAGACAGAGTAGCTTGAAAAAACTATTCAGCTAAACACCTCTTTACTGCAAGAAATGTGTGGATCAGTGTGGATCAGTTGTTTTCAGGAGCAGGGACTTGCAATCTGGTCAGGAATGATGTAGAAAAAATTTGTCACCATACAAAGAGATCTCTTTCTGTCAGAAAGCTTAAACTGGGCAGGAAATCACAGTGCCAAAGCAATCCTGGCATAGTTTATAAAATAAAATGAATGTTTTAGTGACCCTTTGTATATCTGTGAAGAGACCCTAGAAGCTTCCGAGCTAACCTTGCAGAACTTTGTCAAATGTCATTTACAAAATTAATTAAAATGTATCACCTAAATAGCTAAATATATTTGCTGATTTGGTATAAGGAACTTCAGGGTCTGCTACAAGCTACATGAGACCGAGGGCATTGGAGAAAACTGACCCATTTGTGCAGCCAACCATCACAAAGCCATGATATGGCGACCCAAAATAAAAAAAAAACAATGGCTTTGGTGTCCCATGTGTAAAGTACAAACTGCAATTGTTTTGCACCCCTAAGAAGATAAGAAGGTTGAGGACCTTGTTCAAGGGCCCAACATCGACTGCTCGGCAGAGCCAGGATTGCACCGTCAACTTGATTGACAGCCCGAAGCTTTAATCACTACCAAATTAAAAATAAACATCCCAGGTTGTGTAATACGTGTGTGAATAGTCTTTGTACTTTGTATTGTTGGAACAGACCTGCTGTGCTTGTGGCATCCACACGTCTGTTTGGAGCATCTTAATCGGCCAGGATCTGTTGCATTATTTAACACTCATGCAGCCAGAAACAACACAGACATGCAGCCTCATGTCAGGTCTAGACAGATGACCGGTGCAGACCATTTAAGCTCTGCTTTAATATCACTTTGCTGCTGTCCTGGTTTTGCAGGCTTTTCAGTACCTGACCCGTGTGTCCATTATGATTTTCTAATTGCCAGTAAAAGGAGGTAATCGGCAATTTGAGCTGCCGTGCAAATGCCAACGTCTCATCCCAGGTCTACTGCTGGTTTCTGTAGGTCTGATACATTTGTTTCCTCAAATGTTAACATTATCCCAAGATCATTATTTTTATTATTTAACACACACTCCTGGAATTAGTTTTCCTCTTTGGTTATGGTCTGATAAGGGTGTAGGGCAGAAGGGTGTAGGATGAAGTGGAAAGGTTAGATTTTATGCCTAGTATAATCTGAATATTCATATTATGCTGCCTGTGCATTAAATCCTGATAGTTATATTGTTGCTTGAGCAAGCGCAGCTGGAGTGGAAAGTACAGAGATAAGCAACATGTCTGTCTTTAGGCTGTTGCAAGATGTTGTATGCAAGATAAGGAACAACAGGTTGGTTCCAAAGGTTTACACCCAAGCTGAAACTGTAGCATGACTAGAGCAGTATAAAGGGAGGCACACGGTTATGTGCTTTGTTCTTCAGCTAATATACTGCTGTAAATTAAAACACAATTGTGGGTTCAATCCAGTCCGTTGGTACTGTTGGTACAAGTAGCCTGTTATCAGCTATAGAAGTGAGGGTTTGGAATAGGCGTTTTGCATCTGGCGGAGTGTTTACGAACCTTATTTCTGAAAATCATTTTATAAACTACATTAAAAACAATAATCTGTGATTTGTTATTCTCTTGAACCTTTATTTAACTGACAAAAGAACAAATTAAGGGCTTTTAATGTGTTGGCTGTCTAACGGTGCCTGCAAGACACTCAGTAAGAGTTGGAATGAGACAAAATAAAAGTAAAATAAGTAAACAGCAGATTAATTGCTAATAAATGAGGGTATCGTGGTTGGGTATAAAGAAAAGATGTGTTGTAGCTTACTATGTTGTGCCAAAGAACATCTTCTCATCCAAGATTGCAACAAATTTTATCTTTTAACCATCTACCTTACATAATATTCAGTGAATCATGGGTGACTTGCATACGTGCGAATGATATTCATTCAGCATATTCATTCTAATTTCAGCAAGACAACGACGGGCCTCATTCTGCATGCATAGAAATGCAGAGTGCGTGTGCTTGACTGACCTGCCTGCAGTCCAGATCTGTCTATAATTGACTCTGTATAGTGCATTAACAAGAGAAGACTCAAACACTGACAAGCCTTGTATTAAAGAACGTTGTCCGAGCTCTCCGGGTCTCACAGCAGTTGCTGTTTAGACTGCATCTATTCCCTCTGTTTTTGTGTTTTCTGCCTCTGTGGAACCTCACTGATCTGGTCTTCCATCATCCATCTTTTTGACAGCACAAAAATCTGAGCGTGCGCGAGATTCCTCTGCTGCTGCTGCATGAGTCAGAATGGTATGAGGAGGGGCAGGAGGAAGATGAACGAGAAATATGGGGCGAAAAAACGGACCGGGGAGACAAAAGAGAGACATAAATAACTGAGCTACAGGTGCGCACGACTGGCCATCACACACACACACACACACACACACACGATTAGGAATACATGCAGTCTCAGGAAACAATCCTCTCCCAAGCCAATAGCTGACGTACCCGCAAAATTAATTGCCGCCCCCGGCAAACCAAATGAACTGCTTAAGGTCTGCCGATCCCCTTCCTCGTTACCTATTCATGCTGTCAAAAATAACACTCACGGTAAGTCTCTCATGCTTGTGTGGTTTCCTCTGATGCTGACCGAATGATGGATCACCAATCTGCAGCACGACTGCACCATATGGACAAAAGTATTGGGACACCCCTTCTAATTATTAAATCCATTCATTTATTGAGTTTTGGCCACAATAGTTGCTAACAGGTGTAATAAATCAATTAAGGATGAATTAAGGAAATGACATGCTTCCAGCTTTGCGCCAACCGTTTAGGGAAGGCTCTTTTCTTGTCCCATTATGACTGTGCCTGCATCATGACCCCATTGAACAGCTTTAGAATAAATTGGAAAACCACCATCAGTGCCCAGCCATCATCTTTCAATTAAATGGGCACAAATTCCCATAAACAGACACACTTCAAAGTCTTGTTCGAAGCCTTGTCAGAGGATCAGCTGTTGTAATAGCTGAAAAGAACCCATAGAGGTCACTCTATTTTAATATGGAATGTCCAATCAGCTCATGGTCAGGTGTCCCAATACTTTTAGCCATACAGCGTGTCTTGTGTAATCAAATTTACAGAATCATTAATATCCTCTAGTTATCATCAGATAACGTCTGTTCCTCTGGACAACGGCGACGGTCCAGCTAGCTCAGAGCAGCAGAAGTGAACGGTGCCTTTTTTTCGTCCCCCTGGCATTCGATATCGCTAATCTGGCCTGTATGGGGGTGATTGAACCGAGCGGGCGGAGGAGGGGGACCACGTCCGTGTATGTGTGCAGACGTCTTGCTGGACTGATTGGAGCAGCAGTGCTAGCTAGCGCGCTCTAATCAGAAACCTTGCTGCTCATCGAGCCGGTTCTGCTGCGTTAGCCACCAGCCGGCTAATGGAGTATTCAGGACCGCACGCAACCTCTAGATCGTCCTTGTGATAAATCTATCAATCAGGACCGTCCTCAGCTAGACCGCATGTTTGAGAAGAAAAGCTGTTCAGTAGAATGTTTTTATTATTATGTACTTATAAATACTGATAAGTGAATATAAATGGGAGGGCTTATCACAAAAGTTTGGATCGTATCTGTGGGAATTCAGCAAGACAGTTCCGGCACTGAGGCTGGACAAGGAACATCAGTTGATGTTTCAATTTAAATTAAAGGCATACATTAGGGTTGAAGTCAGGGTTGTTTCTTTATTGAACTTCCCACCTCCCATCTCATGGTCAAGTCATGTCACTGTGCCATCATGGATTTGTGATGGTTGGCTGCACAAATGGGTCAACTTTCGCTTGTAGCAGACGCCCTTGATAATGCAATCCAGCTTATTCTTCATCCTCTAATTCCTTCCACTACACACCCATAGTAACGTAACCTGCGGGACTTCATGTGGTTCAGTGGCTCCTTTTCTGTTCTGGCCGTCTCGTACGTTTGCTCAGTGGTGATCATCTTCCTCCATGAGATTTTCAGCAGTTTTCAGATGCAGTCCTGAAAAATCTAAATGTTTTTCTTTCTCTGTCTTCAGTATCCATGCTTTACGTCCATATGTGGCTGCTGGCCAGTCTGAGCTTGTGAAAGGTGATGGTGCTAATTGATTTGTTTTTTTTTCATATCCTAGAAGGGGTCTTGACATGCTTTTAGCCATGTAGTTTATGAATAAATGACTAAAATTATGTTGGGATGGGATGTCCAACAAGTGTGTGGTCAGGTGTCCACATATTTCTGACCCTAAATCATGCCGTACATACAGTTCCAAGCTATTATAAAGATGTAATGCACGGTGTGTTTTTAATTTTGATGCATTTTGAACAGTGGATCGATAGGAATAGTCATCGCCGTTCCCACCAGCGCTCACGGTACGCTGCACACATGTGTAATCGTGCATTACCTTCCTACAGAGACGTGCACGACGGCCCAGATGACAGCGATCATCCATCTTCTGCTCAAATCCACCCAGACGTTCAATCACTCATTCATTCTCTCCTCACAACCTCACTCACTCGTTCATATTTGGCCTCGCTCTCTGCCTCGCTCGTTGCTCGCCGGCTTTAACGAATTTCGAACTCAGATTTGCTCCTGGCGGCCTCTGAGCAGGTTCCCCGCTGTAATCAATACCCCAATCTGTTTCCTGCTTACCGGAGTGCTGGCCAGATCGATAGCCCACGCGCTCAACTTTATTTAAGCATGTGCTTCTTACAGCCTGTCCTTCATTAGCTTGAGTAAAGAAGCATCGGAGCTTCCCAACATGTGAACGTACACTCTGTGTGTTAAAAGTATCGGGAAGTCATGAAGAAAAACTCGGTTTAAAGAAACTCCAGTGGTCTGCACAGAGCCCTGACCTCAACCCCACAAAACAGCTTTGGAATGAACTGGAACCTCGATTGAAGCTTTCTTTACCAACATACAAATGCTCTTATCTTGTGACTAAATGGGCACAAGTTCCCATACACAGATATACTTCAAAGTCTTGTGAGAAGCCTTTCCAGTAGAGTGGCTGTTGTTCTAGCTGAAAAGATCACAAAGGTCACTCTACTTGTTTTTAATTGCATTTGTTTTCAAAATGGGACGTCAGACAAGCTCATGGTCAGGTGTCCAAATACTTTTGGCCATATAGTGTATGCAGGTACAGAGGAATTTTTTTCTTACTGGTCTCAGTTTTACCATGTACCAATGTATCACATTGCCAAACAAAACCAGCAGTCGACCGTGTTAAGATGTACCAATAGTAGGGTGACATGATGGTACAATGCCTTGGGTTCTATCCTCACTACAGATTCCATCTCTTTGGAGTTTGGCATGACTGTACATCAGAACACAGTCACAGTCGTCTACCATCTCTTAGAAACTTGACAGTGTTTGATTGGTGATTCTGAAAGTGAGCGTGAATGAATAAGTGTGACGCCCTGCAATTAACAGCCACTCTATAAACAGAATCAACCGAAAGACCAAATTGATGCCAATCACTGACAATGCGCTCCATTGTTTTGCCCACGCACCAATTTATATTTTTCTTTCTTCTCATTCTGAAGACGAGTTTTGAAATCTAGTCAGAGCGGCGCAGATTGACGTCTGTAGCATGTCGTTCTGTAGCGGTGTTTCTAGTGATTCACGGTGATTCATGCAAATAAAAGTGGCATGCAGAGTCGCCGGGATGAGCTGTTGTTTCAGCATATTCATCTATTGTGTTGTGATCAGGGTCGCGGTGCGTCTGATTGACTGGGCGAATGGTAGAAACCAACCCGGACAGGTTGTCAGTCCATCATAGGCCAGACCACACTTACTAACCTGAGTGCATGTCTTTGGACTTGTGGGAGGAAACCCACATGGGGAGAACATGCAACATCCACACAGAAATGACACTGGCCATCCTGCAGGGCAATTGAACCCGAGCCAGCCCACAGCTAGCATTTGGTATTCCCAAGCTGTCTCCCATACGAGTACTGACCGAGCTCAATCCAGAGGCTGGACGTTCTCAGGGTGGTGTTGCTATAAGCAATTAACTAATCACAGATGCCAGCGCAGGGCATGGCAGCCCTGGCTCTCCTCGATCGAGGACGGGGGTGGCAGCATCGACAGGAAAGAGATAAGTCCCAATCGGCCGCGACTGTATTGGGTGCACGAGGCAGGAAAAAACCTATTTGTGATATCCACCCTAATCCTTTCTGATACAATAGCGCGGTAATGCTACATGACATTAGCTCTCAAACTCCTGAGCAGCACAGCTCACCACAGACCCCCGATAAATTCTATAATCCTTCATATTGTAATTAATAGTGATATGGAGGCGAGTCTCAGAGGGCAGCACTGCATTCATCAGGCTTATCTCCAACCTGAGAAATGCCTCATACATCATTCTGCATTTTTTCCCTCTCGCACACGGACGCTTTTTCTCGCATGCTTCAGAGACACGAATAAGGAAGCTGGTGGTAAATTTACTAAAAAACTTTGTACTGTGTGTGTACTGACGCTAAGAAATAGAATGCCTTTATTTATCATATATACAGGAACACGTGTGCAGCACAGTGAAATCCTTTTTCCGTGTATCCCAGCTTACAGTATTTGGAAGCTGGGATCAGAGCGCAGGGTCTGGAACAGACAGGGTTAAGGGCCTTGCTCAAGGGCCCAACAGTGGCTGCAAAGCAAAGCCTGGATTTGAACCGACAATCTTCCAATTGATAGTCCAAAGCTCTACCTACTTTTCTCTATGTAGTGTATCTCTGGTTAATTACATGTATTATTTATGTAGAATCATTTTCTTATGTTTTATTGTAGATTATTCGTTTTATTGACATGATTTGAGCACTAATTGTCTCAAGTTTTCTAACAAATCTTAGTGACCTATATTTCAGTCCTGCTTGAGCTGCCCTGGTCAACCGGACGTGCTGTTATTATCAAATACAAATATTTTATGATGTATATTATGTGGAAAGTAAATTGAATTTTCTCTCATCTGTTTTCTGCATAAAATCGATCTGGCAGAGCTTCAGTTTATAGGAGCGACACATGTACAATAACATTTTTACGGAGGCGCCCGTACTGGGAGTTAAACCCGTGTGAATTTCATAGATGGTGCTGGCTGTAAAGCTCTGGAGCGTTTTATATCCACTGTAATGAAATCACTGATGCTAGTGGACTGGGCTGCTGTGGCAGCTAGATGGACTGGACAGCGTAATGGTTGTTGTATGCTAAAAATTAAAGGGTTTTGTTTATGCAGAATGCTGGAGGCATTTTTACCAAGCAAACACTAAATAAAAGCTAATTATTTACTCACACAAGAGAATAAGAAGTGTGGAGGTACCACAGTGCTGTAATGCGCTCGCCCACCAGCGCTGAGATCTCCATCTCTATTAATCTTAACTGTCCTATAGTCTGTGCCTGAGGGAGGGAGGGAGGCGCACATTTCTGCTGCAGATTCTATTTATGCTTTTTCTTCTTTGTCTCCCAGTCTAGTCGTATCCAATTCCCCTGGTTATATCTCTCCTATACTGCTGCAGACCCCGTCCCACGCTCCCGCCGGCATGTTTGCAGTTGCCAACCGCTTCTTTTCACCTGCATGAGGCGGGTTCACACAGCGAACATGTTTTTAATCTGCCTCATGAGTTTGATGTCTTATTAGAATCATCTGTACTGAGGCAGCTGATCAGGTAGGCAGCAAGGCAGCTCAGTATGTTTTCAGACCTTTTATACGCTTATTATAGCATTACCTGTTTTTAATGCATTGTACAGACTGTTCCAACTTATTCAGAACATCTTGCTGGCATTTAATCAGGACAGAGTACAATGTCCTTTCTTTGTGCACTAATTACTGTATTTAAAAAAGCTATAAAAGACAATTTGGAAGTCACAGTTAACTGTTTTTCTTTGCATTTTAACTACTGTCCCAATTTTTTCTGATATTATGTGCGTATTGACTTTCTGTCTGCTTGATTAGAAAATTGATAGTAAACATCCCTGATGTTTATTGAGTCGTCGTCAGTCTTTCCTTCTTTATTCAATGTTACCTGTCACCCTCTCTGTGTCCATATTTTTCAATTCATTTAATAAGATGAATGGATTCTCTCTCCATCTCCGTCTCTGTCCATATTTCATATGAAGTTGAGTTCGTTTGATATGCTGATGTTTAAAAGCACTAGTACGGCGCAGCGTTTAGCGCAGCAGGCACTGCAGGTCTGAAGTGTGTTAAATCACCTCCCTTCCAGCAAGGAAGCCCAGCGCAGTGACAAATCTCACATCACATCAATTTTCTCCTGATCCGCCTCCAGCCTGACGGGACGGCTGACTTATCTTTAGCACAGCAGTGCCAGAGGGACACATTGAGGATTAATGGGTTGTGTTTCAGCTACAGTGACACTAATGGTAGGCTTGCTTATGCAGACGCCGAGGGATGTACGGGTCGTACGTCTCGCTATGAGAACGCTAATCCGGGACTTGGGTTTAAATTGCTAAAAGTTAGGGTTCTAGATCTAAATCTTAAAGTTCTGCAGTCTTTGACCAAAATGAACCACACGTGATGGGACGGGGAAAAAGCAATACATCTATTTTAAACTTTCTATAGTCTATGTTTGGTCTTGGAGAGTGGCCACATGTTAAATTTGCCCACCACAAAAGTGCAAACGTCAGCGCATGGCGACTATGAAAGATTCCTATTCAGCTGTTGATACAGAGCCCGCTGAAGTAGACCCAGGTGAGGAAGCTCCTACAGTTTACCAGAAGTAAACCAACAACATCAACCACAATCAGAAAATACCAAGATAAAATATCTTTATCATTGATTCATCGAATTTCCCATGAGCAATAGGAATAATATCACAACCCGTGTCAAGGGTGTCCCAGAATATATAATTTAAGGATGAGCTGATCATAAGCAGTGGTCTACCCAAAGCCAAACATACACTATATGGACAAAAGTATTGGGACACCCCTTTGATTTTTGAATCAGTGTGTTTCAACCACAACGGTTGCTAACAGGTGTAATAAATAAATCAACAAACTCATAGTCAGGTGTCCACATACTTTTGGCCATACAGTGTACATACAGAAAGGATAAACAAGTAATCAGCCAGTTCATAACGTTGTACTTAGATGAGTAGATATAACAAGGATGTATCGATGAGCATAAACAGAAATGTTATATGTTAAATGTTAAATACTTCTCGTTGCAGAGCCGTTGCTAAGATCTCTGTGGTAAGACATAATAAGTTTTTATTCGTTTCTCTTGGTGTTCAATTTGCAGAGGTTACAAAGGTCTCGCAGACAGATTTCAATGGTATTGAAGTTAGAAGACTGGCCATGGATGCACTTTCACCTTCTTTTATAGAAACCAGACTTTAATTATTTTGCTTTTATAATCGGTGCGGTCGTCTCATTGAAAGCATCCGTCTACTTTCAAGATTTTAGTTTTTCAGCTGATAAATTGACCTCTTGTCTTGAGAAAACACTCAGTTATGTCTCCTTCACATATTATCACCACCTCCGTGATGTGGGTCTCCATATTTCAGGTGATAGAGGTTAGAAACTGACTCAGAGTTGAAAATTGAGTGTTACTTGCTCACCACTCTTTTCGAGTGCTGTTGTGCCCTTTAATCTATTTAAATGATTGGCCCTCGTCGGTCAGGAGTGGAGTTCTGCAGCAGTAGAGGCGGAAATACAAATCAGGTACTTGGATATGACTAGATTGGGAGGAAAATTGGGGATAAAATACCCCAAAACTTTGTCTTTTATATCCACATTAATCTATGCTTTTGCGATAAAGGAAAATAGCAGCTCATGTTGCGGTGGTGAGGCGCCCAAACACCTCTGTGTTTTAAACTTTTCTTTACAACACCCCTAATTCTGAGAGCTACGCTAACTGAAATCATAGACCAATTAAATAAACAATATAGTTCCCTCAGAGAAACAGTGAAATCCTTCCTGGATGAAAAACAGCTGCGACGGGGTCACATCGCTGTGTTTATAGTAGCTCTCAGGAGTGAGTAGCTAACGGCTAATAAACAGATGTGTAAGTGATACGGAGCCGAGTGATTTCGGCCCTTAATGAATCCATCAGCTGTGAAATCTATTATCGGCCACGGAGGTTGTTATTGTTAAAAGCCTAGGAGTTGTAATAATAACACTTAATGGGCTTGTTTTGATGGATACGGGGTCTGGGTCAGTCTTACCCTGGTCTGAACCATGTGACTGAACTGCTGCAGTCGATATAGACGTGACTGTGCATGTGTGTCCCTGTTTGATATGATTCCTATTTTTGTGATTTGCAATTAAATTTCTGTATTTTTGTTGTGCAGAATAGCATTAAACGAGCTCTCTTACGTTCTCTTGTATGCAGATGTTGAAATATGAAAGACGCCTGATTATTGGACTGAATTTCAGACGCTTTTATCATTTTTTCTTTTATCTGATTTACACAGATTACTCAAAGGGCGTCTGCACCACATGCAAACAAAATTTAAAAAAAAAAGGTGGAAAACACACAGGCCTGATCTTTCTTTGATCAGGGACACCAAAATATGAGAAATTATTAATGGACATGATACAACCTACTGAAAAATACTCATTTTCATTTAAAATCTCCAGGTACTTCATAGAGTCTATGATGCCATGTATCCTAACAAGTTTAAACAGAACATCACAGAATCATCACCAACTGTAAGAGCAGGGAGGTTTTTTGCATGACCAACATATCCAGTCCAAGTCTAACTTCCAGTAGCGTCGTGTGAACTCCAGGCGCTTATGTACGTGGTTAGATAAATCAATAAGGCTTTATTCTGGAATGCTTATCAACTAGTTTGTGGTATACAGTGTTATATAGTTTGTGGAATGGTTTTCTAACTAGTTTGTGGTATACAGGTGGTGTATGATTGCAGACTTGAAGACTTGTGTAGTTTGTGGACCACCATTGGTAGGTACTGACCTAAAGCACCCCTATGCTGTTTGGAAATATTTGGCCCAGTCGTTTCTTGGCCTCTGTCAAAGTCACTCAGGTCTTCATGCTGCCCATATCAACTGTGTTTAACATGTGTACTATGTGTAACTACCATCAGCCTCACATTTGCATGATGGGTTGCTGTTTGCGTGTTTGGGTGGATGGTCATACTGGTTTTGCTCATCAATATGTGCTATAACGTCCCCATGGGGTATCCACAGAAATCTAAGTTAGAAGCAGTCCTTTACTGAGGAATGACAGACGATCAGGTCTCTAACCCACACATCACCAGCAGATTCTTAAGTCAGACTAAGCTTTGTACAAGTGTCAATATTGACCCAGGTGTCACAGCAGATGCATTATCTGGAACCCTGATCATGAATCGCCTGTCCAAACTACAGGAAATACTGGGATGTTTGAGTGTGCGGTGCATCAGATGTTGCTCACGTCTCTGTGAAATCTACACTTGAAGAAATGGAATAAAGAGGCTGCTGAATTTAGCCATGCCTTCCTCTCGGGAGTGTAGGATGACGTAACATGCATCTATGTAGAGAGATCACCAGGTTTTCAGACAAATTGTATTGTGTTCATGAGTGGTCGCTGGACTTACCGTGACTTTGACCAGAGCAAAGTGGGTGGACGCTCTGTGTAGAGCATCAGGAACATTCCCGAAAACGTCTCAATTTTGTCGCTACCTGTTGCTTATGTATCTGTAATATAACATGATATACCAAGGTCCGGATTAAATTCCAGCACATTGCCACACAGACAACTGTAAAACGGGCATGGTTGGCACACAGGCCCCTCTCATGCCTATGAGTGATGTGTGCCAGGCGCTGTCTGTTTGGGATGCAGGCTGCACCGGGCCAGTAATTAATGAGGAGCTGTTAAACAGCGATATGGAATCCCACATGGTAATTAGGAAGCAACAGCATGGTAGCAGACTGTATAATTACTGGGCCGGGGTGGGGGTTCAGATACGACGTATAAACCGATCAGGGTGGATAAGGTACCAAAGAATGGCATCAATCACTCAGGTTTCTGTCATATTCGTGACTGTGTCCCTGTGGACAAAGCAAGTTTTATAAAGACATGAAGAAAAGCTCAGTTTAAAGAAGAGCCCTGACCTCGGCCACATCACTTTCCCAGCCATACAAATGGGCACAAATTCCCACAGATGTACTTCAATATGAGAAGCTTTTTCAGAAGAGCGGCTCTTGCTCTAGCTTGAAAGATCACATACAGGTCACTTTATTTTAATACCATTTGTTTTTCAAACTGGATGTCCAGCAAGCTCATGGTCAGGCGTCCACATACTTTTGTGGTATAAGTAAAGACAGAAAGATAAACATTATTATTTATTGATAACAAACGTACCAGAAAAGTGTGGAAATAGAACCGTGTATCATACGTATTCTTTGTAGTATAACCGTAATTCTTCAGGAATATAACAGTAAAAAAGGTGGCTGTACCGCAGCTGATTAAAAGCTATATTTTTCTTCTCGGCACTTGTGGGAAAATTAATTAGCCATATCCATAGAGGGGTTGGTGGATTTTATTGGCCGGCGCAATAAAAGGAGCGCATGGAGAGTGGGCGATTAATAGCGGCTTCATCACAGCGTAGCTGGAATACAGCAGCATCCTTTCATTCACTGCCACCATCAAGAGTCATTAGTGCCTTCAGTCTGAGTCCTGCTCATATAGACTTTATTTCCTGTCCAAATAGTTCCTTAATTTAAAGTTTCTTCTCCATACTGAATTAATGATCACAAAGTTTCAGGGCCAGATATAGAAAGATGATGAGTGGCGATGCTAAGGGTTTATTTCAGAGCTGTTGTTGGCAAATACAGTTTTATAAAATCTAATAAAAAATTTGGCTTTTCTCAGCATTTCAGCTCATTTTTTACTCGTGGTTTCACTTGGCAAATCGTCCCCCCTTTCCCAAGGTTTCGAGGGTCCCTCTGATTTTTATGCATTTTAAAAATCCTTTACAGAATGGTTATAATTTTTTTTAATCCTCTATTTGTTCATTTCCCCCCTGTTTCACCCAATCCAGGGCTCTGTGCAGGACACTATAGTTTAGAAAAGGGCCTTCCCTAAACTACAAACCTGGAAGCATATAATTTCCTTTATATAACTGATTTATTCCACCTGTTAGTAATTGTGTCTGAGCTGAGCTTATGTTTCCTTACACTGAAAAAGACCTCAGATCATTTAGGTCACAGTAACAGAATCTGATCTGTTTTTGCAGGTTTTTTGTAAGTGTGTGTCGTGGACCCGTGTGTGTGTGTGTGTGTGTTTGTGACTGGTCTCTGTCACCTTTTAAAATATCAGGTTACTCACGGTGCAGTGGTTCGTCTATAAACGTCACCGCATATAATCTCTGTAACGATGACGCATACAGCGCACAGGAAGTTTATCACGGGTTTGTTTCCTGTAAGTAATCCTCACTAGGACTTTCGGGCCCCTAAGGAAGCTTCATATCAGCTTCATAATTAAATTTTTCACCTCTTAAATCGATGTAATGTGGATTTTTGTGTTGTTTACTCATAAAATGTGGTCACACGCAAACATTTCTACTTTTCTCGTCTGATGAAAGATGAGGTAAGACTTGAAATTTGGGTTTTTATATGAGAAAGCTTAAAGATCAGTTCATACAAATCTTCGCCTGTCCAGACAAAAACTAATTTTGCTGAATCTTAAAAGATAAAATCTTTATATCCACGATGCTGGAAGAGGCAAAAAAATTATAATTTTTCTAAATGCCCGGCTGTTTATCAGTCCACAATGATGCATGTTGTTCATAAATAGAAGAAATGTAATACTGTGACTGCTCTACCTAGGGAGAGGAATTCTGCAAAGATTAAACCTAGAGTACAACACATATTACTGGAGAATTGATGCAAGCTTGCAGACACCTCTAGAACTTGTCTAGAAAAAGAAAAACTCTAAAACATGAAACTAAAGTAGTTTGTATTGCAGAGATGCACACAGGAGTGTCGTTGTAGCTGTGAAGCATGCCGGGAGGAGAACCAAGGGGCTGCCCCTGAACCTTGCCAGCCTGTAATCATAAAAAAAACAATAAATCGAAAAATAATACAAGAAAATAATCGAATATAGAAGTGTACTGACAGTGCAAGCGAGACGGTGCAGTCGGCCATATATTAGCCTTTGACGTCAGCGTTTTATGGCTTCACTTAGGATGATGTCATTGTTGGTCCATCAATCATCCGACATGTGACAACCAATAGACAGGAAGCAGGGAAAAAGTATGCTGTACACACTTACGCTGTAGATACTGTAGCATGACCTAAAGAGTGCCTACGCTCTACTGAAAACATTGGTCAGATAGACCGGTCATTATGCAAATAAATTCCCATGCTTTTTAATTCTGACCCCAATTTAATAATCGTAATGTGATCATCATGATGTGGAAGAAGATCAGACCACATTAAAGCCTAAAACCCATCCTGAACCTTTACCATTATTTGCTTGTCCGTCTGGAATGCCGCTCTCATTTTCCGTCCCACGCGGCCTGCGTTTCCCTCTACACTGACATTCCTTTTCCATCCTCATCTTTGTCTTTTCGATTTTCGTCCTTGGCTCCCGGCGGCAGCGCGTCATTTTTCTTGTCTTCCTGTCATTCTCACTGGTTCGCTCTATCTTTCATCACTCGCGTCGCAGGGTTAATGTCTCATCAGTATGAATACTGCAGTATTAAATCACGCAGATGTTTCTCGAAGGCCGGTCCCTTTCTACGGCGCGACAGCTTTAGACCCCCTTCTATTACACCCGAAGTGTTATTTAAAGGAGCCGGAAACGTTCTCAGTGGTTGTTTCGCCGTGATTCATTCCGCTGAAGTGTCAGCCATATAAAAAAGGGATTGTTTTTAATGGTGAGAGTAAAAAGTGAAGGATCTGGAGTTCAGGGCGTCTGGGTGCAGGAGAGAGCAGAAAAACGATGACCCTCGAGATCTATCAAATTGGACGGAGCCTTCACGAATGGGATGTGGAGCAGGGAATTAAGGAGAGGTTGGTTTCTCTAGCCGGCTGTAAGTCACTGAGTGTGTGCTGGACGCTGGTTGCTGGACGCTGGTCTGCTTGGGAATTGTAAGAGAGGTAACTTGTCAAGAGCAATGAGACAAAAAGCCTAGACGAGACTTTCGCTTGCACTCTGTGTCCTGAGATTAGGGGTTCAGATTGTTTGTTAAAAGGGAATCTGTCCTTATTGATTTGTAGAATTATCAGTCACATGACCTATTTAACCAATCAAATAGCGCTGACCTTCAGTTGGTGATGTTTGGGGTTTAATAATGCATCATAATACTCATTTTAATAAGTCTGGGTGTATTTGAATGTGTTTACCTACCTATAAAGAAGAATAACAGCTTTAATAGTGATATATATGTACATCTACACGTGTCTACACAGCCATTGTACTGGGTTGAGGGCCTTGCTCAAGGGTCCAACAGTGACTGCATAGCAGAGCCTGGATTTAAACCAGCAATCTTCCGACTGATAGCCCAAAGCTCTACCCACTAGATAATAAAGGTGACTTTATCTATGTGACTGACCCCTTTTTCTCTCTCTTTTTTCAGATTACCTTCTTCATGCTGCTGTCTGCAGTCTGCGTGATGTTGAACCTGGCCGGTGCCATCCTATCCTGTCAGAATGCCCAGCTGGTCAACTCTCTGGAGGACTGCCAACTGGTGAGAAAGCCCAAAAGCTTACAAAACCACAGGGGCAGAACAGACTGACCCGGCCTCACCTTACACAATATACGATACTAAATCTCATTTCTTTTTCCATTTCCAGCTCATTATGTGGCCTCACTGTCAGCTCGGCTTATTAAGCGTACACATAGGGGGAGTATATACTGTATATATATATATATATGCTTCCAGCTTTGCAGCTACACTTTAGGGAAGGTCCCACATGATTGTGTGCCTGTGGACCAAGCAAGCTCTGTAACAACATTCTAATAATGCGTCATTAATAACATAATAAAGAAAAGCTTATTTTATTCATCTCAACGTTTCGCGGAGCTGAAATGCCACCCAAAGTGCTATAATATCGCCGTCCATTTTTGTAAAGTACAAAATTACAGCGGATTATAGAGACCAGCTTGTTTTAATAGTGATGGATGCTGGCAGTGAAAGGCACAATGCCCCCCGTGTGCCACCTATTGTGTGATCCGAATAGAATCATAAAAGCGATTATTATTGCTGCAGACACAGCATGAGCCTCCAGCCAGGAGCTTTTGTGTGATCCATATTGTTGAATTCATCAGGGCTGTTATTGGGGCAGCGCTGGCCTGGTGCGAGTCAATGGACCAATCAGGGGATCAATGCTACACTATATGGAGAAAAGTATTGGGACACCCCCTCAAATGATTAAATTAATGTGTTTCAGCAACAACAATTGCTGACAGCTGTAATAAATCAATGATAGAAAGGAAATGAGATGCTCCCAATTTTTCAGCAACAGTTTGGGGAAGGCCCCTCCCTGTTCCAGCATGACTGTGTCCCTGTGCACAGAGCAAGAAACTCCAGCGTCCTGCCTCAGCCCCACTCAACAGCTTTGGAATGAACCGGAACTTCATCTGAGGCTTTCTTGTCCAACATTAGTGCCCAGTCATACAAATGCTGTCATTTTTGACTAAATGGGCACAAATTCCCACTCGTCTCATAGATTACATAGAAAATGGAAATGTCCAACAAGCTCATGGTAAGCTGTCCAGATACTTTTGTCCATATAGTGTATGTTCAGCACGTTCTTGAATCTAGACACACTAGGTAGCGTTAATGCCACACAGCTCCAGGGTCCCAGGTTTGAACCCGAGCTCCTATTACTCTTAGCCTCAGACTTTTGCAACCCTTAAGACGGTCACGTCATCAGCCTTCATTAACAAAACAACATTAAATGAATATTTATATTTTTGATCTGCCTAAAACACACATAAAGCCTTTATTTCCAGTTTAAGAGAGCAAGTTTTTTACCCACAGTCAGGACGTATTTATGCCTCGTACATCACCTGGATTTGTCTGCTGTAAAGTTTAATTAAATTTAACTAGGACCTTATTTGCTGCTGACATTTCAAAGCTCGCTCGCAGTACTGTAGTCATTTAATTAAGTTTAGTTTTATTTGTTGACTGGGTCGAGACTCAAAATTACTAAGCCAAAGGTGACAAGGAAAGGAAGGCCAGAACAACCAAAATAAGGAAGAAACAAAGCTCAAAAGGGCAAACCAATTTTCTGACTGATACTGTAGAGTGAGATTTATTGAAAGTATGTTTTCTTACAATAACAACATACAATAAAAAGATGAACTGTGTCAAAAATATGACAGTATAAAATAGGGTGTGGCATTTTGTGAATCTTGGAATGGTCTAAAGACTTTTTGGACTTTTTGGACTGCTCATGATAAGTTTTTTGTAGATATTGCTAATAATATCACATTTTTAGGAGAGTGGCATCGTGTCACTATGCCATCATTGCTTTGTGATGGTTGGCTGCACAGACAGGTCTGCTTTCTCCAATGCCCTCTGTCTTGTGTAGTTCTGACAATGTGATCCAGCTTATTCTAGGCCTTCGTCTTCGGGAGTTCATCCTCAAGTCCTGTGATAACACCGCCTTCAAAGTTGTCACGTGGTCGCCTCATCAAACACCCAAAGTAATGTAACTTGCAGGACTTCATGTGGTTCAGTAGCTCTATTTCTGCTCTGGCCGTCTTGTACACTCACTCAGTGGTTGTCATCTTCCTCCATGAGTTTTATCATTGCGCCACCCGAGCGCCCACAATAATTAACTAATATGAGAATAAACTGTTTGTAGATTTTATCAGTTCAGTTTTTGTATCTGCTAGGCAAAATAATCATTTAAGCAGCTTGATAGGTTTGTGCTGTAGGGAATTTCTGTAATTATTTTACGTCGGATGTAACTTCCCAAGTGCATAGTTGTTTTGTTCGTCTTAAATTGTCTGACATTGAATTAATCTATAAAATACATCACACAAGGACAAGGACATCGATCTTTAAGGAAACAGATCATTTCTTTATTATGTAAAACTAAAAAGGTCGTTTTTTTCCTGTTTTATCCTAAAACGACTCTCAAAAACACCCATGTGATCCTTCTTAGTGCAGTAATACAATCTACCTTCAGTCCAGGTCTTTATACAAACCTCTGGGCTGTTCACATCACTGGAGGGTGGAGGAGGCTCTGCGCATCAAGTGCAAACTCAGCTTCATTAACCATGGCGATATTTTCTGGCACTGGACTCCTGACGGTCCCCTGTGCAGGGCTCGCATCTGTGGACGCCGGGTCTCAGTGGTACCGCTCCTAATCTTTGGAACTGCCACAATTGCTTTGGGACTGCTCCGTGCCATCTTTTTCTTTAAGGCTTAACTTCATTTTACTTCACTTTACTGTTTACTGTTCTGCCTCCAAGTGTTTTTATTTGTAGTTTTGTTGTTCTTGTTCCTCTTACTCTTCTTCTTATTATTATTATTATTATAGTTATAATTATTATTATTATCATTATTCATTCATTCATTGTCAGTTTTACCAGTGCTTTATTCTATTCAGGTTCCTGTTGGGTACAATTGCCAGTCCACCACAGGGCATATTATTATTATTAGTATTATGCATTCATTGGCTATTCAGGGTCGTGGTGGGTACAATTCACTGGGCGAAAGGAAGGAAACACCCTGGATAGGTGACCAGTCTATCACAGGGCATTATTGTTATTATTATTATTATTATTATTATTATTATCATCATCATCATCATCATCATCATCATCATCATCATCATCATCATCATTATTATTAATTATTATTATAGTTATTATTATTATTATTAAATTATTAATTATTAATTATTATTATTATTCATTGTGTGTTTTACCACCACTTTATCCTGTTCAGGTTCCTGGTGGATACAATCACCAGTTTATTATTCTTCTTCTTATTATTATTATTATTATTATTATTTATGTATTATTATTATTCTCCCATATACTTGCCTTTTCAGTCTCATATCTCCTGAATTGTCTTAAACTTCCTGTCATTCCCATCTTTTTCTCCCCCAGTCCTCCCACACGCCTCTCCTTGGAGACTCCAGCCGTATTAATGGAGTCGTTTGCTCAGCTCAATTAACCCCCTCTTAAAAGGTTCACACATCACGTTTATATAATCTGGGTCAGTCTGAGACACCTTGTTCTCCCTGCCTTAACTGTACAACTGTAAAAAAAAATGCCTGAAACACAGCTGGCGCACTCGTGTCTAAGCCAGCGTGGAGTAATGTTTATCTGTATCTGACGTCGTTGAAGACGAGGCTTCAGCAGGTGTACTGCATGATGGATAGCAGCTAATGTGTGAGCTGTCTCGATGCCAGGCTTGTAGATAAGTCTGACAAGCGATGATGTGTGTGTGTTTGTGTATTTTCTGTCTCTCTGCCAGATCAAGTTCGACAGTGATGGGGTGTGTGTTTGCTGTGCGCTTCAGCACCAGAGCTCCAGCTGCAACAACCTGGGAGAGACGCTCAAACTCAACCCGCTGAGGGACTGCAACACCATACGACTACGCCTGAAGGTAGGAACGCGTGTTTGTTATTACGTAGCAGCGAGTACAAATTTCGTGTTCGCATTCTCTCCCTTTTTCTCCAAATTTACATAATCTTTTCAGCTATAACAGCAGCCGCTCTTCTGAGAAGGCTTCTCATTTTAAAGACTTTAAAGTACATCTGTGCACTCCAGAGCTGTTAAGTGGTGCTGAGGTCAGGGCTCTGTGCAGATTTTCTTCATGTCTCTATAGAGCTTGCTTTGTGCACGGGGGGCAGTCATGCTGAAACAGAAAAGGGCCTTCCCTTAACTGTTTCTGCAAAGTTGGAGGACTATGATTTTTCTTACATAATTGATTTATGACTCCTGTTAGTAATACATGTGGCTGAAACAAATTAGAAGGTGTGTCCCAATACTTTTGTCCATACAGTGTATTACTCCTCACAGTCCCTATATTACTGTCTCTAGCTGTATAGTGTGTGTTAATCTACATTTTCTCCCTTAAGTCCCGGCGAGTGCGTCTATTTTATATATTATTGTTGCGCTGAGTGCCTACATCTGTCTAGCAGATGTGCTAGCGGAGCACGATTTTCCTCAGAGACGTCCCCACTCGCATACTAATATTGTCAGCCGCATTAAAGCTGCGTTAAGCACTTCCAATACAATAGTGTTAATAGCGTGCGTGGCCTCCGCCTTACCCCTAAGCCGTCCCCAGACAGTCGTGAACGATCATGGCCGAAGTTACACCTTCTGCGACGTGCTTCTCTAAATCTAAATCTTACGCTGATATCACTTATGGACAGAAGCAAAACAATTAGGGACAAATGTCCATGCATGAGTAGCTATGTTGGTGGGGAGTGGGTGCTGGATGAGGAGAGCCCACGACTAGCACAGGCCCCCCCATAACGTGTGCAGTTGTCAGCGAGATTCTCACAGAGAGCCGTACAGCATACACAGACTCACGCTACGCCTATGCACCACAGGACCTTGATGTCGTGCCCAGGCACGTCCTGATATTGCAGAGTGAGATGTGGGGGGAAGTGTTCAACCGATCACAAACTAGCTGCTATAGCATCACCACATTTGCCATCACCACATTTGCCGGGCCTTTCTTTTTTCGATTTTTACCCTCAACCAGAGAAGCTCTGTGCCACGCACTGAATCCCCTGCAGAAGGTAAGATATTTCTTTTAGAAGTTCCTTGTTATACATGCTTTCAACATGTAGTACTACTGCTTTTGCTTACACAGAATAATATTTTAGATATTGTAGCCTTGGCTTGGCTAATCTCTCATAGCTTTTGCTATGCTAGCTAGTTAAGCTAGCTGGCTAACCTAATGGTAAATCTGAGAAATGTATTGAATGCTTTCACACTGTTAAAATTTTGCTTGGAACAATGATTTCCAACAGTCTTTCAAATACTGAAAGTAACACAGTTGCTGGATCTTTTAGCTTGCATACCCATTACCTAGCTAGATAGCTAGCATAGATAGCCGACCTACGCAGTTTTAGGCAAATCATGCCTAATATTTACTTAAAGACATCATATAGGATTCACTGTTAACCCAGAAGCAGTCCATTTTATATTAACTTAGCAGCAAAGTTCTGGAACTGACAGTTTAGCTTTAATGACACAGTAAGCTAGTTAGCATATTATGCAGTCCCTGGACCATCATCCATGTGGTCCCAGGAACATCATCCATGTGGTCCCAGGAACATCATCCATGTAGTCCCAGGAACATCAGCTATGTGCCACATGCCTGTTTTTATGTATAAAAACAACAGATTTCTATTTAAGAACTTCAATAGCTTTTAAAATATTCATCATATTGCCCTAAATCAAGTTATATATTATCAAGTGTAACCCACATTACATACTACAACTCTTATACTGACACTGGGTGTGTTCGAAAACCTAGTGAGCTGCCTTGCTGTCTTACTGTCTACATAGGCAGCTGCCTCAGTAGAGAGGATTCTAATAAGTCAATGACTTATAAGGCAGGTTATTCGAACCCGCTACCTAGACAGCGATTCCGATGGGTTTCGGGTTTCGCGTTTAGCATCTTGCCATTAAAACCAATGGATTGAGGTAGCACAGCACGCTAACGTTAAGATAACACCTCACTTCATGTACCGATAACGGTTACATTTCCTGTTTGATAATAACTCCATTCCTTTCTCCGCACACGCCTTTTTTTATGTATAAAAATAACAGATTTATATTTAATAACTTCAATAGCTTTAAAACAAGTTGTATATTATCAAGTGTAACCCACATTACATACTGCAACTCTTATACTGCTATGAAAGGCCCGGCAAATGTGGTGATGGCAAATGTGGTGATGGCAAATGTGGTGATGCCATAGCAGCTAGTTTGTGATTGGTTGAACAATTTCAATTTAAGCACTTCCCCTGTTGACCCAGGGCCACATCTCACTCTGCAATATCAGGACGCGCGTCCTGCCAGCTGTGTCTGTTGGATGCACAGCCGTGTTGGCAGTATCACTGAGGTTCGAATTCAAGAGCTCCAGCACTCTGCAGTGGTCATTTAGCTTATTAGATGGCTGCACCACCTAAACGCACTAACAAGCATTTACTGCAGTATTTCTTCTTGTTCTTTTTATTTGGGCTGTTCCCGTGAGGGGGCGCCACAGTGGATCATCCGTCTCCATCTTACCCTGTCCTGAACTTCCTCTTCTGCCACCCCAACCACCTGCATGTCCCCCTTGGCCCAACAGTAACATAGTTTCCACCTGTACTGACCAACAGTACTAGAGACTGACGTTGTTAACCCGGGCCTCGACCGATCCAGTACATTTTGATTTGCGTATTGGAATTTGGCTCCGTTTTTACTGTCTCGGATGCCCAGTTGATGGAGAGTTTAGTTGATAAGAAAGGCTTTGTGATGGAGGGATTCTGGGTCTCTCTCTCTCTCTCTCTCTCTACTGTATCAGGACTGACATTTAGTTAGTGCAAGGCCTGTTTAATGGACTGGAAATTA
This sequence comes from Trichomycterus rosablanca, assembly GCF_030014385.1. NCBI lineage: Eukaryota > Metazoa > Chordata > Actinopteri > Siluriformes > Trichomycteridae > Trichomycterus > Trichomycterus rosablanca. The sequence continues at coordinate 13,839,491 of NC_086014.1, read as the reverse complement.
CATGCTGCTCTTAAGAGCTCTGGCCTTATTGGAAATGTCTCGGTGCCTTACGCGGCCGCTTTCTGCAAAATGATATGCAAATGAGACTGAGCAATCATTAGTTATGCAGTCCTAATTAGCACTCGCTTTCATTTTGCAGTGTCTGAGCACTTTAGCCATGCTCAGGCTGATGAGTGCTCCTTTTGGCACCGAGGTACTATACTATACTTCATGCCCAAAAAACGATGCAGACACCATAAGCTTATTTAATGTCTTATTCCAAAACCATGGGCATCATTATGCAGCTATAACAGCATTTACTCATCTGATAAAAGGCTTTCCACAATAATTTGGAACATGTCTGCAGGAATTCTGTGCATTTCAATTCAGTGAGTTTGAGACCAGGACTCTTTACAGTCCACTAGAATTGCTCTGTACCAAACTCATCAAATCATGTTGTTTTGGACCTGGATTTGATAATGCAGCAGACAAGGGCCTTCCCTAAACTGATGCTACAAAGTTGGAGGCATAAATTGTTGTTTATGCACCTGTTAGCTGTGAGTGAGGCTGAATAGGGTCCCTAAAAAGGACAGCGGTAGCTCAGTGGTTATCTTGCTGGACTAATAATCATAAGGTTGTCAGTTTAAGCTCTACCATCACCAAGTTGCCACTGTTGGGCCCTTGAGCAAGGCCCCTAACCCTAAATTGCTCAAATTGTAAGTCGCTCTAGATAAAAGCGTCTGCTAAAATGCAGCAAATGCAAAAAAAGTAAACTCAATAATTGGAAGTTGTAGTTGGATAATTTTAGTCATATGGTGTTTCAAACAGGTTTCAAATAGTCTTTACAGAGCTTGTTTTGTGCACAGGGGCACAGTCATACTGGAACAGAAAAGGGCCTTCCCTAAACTGCATAGTTGGAGGCACTTGTTAGCACATGTTGTGGCTGAAACACATATAATGTACAGTATGTGCAGCCTGCGTGCTTAGTCTGTATAGTCTGTGGACACCCGAACATAACATCCACATGCTTGTTGAACGTGTCATTCTAAAACCAGGACTAGAAAACTGCAGAATGGGTCAAACTGCACATGTAGCTCATTGTTGTATGGTTTTTATTAGGAGAAAATTGCTGTTACGCTCACAAGATTTGAAACAGAAAAACCACCCACATTAAATAATGTGTCAAATCTGCTATAGGCCAAAATGAGTGATAAATAACATAAATGATACTTATATCACTTTGTAGCACAAACCTGGTGCTGACTGAGATGGAAACTTGGTGTAATACTGTACGGTTTGACAGTTGTGGTCTAAATCTGTGGTTTGATGGTAATTGTTCAGATGAAAAGGAAATGGAACCCATTTGAAAGCTGGAGAAACTGCTTTGCCTCCTCTTTGACCACACACACACACACATGCAAAGCTGGAAACCAGTGTTGAATGTGCGTGACATTCAAGTCCCCAGATGCCCCTTATGAGAAACCGTCATTCTACTGTGATAAATATCACCACTGGGGCTCGGGAGTGCTTGAAAAATCCGTTGTCATTTAACACGGCCCGTCACTGCATCCAGAAACGCAGCCTGAAATTATTGTGCAACGAGAAAGTCATACATTCATATTAGGTACAAATGTCACCAAGTTCCCTGGGTTTAAGGTCATCTCAGATGGACTAAAAGACAGTGGACACATGTTGGGCCAGTCTGGCGTCACACTTGTCAGTGCACTCTCAGTGCAGGTCCCAGACCCATGCTGAGGTAGTTCACACAGAACTAGTTTGTATGTCCAGCGCCTCAACCAGAGGCGATACTGATACCATGAGCCCGGTCAGGCCTGGTGGGCCAGTGTGTTAAACTGCTGCGACACATCAGATGCATTTACTATAAATACAAGGTCTCGATTGGTCAAAAAATGCAGGACATGTCATAATATTTTTACACGTTTTATGGGTGCAGAGGTGAAGCTGAGCAGTTTAATAGCCTCTGTATGGTCCTCTACGACTCAGAAGCAAACATCTAACTTTTTTAACATCACAGGCTATTAAAAGCTAGCACTGGGTGTCGTAACGAAGAAAGTGACCAGTATTTGGTAATTGATGACCACCTTTTTGAGGTCTGATGCCTCCTTTTTGGAGAAGTGGAAGTGGACATTTAGCCTTTTATTCTAATAAAAACATTCATTTGTAATTGATCTCACTAACAAACTGAACATGTTGCGTGTACGATCGTCTGCCCATATTTTCGGCTCTTCTGTACGTTTCCCCTCGCTGCATTTTCAAGCACCCTTTCATGGATTTCGTAATGATATGTCATAAAGAAGAGACTGAGGAGGATTAGATTTGATGAGTCTGTCATACTCCGATAAGGACAAAATGCACTTTGCTAGAAGGACATAAACAACTTTCGACCAGATTGTGAGCGCAGCCAGTTAGAAACCATTCTGCACCGAACTGAAACTTTTGACCCACGACGAGATGAAGAAAAAAATCAATACTCGTTTTCAGGCTGACCAAACTAAAGCTTGGAGTTGTCCTGAAACACGTAATGTTAGCCGAGTACTCAGTACAGTTCCATTATAGCATTAGCAACAGATTTTGTTGAAATAAAGCTAGTACAGAACTAGGGAGACCATATTTTGGTTTTTAAAAAAGAGGACACTTGCAGGGCATTTGACAAATGCATCAATAATGCAACTATGTTATTGAAACAGCTTACAAGACAAACTACCAAATGCCTTTATGGTCAGATAATTAGATTCCCTTCCATTCAGCGTTTGGCCCTAAACAATAAAAACAACAAATAATATTGTTCATCAGTGAAGCTACTCGGCTCAACAGCCAGGTCTTCTCTTCTCTTCCATCATCAGTGCCTGACCTCACTGACTGACTGACTCTATTTGACTGAATGGCCCCGAATGCCCACAGTCACACTCCAAAGTCTGTATATGAAAGTATATGAACCAACATAATACTTCATACTGCTGCTTCTCAATGACTTTAAAAACAATAAAGAAGAATAAATAGTGTCATTAAAGCTGTGATTTTATTTCCTGCATAATCATTTCTTGCTCTGTTTCTCTCTCTCTTTGTCTCTCTCTCTCCGTGTGTCTCTGTCTCTTTGTCTCTTTCTCTCTGTGTGTCTCTCTCTCTGTGTGTCTCTCTCTGTGTGTCTCTCTCTCTGTGTGTCTCTCTCTAACTACAGGAGCTGTTGTTTAGCGTGTGTGGATTGAATGTCATCTCCACCATCGTGTGCGCTCTGGCCACAGCTATGTGCTGCATGCAGATGGTCTCCGCTGATATACTGCAGATGGTAAGCGTATGTGACGCTGGGCGGGTACTGACCTCATCAATCACTGTCCGGCCTTTCCTTAAACCTGTCCGATTGGATCGTGATGGACCAGCTAAGAGGCCGGCTACGATACGTTTGAGTGAAAGCAAAATCACAGAGTCGTGTTGAACGAGGTTCCGCACCCATCAGATTCACGTATCTATAATAATAGACGTGCTGAATATTGTACGAAATGTTTATGAATGCAAAGAAACGTGACCGGTGGTTTGCTAACAGCGTTCAGTTCAGTGGTCATCTGTGTACTGTAAAAACACAATACTTTGGTTTCCCGAGAGAATAGCCACCTTAAAATACTGGTTTTTCTACCCAGTAGAGATTGCTGACCACGTGATGACCCCCTAAACCATGTCTTCATTGTGAAGTCATGATGCTGACATACAAATGTCCTAAATTCTTCCTCTCCTTTTCTCCCTATTTGGTCATTTCCAATTCCCTAATACAGTTTATATGCCACTTCTCACCCCAATGCTGTCCAGTGCTGTCCACATCACTGCACTGCAGGTATTGGGACACAGAGCCCTGACCTCAGCCCCATTGAACAGCTCTGGAATGATCTGGAACACCAACATCAGTGCCCAGCCATACAGATGCACTTTTGAGTGCGTGGGCACAAATTCCCACAGACATCCTTCATGTCTTGTGAGAAGCCCTCTCAGAAGACTGGCCGTTGTTACAGCTAAAGCAATCACGTAGAGGTCACTCTATTTTAATACTGCATTGTCTGGCGTCCAAATACTTTTGTCCATATGTTGTATATTTACATAAAAACTTAGCAGTATTTCCAGCTGTTACCAGCTGTGATTCAGGAAGGTGCTATTTTAGTTTTCCCTCCTTTTCAAAAACACAATTCTATTAATAACGTTGTAAATCTGCAAATTCTTTGATGTCTTCAGAACTGATTGAAATGTTTTTTTGTCGGTCGGTTCCAGTTCATGCCACACAGAGCGCGGGCACTGAATGCCGACTGCCTGACCCCTCGTGGCACCATCCTTCACCAGACACTGGACTTCGACGAGTTCATTCCGCCCATACCCCCTCCACCCTACTACCCTCCAGAATACACCTGCACCCCCATGCTGGATGGACAGAGGTACGGTTACACACGGAACTCAGAACTCTGCACCAGTGAACAGAATACCAGGGTAAAAATGATTTTCTTTCTTCTACCAGGGTTTTACATCTGGATTTCCCTCACTCCCCATTCACTGCCATATATGGAGTCCCCATCAACAGTCCAGGAATCGTGTATCCATCAGAACTGCCACCACCATACGAGTCAGTGGTGGGTCAGAACCCCTCCAGTCAGGTAAGTAATGCCTCTTTAATTGCAGCTTTATATTTTCCTTCTGTTTATCTGACCCTGGGAAATAAGATACACTACATAATATTTAAGTAACATAACTTTGAAGTATATCTGTGTATGGGAATTTGTGCTCATTCAGTCAAAATAGTGTTTGTACGGCTGGGGAAGCCTCAGTCGATGTTCCGCTTCATTCCAAGACAGACCCTTGACCTTCCTGCATGCTGTAGAGATTTATTACACCTGATAGCAATTGAAAAATGCGGGTGTGTCCTAATACTTATGTTCATATAGTGTATTTGGCTTAGGATGCAACAGTAAGGATGCACTTTTCTCGGCCATCCTTGGCTAAAGCGACTGTCTGTTAATTAAAGGGAAAAAAAACAAAAGACACCACACAGTATTCACAAAACCAAAACAAATCAGCAAAGAATTGCAGTATTTTTATGGCTCGCTCAGGTGTGAAGGAGATTCTATTATCAGCATCTGTGTGAGAGAGAGAGATTGTCGTCTGTAATAAATGGCGCTCATTAAAGACACTAAGAACTTTCCCTCTCCGATTGACCTCGTTCATTGCTGACCTCCGACAGCCCAATCTTCAAGAGCGGCAAAGCTCATATCACTTGAAACGGCACATTAAAAATATGACGGCTCTTTTATTTCTGCGAAAGCCGCCGAGACAAAGCCCTGAATCGCCAATACATCACTAGCATTACCTGGTTAAACTTTGTTCACCCGGGCGTGCCGCGCCTACTTATTTATTACTGTTTACGAGAACACCGTCGGTGAGAAATGCAATCCTGCAAAAACCTTTCTCCTTTTCAATTACTCACATTCATCTGTGAGATGCCTCACCGCTCAAGCGCTCTTATTGTGCGCTCGGGGCTCCAAGAGAAAAAAATTAATCCGAGTGGATTTTGCAATGGGTTATAATTTGTGCCGGAATGGCTCTGAAGCCGAGCGAGCCGGAGGAATTACATTCCATTGAAATAAAAAATGAAAAGGAGGTAAAGGAGCGAGCTTTCCTGTACAAAGCCGGATCGTTTCGGACAATGATTTGTCTGATTTTTCTCTCGGTTGGCTTAATATCAAGCGAAGAGAGCGCCGAGCTGAGTCACGAAAGAGCATCACCGTCGAGAAAAAGAATTTTGAGGAACAAAAGCTCTATTTTGAGAGATTCTGTTGCTTTCTGCCGTGTGCTGATAGGCTGGCAAAAGGTTTAGCAGAACAATTTCAGAAAGACGGATTGATTCACACTCGGATTGTAAGGGGGCTCATCTGCTCTATGAATTCCTTCAGTCGTGTTGCCGTTTTGGCCGACAGAGGGGGCACGGAGGCGCAGAAGATGGACATAGCATTTTCTCTGGCACCTCGTGAGTGTTAATTTGCTCCAGGTGAAAGGTGCTCTACTGTATATATCATGGTTTCTCCTTTTCAGATTTGCCAGAGTTACCAGTGGTTTTCAAGAGGGTTAAAGGTCAGGGCTCTGTAAAGTCTCTCCACACAAAACTAATCCAATCAAACCACATCTTTATTGAGCTTGCTTTGTGCACACAGGGAACTGTCATACTCAAGGAAAGGGAAAGTGTTGCCACATATTTGTAGGCGTCTCATTTATTTCACATAGTTGATTTTATTTTGATAGACATTTTGAAATGTCTAAACTGGGTAATTAGAAAGGATGTCCAAATACTTTCGTCCATATAGAGTGTCTATATACACACAGTAGCACTTTATTCTCCGCTCCTTTAAAAGCTTTAACCCTGGATTGTCTTCTGCTTTTTCACTTTTGATTCCTTTTAGAGAAAAGCATGTGACAAATGAATTAATGGAAAGTAAATTTAAAGGATACTCGCAATGCCTCATGGTACTGGAGCAATTCTTTTACAGAAAAAAAAAAGCCTGAAACACCTAAAGCTGGTATGAAGTTACACACTGCCCCCTGTTGGTCGGTTGCTGCCAATATTATTCTAAAACACTAGTATTACTACTAGACGTTACAGTTCAGTGGCAGGTTTTGTTTTCTGCGGGTTTCACCTCCTGTGGATGTTCAGGGATGTTATTTTTCTCTTTTATAAAAGCAGACATGAAAATCGTTGTACAATTAACTTCTCTCTAACATTTGGTTCCACACATACAGCTTCAAAATAAGGCAAACAATTTTTCTCTCTTACAGACCTGGATCATTCCCCTGTTCTAAATTCTTGAACGTGCCATCGCCAGTTCTCTCTATTGTTCAGTTTTTGTTATCTCAAGATTAGACGGCTGTAACCCTCCTCTAGTCACTCTTTTGTTGTCGCCTGGTTTGTCTTAAGGAATCTCAAGGCTGTTGTCTGTACTATCACCCGACTGTCCGAACATTTGATTCTTTTGCTGTCTTTAAACAGGGACTGAAGATTCACTTGCGTGTTCCAGCAGGGTGTAACAGATTTGTGTTCTTTAATGTTGCCTGTTTACTAGAAGAAGGAAAAACAGCTCATTGAAGAAAACCCAAAGCTGTTATGTAAGAGCATCAGTTAAATGCGGTAAATGTAAACATAAATCCGAAGTGCAGCAAGTGGTGCATACTTTTTAATAGGATAGCATGTGGTTTGGGATACAGCACCTTATCGCAGTCTGAAAACCCTTCCCAATAATATTTTTCCTCATTTACTAGATAACAAAGTTGTCTGTTAAGATTCATCAGAGAAAATGAGTCATTTTATTTTGCTTTAAGTACAAATACCCAATTGTATTTAGGTACAGTAATGAAGTATTTTTTACTTGGCAACTATAAAGCTTTGTGCTGTAAACTTACTGCAGCCTGTATGTGATTAACATGTGAAAATCTTTGTTTTGTTTCAGATCAGCACCGGTTTGGAGCAGCAGGCCACAGAATCAAGCATGTGTGAGAGAAATGCAGCAACAGGCCTCAGCGCTCAGGGTAAGATTTAATCAGACTGAGACTTAGTCTTCATCCATTAGGGATAAGACTGCTAGCTCGTACACAGAGGATGACAGTAACGTACACTGATTACTTCCTTACACTTACGAAGGTAAATGTATATGGCCAAAAGTACTTGGAACCCCCGCGTAAATAATTGAGATTGAAAAGCCCTGGTGAAGAGAACTCACAGAACCCTGACCTCAACAAACAAATCTAAGCCAGTAACAGAACATTTTCAAAGAAAATTTTTTTGACTGAATTAACACAAATTCCCACAGACAGTTTCCAAAGTTTTGTGTCAAACCTTGCAAGTGGAGTGTAGGCTGTTACAGCTGCACGACAAAGCCAATTTTATATTACTGCTTTCAATGGTTTTGGAACTGGATGTCAGACAGTGACAATGACTGACAGTTGGTCTCACAGTAGCTGTTCAAACCCTCCCAGTTTGTTGACAAACTAGTTTGAGTTTGGATGGTTTGACTAATTTTAGAGACATATTATACATTTTATACATTTTTCTATAATGGGCTGAACTAAGTCAGTGCTTCTTTATAATTTATGACTTGTTTTGATGCTTTTTTGTCTTGAGTTGAGTTTTTCTGTAGAAAGTATTTACCATACTGATAGACCTCACAAATAAATTGGGCTATTTGGTCTTGTGCAGTCATTAAAAAAAACAGCTGATCCACAAATGATTTGATATATATTTACGTTTGTGTTCTGTGTGTCCTGTTCCTCCAGCGTCAGTGGACAGCACGTCGCTGATGGTCTCCGAATCGGCAGACGTTCCTGAACAGAGCTGTTCCTCGGAGGACCTGTGCTCTCTGGAGGTGCCGGGCTATGACATGTCTCTGTACACAACCCTCTGTACCAGCTGCACCAGCCCGGATCAGAACGCCCGCTCTCACGCCCGATCTCGAGCATGCCTCGCTCAGGCCTCCGTAAATCTCTCCCTTGAAAAAATCGATGCCCCTAAGCAGGACGAAAGCTTAGCCTCGCCTTCCGCCGCCTCAAGAGAGCTGGTCAGTGTGAAGGTCACCTCTCCTGTTCCTTCAGCGCCTGACATCCAGCCGTGTGCCTCAAACTCTGGAGCCTTAGAGACTACTCAGAATTCAGTGACGTGCCCATCTCCTTCGGGGCAAACCCGGGGCACCCGATTATGCTTCAGCATCTGGTCCCCGTCCTCCTTGGTGCCGAATTCCTCATCCTCTTCAGCCCACACGCTGAAAGCCAGGAGATATCGGAAGCTGGCGAGGATCGTACGCTCCACCAGCGACCCTGTTTCCTGTAACTCTGTAGCCAGTAGTAAGTGAGATATAAATATACTGCTGATTGTTTTTGTTTACAGTGGATGGAATCATGTTAAATTGTGTGTATAGCACTTGTAACTATTGTAAGCAGTTTATTGCTTATTCTTTACTGTGTTACTGTTATTCCTGCAAACCTATATGAATGCGGTGACATCTGATTTGGCATCTTGTGTCCACAGCGCCTTCGGACGATGCGGCGCCCCAGTGCGCTAAACACAGCAGTCGTGGAACTAAGAAAAAGAAAGACTGCGAGAAGCCGGACTTGAACCTGAAAGACCGCGCGCTGCACCCCGCCTCCAGCGAGCGCCCCCACTCGCTCGCCGATCTCCAGACCTACAAAGACACCAAGATCCTCGTGGCCCGGTTCCTGGAGCACTCCAGCTGCGGCCTCCCTCCTGAAGTACAGCAGGTGGTCAACAGCATCAAGTGTGTCATCAAATCGGACGAGAAACACATGGAGGAGGCCATTTTCAGCGCCAGCATACTGGATCAGGTAGGAACGATCAAACCTGCTTTCGAACCCAGGATACAACAGCAGTGTAGATTTTATCCGTACAGAGAATTATAAATAACGGACGTATAAAGATGCAGAAGCCGTGCATGTGTATATCAAAATAATGGGTTAAGGGCAATCGAGTGGCTCAGTTTGCCGCTGACCTTTCCAAAGCTCCTTCAATGAGACGATATTGTTTGATATTTTGCAGTAAAAGTGACTCAGGCCATACGAACAACATTTAACGTGAACAAAGCTGAATGTGACTTATTATACTAAAACAATGAGTGAGGAATTTCATCAGTGGAGGAACTTATGAGCAGTAATAATGAAGAGAAGTTTAGTGCGCCTGTCTCCTTCTTTTACTACATTAAGTGATTTAGACTCGGGGAGAAGCTGATTCTGATTCTCACAATTTCTCAGAAGCTCGAGCTGTAACACAAGTTTAAAAGTGAAACAGTGAGAAAAATCCAGATAAACACAGACACATGTGGCGCTTTCACTCTGGATCTGATGGTTATTCCACACAAATGCAGATTCAGCTCATATTCGCACTTTGATGATGTGTTACCGCACCGCTCAAACCGAGCGCTGAACAAAGTGGCTTATGGTAAGTGAAGACTCTGAAAATCCACTGCTGGTCGGTAAAAAGAAGTGACTGTTGGTTGTTGACCCTCCTCAGTTAGCAATGCCGTTGTGCTGCCAGCAGACTTTGCCTAAGCAAATAATCTACACCCCGACTGACAGGTGATTCCTGTTTTTAAATCTCTTTACACAGGTGATGTCACACTCCCAGCGAATAAGAAGCAGCCTCAGAAAGAACACTCACGAGGATCTGCATCTACAAAGCTGCGGGGCGCTGAGTTCCCCGTCCTTACGCCGGTGTGATAAATCTCAGGTATCAGTCCAAGCGGATCCTAGCGGAAACCCGTGTCACGACCTTCCTTATCGACCTCGAAGCCTCATCGGTGTGAGCAGGGAAACGATACTCTGATCTCACGGTTCCCCGAGGATCAGGACTTACGCTCACGGAACTTTCAAATGTCGTGCCAAGGCTCTCATCAGCAGGAACCGTAGCACTCAAGCACTCATAATGCATTAAAGTGCATCTCAGCTCAGCTCATGTTAAAAAAAAGACTTTAAAACATCGACGTATTCGTTCATTTTCAGGGGGATTTTTTGGTTAAATGTTTGCGAGTTGGAGTTTGCTTTTCAGAGCTGTATTAAAAAAATTAAAATAAATTTGGGGAAACTATTTAAGTTCTAAAATAAGACCAGTAAAAACTTTATTCCTAGCAAAGCTGTGAACCTGAGGACACATGATTTTTAACTGGATGCTCCTGGGAGATCATTGTGTGCCACTGCAGGTCAAACAACTCCACGTCGTTGGATTAGTTAACTTACCTCAATGTGTTATTCTTTTCAGTGTTACTAATAAAAAAATATCAATTTGTAACACGTGTGTGACTTTTTTTTTTACTTTCCTGTGTACTTGAAGAAGAATGGGTGGAGATTTCACACGAGAGGTGTTACGCTTGTTTACGCTTACTGAAACTGCTTACGGGGAAACACGGTGGTGCAGAGGGTAGCGCTGTCGCCTCACAGCAAGAAGTGTGTGTGTGTTTGTGTGTTGCCCTGTGATGGACTGGCGACCTGCCCGGGGTGTTTCCTTCCTTTGCCCAATGAATCAGACCCACTGCGACCCTGACAGGTGGTAAAACAGCTCATGAATGAATAAATGGATGAATTAAATTGCTTATTATAGGTTATTAAGGCAAAGGGATGTTTACCAAGTACTGAGATTAGGGTGGAATAATATTGCGCATGGACTTTTGTCAAAAGAACTAGATGTTTTTCATTTAGACTCAAAATGATTTCGAGTTTGTATGTATTCTTTACTGTTTATTTAATTCTATACACTTCACAGTAATACCTCTTCAGGTATTTCTTTCTCGCTTCCTTTCACTGACTGTGAGAGCTTACACACGGTCTTCTTGTGGCTGTGTGGGTTTCAACAAATCCTCCAGGTGTGTGTGTGTGTGTGACTGGGTGAAGGTGTAAATGTTTCCCCCATGCAATAGAATGGCACCTTGTTTAGGATATACTACCACCTTCCTCTGTATACACTTGTAGCTGTACAGTTGTAGCTCAGTGGTTAAGGTACTGAACTAGTAATCAGTAGGTTGATGGTTCAAGCCCCACCACCACCACCACCAAGTTGTCAGTGTTGGGCCCCTGAGCAAGGCCCTTAATAGCTCAAATTGTATTCTGTCATAAGTGGAAAAAAGCGTCTGCTAAATGCGGCAAATGTGATATAAGTTAAATATATAACTTAAGAAAAATAAACATTTTATTTTTACCCTTTTTATGTTGACAGTTTTTAGTTTTCTGTTTTTGTTTTTTACTTAAATTTTCACTCCTCGGTATATATGTCATGTATCTGCAGAAGTTTTTGTTTTGTTTTACATGTGAAACGAAGAGAAGAAAATCAAAGTATAAATCTTTAAAAAAAAAAAAGAAAAAGAAACATTTAAAACCCTTAATTGTTTTGTTTTATATTATAAAATAGAAATAGACATTTCATTCGTTCTATGTATTCTCTCCCTCTCTGTGCGAACCATTTAGGGAATCGAATCGGTTTCTAGAACCGAATCAAACGACTCGACTCACTGAGAAGATTCATTTTGCACAGGTTTAATACAGTACACTGTCAATACAGAACTAAGGTCCCGCCTTCGCTCCCGTTTCGCCCAATGGCAAGCGAGCGAGCTGGAAACGGACCAATCTGATTGGACGCTGGGTCTGTCAGTTTGTAGGCTGCAACTGACACGCTGGAGTCTGGACGACCTGCCTGGATCGTCGGGACGAGTTCTGTCACGAATTGCGCTCGTTTATCGGTTAAAGAACGGGACGGAGGCGGTTTCGGGTTGTGGAATTGTAATTTTCGGGGTATATGGGGGTGTGTGCTTGTGTTCAGGGGCGAGTCGGGCTGAATTAGCTGCAGTGTGATGTTGGGTAGTAACGCTAGTAGCCGTGGCTAGTTAGCTTGTGTGGTGAAACGTTAGTTGTGTTTACATTAGCGGAGCTGCTGTGATTCGTGGACACCCGCGTCCAGGCTCTGCTGTCAGTAATAATAATAATAATCACACCGCGCTCAGATACCTAACAGGTCTCTATTATGCGGATTAGTGTCACCGTGTCAGTGTGAGGTCGAGACTGTAAACTTTTAAAAGCTCCACCGAGGTCCAGACGATGCAGCGCCGCTAGCTAAAGTGCCACATCAGCCGGGTTGATGCGCATCATCCGCAGCCGGGTTGGTGCTGCTCCGAATGTAAACAAGGAAATGGAATAAGAAAACGCCAAGTGTGCGGAAGGAGGAGAAGTAACTCATCAGACCGGCCTGTTCGCCTCACGTCTTTTGTCGTTCATCCACCGACGTGTAACATATTCACATTAAGACTCCCCCCCCCCCCCCACACACACACCATCCAGTCTGATTCTCGCCATGGTCGGGTTCGGAGCGAATCGGCGCGGAGGTCGGCTCCCTTCGCTAATCCTGATCGGCCTGATGGTACTGATCGTGGTCCTGTCCTACAACTACTGGAGCGTGTCGAGGCAGCACGGACGCGTCCTGGATGAGCTGGCCGAGGCGCAGGCGCAGGTGAAGCGCACCGACGCAGCGCGCAACCGCCTGGAGAGGCGCAACTCCGAGCTCATCACACAGGTCAGTTCATCCACATGTGACTGAGTAGCAGGAATGGCTATTCATTCATTCATTCATTCATTCACTGTTTTACCACTGCTTTGTCCTGGTCAGGGTCGCGATGGGCCAGGAAACATACCAGACAGACAGCCAGTCCATTCCAGCACACACACACACACACACTTGGGTAGCCTAGTGGGTAGAGAGCTTTGGGCAATAATGTGAAAGGTTTGATACTGTTGCCACTGTTGGGCCCTTGAGCAAGGCTCTTAACCCATCCAGTCCATCACAGCACACACACACTTGGGTAGCCTAGTGGGTAGAGCTTTGAGCTGTCAATCGAAAGGTTCTATCAAGTTGCCACTGTTGGGCCCCTGAGCAAGGCTTTTAACCCTATTGGCTCCAGAGGTAATGACTGACCCCAGCTTCCAAACACGCTGGGATGTGTGAAGAAAGAATTTTGTTCTGCTGTACGTCTGTATATGTATATATGACAAATCAAGGCTTTCAATTCAATTCTTAGTGTAATTTCTAGCAGCTCTAACTAACTGACCAGACTGCTCATCTTCGGACTTGTGAAAGGAACGCGAAACACCTCTCACCTGGGGTTTGAGAACATGCAAAGTCTACACAGAAAGGGCCCTGGAATCAAACCCGGGCCCTTCTTGCTGTAAGGCCACAGCACTACCCACTGCACCACGTGCCACCCAGCGTGAAGACCTTGACCGGTTCTGTAAAAGTGCTGAGCAGGGAATTAGTACTGCAAGACGAAATATCCAAGTGACTTCATATAAGGGTTGTTTATTATAGAGCGGATGGCAGGAGCTTCAGTCGGAAAGAGATAGTGTGTGTGTGTGTGTGTGTGTGTGTGTTGCCCCAGAGATGGACTGATTCCCCTTTTTATTTTCAAATAAAATTCATAGAAGTGTTTTACATTTTGAGCGTGGGGGTGATTCTCAATGACGCTTTCTTTTTCTTTTTAGGTGTCAGGTGTTCAAATCACAGGTGAAGTGTACACCAAACTTATTCTGCGCTTGTCACCCGAATCTCTGTTTGAGCGTTGCTAATTTACGGCTCGTTTGTTTGCTTTATTAGTACGGTTGCCAGGTTACAGCATTGAAAAATAAAATCAGTTCCATGTATTGATTTACATGTCAAAAAATAAGGTCTTACAAACCTCATGATTAGGAACTCTGCTTATGAGTAGCTTCACTTTATTGGTATGGAAACTCTGTGCCTGCATGTGTGCTTTTATCCTGCATTTCGTTTTATATTAGAATCAGTTTATAACCATTTTTTAAAATGAAAGTTTAGTGTTTTCGAATATAAATATTGCTCTTCTTGTCATTCAGCTCTACAGCTACTAATGAATGGATATTTATGGCTGGTAGGGAAGCAAATCTTGCCAATTTCTTTCACCTGCTAACCGACCGACGACCTCACAGCCTAAATCCCAACAAAATATAAATTACATCACAAAGTTTCATATCAACAGCTCTTAATGCTTAATTTAATGCAAAAACAGTGTATTTATACAGTGTTTATTTCCTCCATTAATGACAGGACAGGTAGTTACAGGTTACCCATCTCCAGTGCACCTCACTTAAATGCCTTTGTACTGTGGGAGGAAACCCACGCAGTCACTGGGAGAACATACAAACTCCACACAGAAAGGACACAAACTGCTCCACCTGGGAATCAAACCCAGAACCTTCTCGCTGTGAGCGACTTGCAGTACAGTTACAGTATACAGTCTGAGCAACCTGGCAGTGGGGCTTGAACCAGCGACCTTCTGATTACTAGTCCAGTACTTTAACCACTAGGCTACAGCTTACTGTTACAGCACAGTAAGCAAACAGTTAATTAGAGTGTCCTAAAGCTCTTCCTGACATCGTTAGTGTCGTTATTACACGATAATAAGCAAATTTCTACCTTTGTATTGGGGCATGGAACAAAATATCCACATAATGTTACTACATACTGACTGAAGTTTAATGCAAAACAGTTCCATTGTTCATGATTTAAATGATGTAGAGCAGAAGTTTTCGTAGTGGAGTTAAAACTGTAGTGATCATGATGAGATCTGTAGCTTCCGCTCTTGATTCAAATCAGTGGTTTCAGTGGTTGAAAATTAATTTGACTTTTTTAAGAGACAGGATTAACCGAACACTGACTACTGTGTCGTTTATGGGTT
This sequence comes from Trichomycterus rosablanca, assembly GCF_030014385.1. NCBI lineage: Eukaryota > Metazoa > Chordata > Actinopteri > Siluriformes > Trichomycteridae > Trichomycterus > Trichomycterus rosablanca. The sequence goes on along the minus strand of NC_086014.1, from coordinate 13,824,240 downwards.
CATCTGTTAATCATTAACACCAGTAATGGGAAGTTATGAATCTAATGTTCAAACAAAATGACTAAATGATCATTAAATAAAAGCTGGAATCATGATGTGAAAATGTCAGCCTGTTTCTGACCAGATTTTTGACCCGTTACTGTGTTGTGCAGGTGGACACACACCGGCGCCAGATCGATCAGAAGGACGGCGACTACAGCATCCTCGAGGGGAAGCTGCAGGCACGTGATGCTCTCAACAAAAAGTGTTCAGAAGAAAAGGTGGGTGCACTGGGGTCGCTCTGTTCTTATTGTACTATATGGCACCGGGGGTATTTTGTGCAGGCGGTATATTGCCAAAAGTATGTGGACACCAGACCATGCACTACACCCAAGGGCGGTAATACAAGAGTTTCTACTCTTCTGTGAAGGCTTTCCACAGGATTCACAGACAATGTTGTCACTGTTGATGTTCCAGTTCATTTCGTAGGTGTTTAGTGGGGTTAAAATCAAAGGAAAGGGCCTTCCCCAAACAATTGCCAAAAAATTAAAACCATACTTATTACCATACCATAGTAGTTAAATAATGTTACGCTTGTTTAACATGATATCGTTGTATAATTTTTCTGCCTTTTTGTTTGTGCCAATCAATCGATTTAACCTGGTCAGGGTCGTGAGAGGTCCAGTTCCACCAGGAAACACTGGGTTAAAGGCAGGAATACCCTGGACAGGGCATCTGTCCATCATGTCTGTGTAGACAACCAGTCGACTGACAGCAGTGCTTAGATTTGAACTTGTATCTCAGCAGTACTGGGGTAGCGTAAGAGACTAAGCAGCAGCGGATTCACAATCAGAAATGTGAAATGATGATCTACGTACATTGGAGGATAAAAGGGGAAGAGTAACACCCAATATTTAAATTCAGACCCTTTTTGTTCCATATTAGTCGGTTTGTGTTCCATACAACACGTTCTCATGCATGTGTCTCAGTTAGGGAAGTTTTTCTTTATTGATCTGGACACTGAAGCTTTATTTATTTATGCTCCTGTGAAGGTGGCAATGATTTATGATGATATATCAGTTAGCTGACGTATTAGTCTAGATAACAGATGTTTGCCATGGTTAGAAGTTGGTCTGTTTGGATGGCAGGCTGGTTTCTTATGTACACTGTAGGCCACAAGCCCCACCTGAAACCGAACAGGTTTTTCCAGATTCTCACATTTGTCAGTATTCCTCTCAGCGTTCGGTCTCACAGAATCACAGTGTGCTTCGCTATGCTTTGTTCTTTTGTGCTCACTGTACTGCATGTCATTCATGCCATTTTTTGATGTTATGTTTACCTACTTTTGGAGGAGTGCTCGTACTCTGTATCACGTTCTGATGATAAAACCCCTGAGATTCCCCGGGGTCGTGTGACCCAGCTGAGCCCTTCGCTGTCTGAGCCCATCTGTGAAGCCGGAGAAGCCCTGTGGCGACCCGGCGCTGTGCTCCGGGGGTTCCCTCCTCCTTTTGTTTTCTGTATTAATATGCATCCCGGACTGCCTGGGAGCTTTCGAGTCTGGCGGCTGAGGGGGAGCGCCCTTTTATTTGGTCTCTGCGTGGTCTGACCGCGGCTGTTTGCTCAAGGCGTTGTGTGCTGTGTTGTTAGCAAACTGTAGCATGTAAAGCAACGTTCAGATAAACGGGTGCATTTGTTCTGTTCCCAAATGATCTTCAAATCAAGCTTGACATTTTTTAAACACGTGTTTAGAAAGATCACACATCTATTAGAGCCCACCACTAACGCTGTCTACATGTACAAGTATGCAGGGGGTTGAACCCTGTTTCAGCCATGGTCCCTCCTCCTACAGGCACACAGCCATTTGTGCGTCTGTGTAGGGTGCCCAGCAGGCTGATAGCAGAGTTGAGATTTGAATTGTAGAGCTTAAGATCTCAACACTGGTTGGCTAGCAGGTTTTACCGCCCTTAACTTCAAGGTTTTTCCTTTTGTTTTATAGCTCAAGCTGCAGAGCGATGTCACGTTCCAGTCAACTGAAACTACCAGACTAAAAGGTGAGAGAGAGTTCAGAAATAAATTAACTGCTTTATCCGGCGGGTCCTGTTTCACTGGCAACCCCCCCCCAACACACACACACACACACACACACACACCATCATTCCTGGAGATCGCATACTGCATATCACAGCCAGAACAGACCCCGCTCGACCTTCCCTCCCTCAAACACGCCTGATTGTCCGATCGTGGCCGGGCGTCCGCACAAACTCGTGTTCAATGTGCTAGTGAGTTTTTTTTGCATAAAAAGCTGTAAGCACTGATGCTCGGTCGTGCTATGTGTTCCGTTTTTAACCCTTTCTGTGTGTGTTTGCATCTCTAGAGCAGATGAAGGGGCTGAAGCAGGAAATTGTACGGCAGGAAGAACAGCTTAAAGAGCTCAAAAAGAACAACACTAACCTAGAGAGGAAGATGGAGTACGAGAGGTGAGAATAAAAGCTCTCATGCACTTGACCCCTGACTTTATGGCCATTATGGGTTCCATTATTGTACTGGGAAAGTGGAAAAGCACTCAGGGTGAAAATTCTAGGTGAACAGTACCGGGCTAATGTGGGATTTAAGACCAACACTTACATATAATAATTGTGTTTTTGCGACTACTAGTTCTGCTTACTTTGTTTGTGTGTGTGTGTGTGTGTGTGCGTGCGTGCGCGTATCCTTCTGTAGCATGCAGTGCGGACGACAGATAGCTCAGCTTAAAGAGGAGTACGAGGAGAGCAGGAAGTCGATGGAACAAAAAGCTGCCAAATACAATCAGGTAACGACACCTGCTCCGGGTGGACGCCGAGGTCTTTACATCTCCAGACTTCAATTGCTATCACGTTCTCTATCACGTCAGATTAGATTCATCAGATTAAACGTGTTAGAAAGTAGTTTTCTATTCAGCCGCATGCTATCAGCCGGCCCGGTGTCCACACAGACATGATCGGCTAAGTCTAAGAGATGGAAATGGCTGAAGCCTTGCGATGGATTGGCACCCTGTCCCTCGGTCTGATCAGGGATCAGATCAAACATCCTTTCTGAGATGTGTCCAGTCTAGACCTGCTTCTTATCATCCGCCAGTGTTGGGTTCCCACACAGAGCCCTAACATGTACAGAGAGTCATGTGACACCCCCCCCATACACACACACACACACTCGCACAGGCACCTAAAACCAGTCCCCGATATCGCATATTGTAGCTGAAGTGGGAAAGAACCCTGTCCGATGTTCCCTCCTTCAGTTCCTCAGGCACGGCCGGTTGTCGTAACTCACGAGTTCCAGCACTCCGCAGCGGTGGGCACCCGTGTGCATGTGAAATGACTCCATTCCTACACAACTCTTACCACACGCCGTTTCCAAATCCAAACCAAAGTCAAATTTGTCCAGCAAATTTTTTTTTTCTGCTTTATGAAATCATTTCCAACACTTCCACCTCCAGCATCATTTTCTTTATTTGACTCTCAAGGACAAAGCGGACTCCAATAAGGACGCCGCGGCGGCTTCCCAGACACAGCATGGCACCGTGGCCGCCAAGGAGCGCCGCCCGCAGGCCTCACAGCAGCACGACGGCCAGGATCTGAAAGGTATAAATGAGTCTGGGCTTCACCAGGGATTAAAGCTGCAAGCTGCTTGTTTTAGTTCGTTAGTCATAATAAATGAACGAGATATTTTGCTTCCTGGTGACTCTTTTGAATCTTGCCTGTGACAGATGAGATGGTGAAGCCAGGAAGTGATGCTGGCATGCCTGGAATAGAAGACAGTGAAGTGGGGAAAGTGGACGAGATGCACTTCGGTGAGAACTAACAAGGGCTAATCTTATTTTTGCCAGCCATTAGGATCTAGATTTCCACACACCAAGGGCACTTTTACGCCTGTTAATCTCACTGCTTAGTCAGAGTGTAGGTTTCTTTTATTTGATGCTTTTTAGTCTTTTGAAGAGGCAGCCTTACAATCTATGTGTGTGTTTTTTTCCTCCAGGACATCCTACGCTTCTTAGATGTGCCACTGAGTTATGTGTAATACACTGAACCCCTTGGTGACATTTGGTATAAATATAAATAGTGTGTGGCCACGTCGTAGTAATACTTACGAGAATTACAATGTATTCAAATACCAACCAATACCAGAAACAATCATCGATTTCTTTAAACAAAATGGTCTAAAAGAATGCATATTAAAATAATTAACTAAAACAATGCTTGACAGGGGCTGTAGACTGATAAAAAAATTATCTTCCCTTCCTGCCGTGAATATAAACATTGTGTAAACACCGTGTAAAACATCTAAATAAATAAATAACATCGTATTAACACATTGGTAAGAAATTCTAATGCATGGCTACGACTTTAGCTTATATAAGGCTGAGTTTACCTTTCTTGAACACTTATTTATAATAAATGTGTTAGCTGTGGCCAAAATAAAAGATCTGTGTTGCCACACCCTACCTTACTAAGTCATGGTCTGCATTAGGATCTCGTTCCCGTGACTTTATCTCATTCCCACGCCCTTATTTTGTTGTGGCCATGCATTATTATTATTTATTATTATTTTTATGATGTCACCAGCATGGCTCCATGGCAATATATTTTTATATTCACCTTTTAATAGTAGTTTTGAGTTTATTTAGAGAAATATGTACAGCAGGGCTTTTTAACTGTATTGGACCTGCACTGCCCTCTGCTGGTCTGCTTTGAATTTGCGCCCTCTTTTTGCTCATGCCTCAATTAGCACGAATCAAAACACGTACATGTATAATAGAACTTGCTATTTTGATAAATAAACCATCAAATAAGTTAAACAAAACTCTATTTATACTATATGCATGTTACTCATTTTGGATTTTGTGCCCTAACATGATTGGGTTTTTTAAGGTCTGCTTTGCAAAGGTCAATCCCATGAATCCTATTGTGCTGGTCACAAAAAACAAATAATTACCTGTTAAAAACACCATTAATCTTCCTCCAGGTCTGAAGAAGCCAGTGATCACGCAGAACCGCGTGGAGCCGAAGGCGGACGGCGTGCTGCTAAAAGACGAACAAAATGTTGTTGAAGATGAACTCGGGGTTGGTGCCGGCGTCGGCATGAAAGAAGGAGCTGGAGCCGGCGTGGATGCCGGACCAAGACCCGAAGTGGGCTTTATTCCTGAACCTGGGGCAGACGCTGTGGTTGAGAATGGAGCACGGCAGGAAGCTGGCATTGGCAACGGTGGAGGAGAAGGAGCTGGCTTTGATGCACCTCCCGGTCTCCCTCCAGACCTTCCAGACCTTCCCCAGGATGGAGGGGCCGGCATGGTGCAGAACCCGGTACCTGTACAGCAGCAGGTGCCCCAGCCGGTGGTGGACAGACCTGTGGTGATGGATGAGGACAACAAAGCAGCCGTCCAAGTAGATGAATTCGGCGAGCAGCGACGCCAGCAGAGAGGTGAGGAGAAAACAAGACAGTATTGACAATTTGTATAACGTAGTCAGGGCTTTACCCCTAAAACATTAATGCCAACTTTCTAGTTAGTGTTATCAGCAGTATTCAGTCCTAATAATCACTAACCAGGAATAGATACATGAGCTTAAAGTCCTTTCTTAATCACCAAAAGTGTTTTCTAAGATGCAGCATGTATTTTTACAGCATAGTCTAAATATTTCTCCGATCAGATACATGTGATCCGGTCTGATTTACAGGTGTAGTTAAGAAGAACCCAACTCTGCTTTTTCTACCCAGGCAGTCGTTCCACTCAGGTTCTTATTGTCTGTTCAGTAAATTTTGTCTAAACGTGTGCAAATGTGTTAATGTCCAGGTCCGGATGACCAGGGTGCAGCGCTGCCTCCTCCTCCAAACCCTGCACAGGTTCTGCCCAACCCTATCGAACCCCAGCGGGATCCTGTGCCAGCTGCACCCCTCCGACACAGGCAGAGTAAGTATCGGAGCGGCTGTGCGTTCGTGTCCCAGAGAGTGTGTGTGGGGTTATACAGGTCTGAAAGATGCAGTCACAGCATGAAGAATCAAAATAAGGCCATGATGAGGGTGTAGGTGCGCACACGTGACTGCAGTCCATCGTTCCTTAGTCTCTCTTTCATTTTTCATTTCTTATTCTTTCCTTCTCCTCTTAAAGACCATCATCATCATTTTCATGGTTTACCACCAATTCATCCTGGACCAGTAATCTGAAGGTTGCTGGTTCAAGCCCTGACACTGCCAGGAGCCCTTGAGCAAGACCCTTAACCCTCAATAAACTGTCACAGTACTGTAAGTCGCTTTGGATAAAAGCGTGTACATTTGGCAGGACACCAATCAACCCTTTCCCCCCAGACATAGCCAATCACGTCTGTTTGTAGACACCCAACCGACCGATAGCACCACTGGGAATTTGACCCTGGATCCCAGTGCTAGTAGATAAACTAGCCCTCTTCTGTTTTCCATTTTTACAGCATATGAATGATTTACCTTTACTACTACTACTCTGTTTTCCTCTTAATCTTGACTGACCGCTTCCTTTTTTCCCCTGTTTTCTTCTTCCTCTCCTCTCTCCGCCTTCCTCTCCTTCCGTTCGTCCGACCTGCTCAGGCCGCTTCTTTGACGAGAACGAGTCCCCCGTAGATCCGCAGCGGGCCTCCAAGCTGGCGGACTACAACGGGGACGACGGCAACGTGGGCGAGTACGAGGCCGACAAGCAGGCCGAACTGGCCTACAACGAGGAGGAGGACGGTGACGGCGGCGAGGAAGACGCCCAAGGTGAGGCTCGGAGATGGCCGGCTGTTCCTCCCGTCGCTCTTCCTCCTCCGTCCTCTCTGTTGCACGTTTAGTCGGCCCAGAACGTCCAGCTTTCAGCTTGTGTCGTCGCTGTCTGTCGGGTTGTACGGTTTGTGCCGAGTAGAAAATGTGTGTCTGCGTGTGCTGATTCGTCTTGTCTGTTGTGTCTATTGTACACTCGTCACAACTCCTCACATCAACCTGTCTTAATAAGGACAAAAGTATTGGGACACCCCTTCTAATTCTTGTATTCATGTGTTTCAGCTACAACAACTGCTAACAGGTGGAATAAATCAATTATGAAGGAAATTACATGCTTCTTACTTTGCAGGAACAGTTTAGGGAAGGATTTTTTCCAGTTCCAGCATGACTGTGCCCTTGTGCACAAAGCGAGCTCATTAAAGACATGAAGAAAATCTCAGTTAAAAGAAATTCCAGTGTCCTGCACAGATCCCTGACCTCAGGCCCACTGAAAAACTCTGGAATGAACCGGAACATCAATACCTGAAACAGTTCAACTGCTTTGTGTAGTACTTTGGCTGGTTTATGCTTTAAATAAGACATATATGATTTGCTTAATAAAATATCTGATAATAAATATGATCCTCCCATCACTGGTACCAGTGCTGCGTATTTGAATGGTCCACAGCCATCTTAGTGCTAGTTTTGCATGCTTCCTCGAGTCCTTTTTTTCACTCATCCTACCTTTTCGTTTCTGTGTTTTTCAGACGACGAGGACCGAGAACTTCCCGGAGATCGTGCCGTGGATTATGGAAAGCGACACCAAGCTATCGACATCCTGTAACCTCACGATGACTCGAGCCTAGAATGAGCTGTTCAAGATGTTCGATGGAGGTGGAGGAATGAAAGCGAATGAAGAGTAGAATTACTTGAACCTGAGTTCCAGCTGGGTTGTTGTAGCCATAGTGGTACGACTGTAACTGTATGACTGTAGCTGTACTGATTAATTAAGTTTAGATTAATATTGATTGAATCATTTGTTTTGATTGTCAGGTACAGGATTTGACTTGATTTAGTGCGGTTTACATTTTGGGGTTCTTTTCCCCTGTTTTTTTTTTCTTCACTGATTCGGCGTGATTTCGGAATAATCTAAACGAACTGTGAACTATTACATAACGTGCAGATGTGTATATATTTAATATATAGAAACGGGAATTACTTAATGAAGGAGTGTGCGTTCGGACCGTGGAGTGGGTGGACGTTTACATGGACAAATCTGCCAGCTTTTTTTTTTTGCTCCGTGAGAACAATGTCTTACTGACTGGAGGAGAGAAATTGTTTTTCTTTTTTCCATCAAGCTGCATCAGGATGGTAATGTGCAGGACTCTGGGATGTACTCGCACACAAGGCGTTTCACGGATAAAATCCTGATGTGGAAGATTATTTCTGAATTTCTTTTTAGTCTTTTGGGGTTTTTGCATGCACGAGTTTGTATATTAGAAAAAAAAAAACAGAAATACAAGAAGCAATACGGTGTAAAAGGCAGAGCAAGAGTGATGGAGCTTCTGACTGACTGCTTGGTATTGTTGTACATATCTTACAATCTGTATGCTGTAGATACATCAAAGGATTCTGTAGATTTATACTTGTGTTCTTTGTTCTCTGAAGGAGCCAAACCTGTCGAAGTGCTAGAAGTTGGCATTTTGAATGTACATCAATAACAATATCATTCTTCTCAGATTTCCAAGTGGATTGTCATCTTAAAAACTGTAAAATATCTGTGCAGTTCTTGAGTAAATGAGCTGATGTTTCCAGAGGGGAGAGTATTGTATTAGATTTTGCCATCACTGTGACTTTATATGCATAGATACACACATTCAACATGTTTCACCTCCTGCAGCTTGTGATCCACTTTGCTTTCAGCGTGTACTGTATAATTATTACATGTAAAGATAAAACAAGAGGAAAAAACCCAATAACCTTCTAATGAAACGACTATAAAGGAGAAAGAACATCAACATACTGGAACATTTACGTAGGATTTACATTTACGTTACGGCCTTTAGTGGATGCTTTTATTCAAAGCAGCTTACCGTTATGGGTTAAGGGCAGGGGCGTAACTACCGGGGGGGGCAGGGGGGACAGGTGCACTGGGGCCCATGGCGGGTGGGGGCCCTCCACGACATGAACTAAACCCCCCACTGCACTGCCCATTGGCTGCACTCGCCAGGTCGTTATTATTATATTTACAATATTTTTGTTACGTAAAATATTAATTCTGATATAGCATTTATATATACAGATACATCAAATATATATATATATGACATCTGTTGAGGGGGCCCAACATTTTTTTTTGCACTGTGGCCCTTGAGCTCCTAGTTACGCCACTGGTTAAGGGATCTAACAGTGACAACTTTGGCAGTGGTGGGGTTTAACCCAGCAACCTTCTGATCACTAGTTCATTCTACCCCTTCTAGAAGATCTTCCCTGACCTTCATCAGAAATATTTTTAACACAGTTGATGAACTACACTTTAGTTTTTCACACAGAAAATTTGCACATCATTGTTGTCTGTTTTTATGTGTATGTTTCTTCTGTACCAACTTTATGAAATTGGGTTTGAGCCTGAAGTACTTTTACTTGAGTATCTTTACAAATCAGTTCCTTAAACTTTGTTTTAGATGATTTTGGACTGTGAGGATGATGTACTCTATAAAACACTGTAGTTTTGATGGATATTACACTGTTTTGTGGTGGTGTGAAGGTTTTAAACCTCCTCTTCTGAGCTGAACCAGGATCCGCCTCAAAGCGGGTGTGAATGAGAGAGGTGGTGCTCAGGTGAATGAATATTTCAGGTGATTTATGTCGGACCTCCAGGCTCTTCTCACCTCCTGTTTCCTCTTAATGTCTTTATTTAGGCTTCTGCTGTTACACCGGGTTACAGGAGAACACAGGGTTCATTACAGCCGCGGTCAGGAGGAGCATCAGTGCTGCATTAGTCCGTTATGGCTCCAGCTACAGGCGAAGTTTGTGTACATAGTTCTTGTCTTTTTAACATTTAAAGTCGCATTAAGAGCTTTTTATTTCTGTAAGAACCGTGGTAAAATTAGTTTAATATCAGACATTCGCCTGAGAAGATGCTCCTCAGAGGATTTGTTTGGGTTTTAACATCATTTGCAGTTCTCGGTACGTTCTTCAAATTAAGGCATTTTATTGGCTTTTTATAACGTTTTATTATATGTTTATTATTATTACAATTTATTTTTGTCTCATTAAGAAGTTTACAGCAAAGTGGGACAGCAAATGTATTAAAATTATTCACAATTTCAAACAATACAACTCAATATCATATTTATGAAAATAAATGTACAACATTGGAACTGTGTTTATAGGAAAGAGAGCAATTTTAATAGAATATTAGTGGGTTTTCTTTATTTGTTAATTACTGTATGGCCAGAAGATCTCCATGCGTTTGCTGGACATCACATAAAAAAAAAAAATGGTATTAAAATAAAGTTACCTTTATTTTTTAAACAGCCTTTCTTTTAAGAAGGCTTATGGGAATTTGTACCTTTTTAGTCAAAAGAGCATTTGTTTGTTGGTCAAGCCTCAGTTGATGTTCCAGTTCATTCCAAAGCTGTATGAATGCTGGCTTCTGTTTTTCCTTATTTATTGTTAGTCTAGAATTATGTTGAGAAATATTGAGTGGCTTACCATTCCACTTGTGGACTGAACAAATTGTTCTGACAGGGCTATTTAACGTGTTTGACCTGAGGTTTATTTATCCATAAAAGTGTTGTTTTGTAATTTTGTCCATAAAAACTTTACTTGGGAAGAAGCTCCTTTATTGCGAAAACTTTACAACCAATTGCAATGTCTTTTATAATAAGAACATTTGTTTATTTGCAGCATTGGGATATAGAGCCTTAATATTTAAAGATAAACTAAGATTCTAACATTTTAATGTATGATTGAACACTTGATAAAATTGCCTTAATATATTTTAAGGTCATTAATTAATAAGTAATTATTTAATAATTAATATGCTTGTTGCTTCATCCACCCACACACGTGTATGTGTCACCACAACAACAATACTACTGCTAATAATAATAATAATAATAATATTGTTATAGCCATCAATAATCAATTCATTGCAATTCATTTTTTGCATAACAAACTACTGTGTGTGTGTGTGTGTGTGTGTGTGTGACAGGATTTGCCTACAGTGAACCTGTACTGGTAAAGCCCAGGTCACCGACCCTCATCACCCGCCGCACCGAGTCCAACTCCAAAGTCGGAGAATCTGAAAAGAAGATCGACATCATTATGGAGAGAATTCAGTCTTTAAAAACTGAATTTAGTGAGAAGGAAAAGATAAGAATCAGGACAGGGTTCCGATCAGATCTCCAGTCAGATCAGTCCCAAAGCACAAGAGAAACAGAACCCACCAAGAGCCCTGTGACCAGTACACCAAACATCGACACTGTGTCACATATCCTCAGCAGTTTATACCAAATACACTCACCAGGAGCAGAGAATGGTTTCCTTCAGAATTATCTTCAGGCTCTGGTCTGCATGCTGGCTAACGGAACATCATGTGGATGGCAAGCAGGTTTAACTGCTGCACTGTCAGCTCAATATAGTGGATCGGTCATGTCCTTCCTGTCCTCTGTTAAATCTCAGACATGTCCATTAAACAAGGTCCAGAGAAGTGAGGACTCGCAGTTAAACGCTCAGTTAATTGCCTTTCAGGAGATGCTGAGTGCTGCTGTGGCGTCATCTCTCCATCTTCCAAATAACATGTCGAATGCCTGGAATAGTTTTGTTGAGTTATCTTTACCCCCCTTGATCTCATATGTTTCTGGTTTTGTAGTGGACTTATTACAGTCTTTGTTAGAACTTTTTACTGTGGGGTTGCAGATTGGCATCGGTATGCCTACACTGGAGTCGACCCAGCAGTGCCCTCAAGGTCAGTCCTTAAATCACTACTGCTGTTAAAACTGGTCCTGTTTTTACAGTAATGGCTCTTTAATCGGTTCATAAACAGAATCAGTAGTAACAACATGCTTTAAGATGATTTTTCCTGAATTTAAACACAGCTTGAACCCTTTTTTGTCTTTTTGGTGTACAGGTGACCTTAAGCAACTTCTGCTGTGGTGAGTGTCAACATATAAAAGCTTATTTCTCATCCTAACAGATTCCTATTTAACAGCATTAACACAATGGATCTTTTTATTAACATTACGTTTACTTCTGCAGAACAGAAAGTGCAAACATAATCTGATATACTGTGTTAAAGCTGATAGAAAGTTTGAGGACTCCCCTATTAATAATTGAATTTAGTTATTTCTGCCACACCCATTGCTAACAGGTGTAAAATGATATACAGTAAATGATATGCTTTTTACATTGAGGCTACAGTTTGGGGAATTCCCCTTTTTTCTTATATCAGGATTAGATCCCTGAGCACAAAGCGAGCTCTGTAAAGACGTGGTTTGACTAGTTGTGTGCAATGGAGCTCCAGTTGCTCTCAACTTTTAGGGTGGATTCAAATTGGGTCACTAGCTAGGCTTTCTCTTTCAACATCAGTGCCTGAGCTCACTGTATCCATTGAATGACTGGGCCCAAATTCCTACAGACACACTTCAAAGTCTTGTAGAAAGGCATCCCAGAATAGTGGATGATATTATATCTAGAATGTAATTTAATTTAGTATAAATGTGCATGGTTTTGGAATGGGTGGGGTGTCCCAATTCTTATTATTATTTGATCATTTAGTAATTAACAAATGTGTCTGGGTAAATTCTGTAAAAATCTGTTTTCTTTTTTGCTTTGTAAAAGTTGTTGGCAGAAATACTTTAACTAGAGTAAAGTATAAATAGCCTTATAATATACTAATAAAATAAAAAGTACTGCTGTAAAGAAAACTTGATATTCGATGTAGAACCTGGCCTTAAAACGACTGAAGAATCAACAGTGCTGTAAAGTATGCATAGTAAAGCACATAATGTAAAAGCTCCTTATGTTTAATATCACACATTTTCTCTTCCTGTAGGGGTATTAGCCACAATTTGAGCTGGTCTTTGGAAGATTCAATCCTGAACATGTTTTTGGCTCTTGAAAGCTCTCCATGCAGCTTCACAGATCCGCTAGGCCAAAGTGCACAGCCTATCCAGAGCAGCCGCTCCGGCGTATCACCTGTGGATAACCCTACACCACAACTATCTTGTGATCAACACAATGTTTCCCTGCTTAACGACACCCTCTGTGCAGAGATTCTGTCCAGCAGATCTCAGGTTCCTGACACCCTCTATCATGTGTGCAAATCTCTGAGCACCCTGTCCCAAGCCGAACTGATACGGGTGTGGGGAAACGCGTGCAACGCGATCAAGCTCGGCCTGTCACCACTTTTGGAACCCTGCCCACCTTTGCCCTCTGAATCCAGCCAGAGAGTCGCGCGGTCCACGCTTAGCCTCAGCCAGCTGTTCTGCAACTATGAGAACTGGACGTCGGAGAAAGCTGTCGACCCTGCATTGGTCACGATGTGTAGCGACAACGAACCTGAAGCCTTCCTCCAGGGTGTGTGTAATAACGTTCCTGTCATGCAAGCACTCATCGCGACCCCAAGCAACTCCTGGGTGTGGGAGTACTGCGCCAACGCGTCAGAGCGCTACATCGTTTGGCAATACTGCGTCTACCATTCATGGGTACCTCAGGTTCTCGACCCCTCCATTGTCGCTCTTTGTTGGAATAACGATCAAGCAAGAATGGAGACTCTCCTCTGCCAGAGTTTGGACTTCTACATGATTGTGTTCTCCAACCCAGAAAACGGCTGGCTGACACCCGACTGCGCTGAGCTGCCTCCACCTGAGCCAGCGGACCTCAGCACCCTTGTGTTAGAATTATGTAGGTACTCGGAATGGTACAATATAAGGACTGTAAAGACAGATCAAATATCCTTGTGTATACAAAATGATGAGCCTCGTTTCTTGAGCGAAGTGTGTTCCAATAGCACGTTTCTTAAGGCCATAGTGGTTGATCAGGATAACGCTTGGGTGGAAGCATACTGTCTGTCTTTAAATTCCCCAGCGGACTCGCAGACAGTCTCCAACGCCAATGCCTCGCCAACTTCCTCAATAACGCCCCTGATAAATCCACAATCAGTCTCCAGTACTTCGTCAACAAACGCCCAATCAACTCCCAGCTACAATGTCCCACCTTTAAAGACTTCAACAGTCCAGTCAGGGGGCACCAATACTGTTTTTTTAAGCAGCACTCTTTCTCCATCACTTCCTCCAGTTATCCCATTATCAACAGTCTCCAGTAGTACTCTCTCTCCCTCGAAAGACCAGTATGTCCTACCAGGGGTTTCCAGCATCAGTCCCTCATTTTCAACACCTTCCCTGACCAACCTCAGCCTTTTTAAAACATCTCCTGTTAACGTCTTGCCAACAGTCTCCAGCGCCCAGTCTCCCACAGCTTCCCTAACCGTTCTAAAAGGATCTTCAACCCAGACTCCCTCTTCAGGCTTGTTATCTCCCAGTGTAACTCTTGATACCAAACTTCAAACAACAGTCTTACAAACTGTCCCAAGTATCACTTCTTCCCCCACAACTCGCCCGACGGTATTACCAACCGTGACTCTTTCTCCTTCAGTTCAACCAGCCGCATCTTCTGTGGTTCCCACCGTCTCAGATTTGTGTAGATATGCATCTTGGGCAGCCTTGCCGGTGAATCCCTCGGTAGTCGGCCTTTGCTGGAAATTCGACATGACAGCATTTCATCTCAATGTCTGCTGTAACACGCAGTTGTTCGAACGTCTGTCCCTCGACCCCCAGAACCAGTGGTTGAAGTCTGTGTGTTCTGACAACGACACATCAGACCTCCTGCCTCAGGTCTGTTTGTACTCGAAATGGGGCAAGCCCGCCTTCGTGGACATGGCTGACCTTGCTCTGTGTGCCGACCTCGACGCTGCGAACTTCAAGCAGAAGGTTTGCACCAATGCCACCATCATGCAGAACCTGCTCGCCAATTTGGACAACACCTGGCTGCTGGAGCAGTGCACCAACCTTACAGAGTCAAGCAAGGGGAGTGTAACTGGATTCAAGCCCTCTGAACAGTGCCAGTATAAAAGCTGGGCAGCGACACTTCCAGATGCAGCAACTCTTGTACTTTGCTGGGATTATGATCAGGCAAACTTCATCTCCTCAGTCTGCGTTAACCCTGGTCTTCTGTCCCACATCGTTCAAGAACCTTCCAGTCTTTGGGTGAACGCACTGTGCGTCACTTATTTAAACTACACCAGGATGTCCCAGTCCAACATCTCCTGTGGGGGCAGCTCGAGTAATACAAGTACCAGTGAGTCTCAGCCTTGCCTGCTGAAAGAGATCGTTGATCAGTTGAACTGGTCATGCAGCGTAGATATGGGTGCCGTTTGCCAGCCGGACGTCTCTCAGTTCCAGGCATTCCTGGTGTTCCTGAGGTGCGGGATGGAAGTTCTTCTGCCTCGTATGGAGACGATGATGATCGCACAGTTGACTTCAATGACCAGCGAGGCCACCAGTGCGTGGGTAGTTTTGCTGCTGTTGCTGGAAGAGAATGGAATGACCACTCTGACGGTGACGGATCACGTCCGGCAAAGCGTGCTGGACTCTGTATCGGCCTTCCTGGAGAGGGAAACGAACTTTGAGAGAAAGCAAGTGGTGCTGCAGTGCTTTGCGGTTGGTTTACTATTTTTAGTGTTTTGTGTTTTTCTTGGGGAGGGGTGTCTAGTCTGAGATTTACCAGTTTTACCATAGTAAAACTAGTATAGTATTTCATTACCAGTGTGACTCTATGGCACAGGTTGTGGAGTGGGGGCCCCAATGTATGTATTTTTCTTATACGTTGGTTTCCTACAGCTACTCACTGCTACTACAGCTACTCCAGCCACCCAGTTTTAAAAGCTGCCCCTAGAAGTGAGTGTATTGCACTGTGATGCATTGGCACATAGTGCAGACTGTAATACCCCCCGCCTAATGTTTCCAGGTACTATCAGACCCATGGTGACCCTTACCAGTGACAAAAAATAAGTAAATACATGTCTTTAGCATTAAAAATATATATTTTGTTATTTTAAGTGCAACCTTGAGCTCAGGTACTCCTGTGATTGTGCAGGATTGTTGTCGGTGGTTAATCTGGTGTATTATTTGCCGTCTCCGGTGCTGTGTAATCGACCCGAGTTGTTGTGTTGCTTCTTACAACCTGGTGTCCCGTGTCTAACCAGTCTCTAATATTCAACATTTCCTGTCTGTTTCATGAAATATTAACAAATCAAATCGGGCAAATCTGATTGGCTGCTTACATCGACACCTAAGCCTGCTTTCATGTCTTTATTTTGGTTGTCGTAGTGATTTGGACATTGACGCTGACATTGTTGTCTTCATCATTTGCTCCTCTAATGATTTTTCCATGACTGCTTCAGGTGTAAGTATCGCATTCAAATGTGTGTGTGTGTGTGTGTGTGTGTGCTTTGGTTTCAGAAAGTTCTCACCAGCCTGATGCAAACCGGAAGGGATGTAACAAGTACAAACTCATTTTTCATCCAGGTTAGCTATGTTGCTCTGTACTCCTACTGATTTTCCCACTTTTCCCAACAAATCCTGTTTTTGTGGTTGAAAATATTCTTAACTTTTGTTTGCAGGAATATTTTCAGATCCCCTTGGCTAGTCTGAGAGCGGTGCTCAGTTCGGTGGACATGAACACCATGAGACAGATTATGCAGTTCTATAGTCGGAACCAAGCAAGCCTAAAGGTAAACTGTTTTTAGCATTTTTTTTGCTAAATTGCTAAAGCATTTTTTTTCATTCAAGTTGTGTTTTAAAAGGTATTTAGACAAATTGAAAATAAAAAATTGTCATGCAAATTGCTCCCTGTCATCATAAACAGAGTTAGGAAAATGTTACGCAATGATTAGCAATTACTGTAAAGGTGGATAAGCTTTCTAAGGCACATTTAGACACTTTAGTCATTTTACACTGGAAAGGGTGGAAGATTGTATGCAAACCAGCTGCTTCAATACCAATCAATACCAAAATTACACCTGCTAATTCATGTAATTATATAATCAGCCATTCAAGAGCTGCAGTTAAAGGTCACATGATGAAACGTGATTTGACGACTTGGTTTCAGTATTTATAAACATACTTAACACTTAGGATTTTTCTGCATGACAGTTTCCAGAGTACAAACAAAATAATGCAGGAAAAACATCCAGCAAGTTGCAGTTGTTTTGAGTGAAAATGGCATCTTGGCCTGTAGACTTCTGCTGGGACCCACACTGTCTTGTGTTAACACGATAGCGTGACCTTCAGACCCCTAATACCAATCTGGCATTATTAAATTATTTATGCCACACTTATTTCAGTGTGCACTTCTTTAATGGTAACAATTTACCATCTTGCAGTAGTGACTGCCAGCAGGATAGTGATCTGTGGAACAAAGCAGACGCCCTCTATTTTATTTTTAGTTAAGTGTAGCCACCCCAGTCACCAGATCTGAATCCAGTAGACTACCTTTGGGATGTGGTACGACAAGTCTGCAGCAATTATGTGGTGTCGACATGGACCACAATCTCAAAACATCGTGTCCAATATTGTTTATTATCTTGTAAAATCAATGACACAAAGAATGATCTGAGAGTATTATCGTGTTCCTAATAAATAAACTGCCCAGTGTATTTACAGTATTTGTAAATTTTGAATCGTTTCTCTGTGTTGTAGCTGACCAGTGAGTACCTGCAGACCATGGTGGGCGTACTGTTCCAAATCCACCTGAGACGGGATGAGACCCTATTTTTCGACCTTGGTCCAATCCTGAGGTTTGCGACACCGGGGGACATCAGCTCTCTACCTCCAC
Source organism: Trichomycterus rosablanca (assembly GCF_030014385.1). Taxonomy (NCBI): domain Eukaryota; kingdom Metazoa; phylum Chordata; class Actinopteri; order Siluriformes; family Trichomycteridae; genus Trichomycterus; species Trichomycterus rosablanca. Next base: position 13,806,621 of record NC_086014.1, on the reverse strand, counting down.
TACAGAACAACCTCATTGTGTATGTGAAAGGCTCGTATTTTTACGCGACATGGTCAAAAGTATGTGGACTCCCCTATTAATTGTTGACATCCATTGCAAATATGTATATAAAATCAATGATGGAAAATAAACGATATGCCTCCAAGTTTGAACTGTGTTGGAGTGAATTGGAACTTAGATTGGCAGCCTCTTGTCCAACATCAGTGTCTGACATTAATAATGTTTTTTTTATTTGACAGGAGACAAATTTGTAATGGGACATCCAACAGGCTTATGGTCTGGTGTCCACATATTTTTGACCCTATGGTATACTATAGACAAAGCAGTTTTTGCTCATTATTTTTGTTGAGTCTTGTGAGGTTTTTGTATCAGAACTGAAGTACCTGGGCTTGGTGGTATTTTCATTCCTGAATCTGTTTCCCATTCAGATTAAACACAATCAACAGCAACATCGACTCTCTGTCCCTGGAGCAGCGCCAGGCTTTCGGCGCGTGGTACGGCCAGTCCCTTAATGCGTCGAGTGTGACAGCAGGTGGCTCGTCGTTTATCCGAGACGGCGGTAACCTGATCACGTACCTGCCGTTCCGCAGCTTCCAGCACCTCACACCTGCTCAGGTAACAGCCACGTCTCCTGGCCGCGATACCCGAGCCACGCTGGCTCCTGCTGAAGGTTCGTCGCTGGACAGAAGGTCCGTTTTGTGATAGGCATGCCTGAAAATACATTGTCTGTAAAGAAATGCAGGGAGCCATGAATGATTGATGGACGTGTAGCGTGTTCTTATAGAGGGGACACAATGGACGGTGTTTAGAATTGTACTGACCGGCAGGATTGAAGCATGGATGGTGAATGGACTGTAGTATTTTACAACTACTGTAACTGAGTTATGGGCTGTGATATTCATCCCTAATACGTGCTGTAATTTTAGAATATCTGCTCTGCAAGTCTACAAGTATATACTACATACAGTATGTAGTGCTATTTGGGACACAGCCGACAGTTTTTGTGTGTTTATGTGTGTTAATCAACCTCACAGCTACACAGTATAGCTGTTGCGTACATTTTTAAATTCAGTGTCTCTGTGTACGTGTTTTAAAGCTCCTGAACGGTCTGGACGTTCTTCTGATGGACGACTTGGGAGCCCTGAAGCAGCAGTTCGTAGCTCAGAGCGTCACCGCAGCGTACAGGAACCTCACAGCCGAAGAGTTTAAAAGGTTTGGACGTGGAAAGACATTTGAAGTAAAACATGTTCCGCTTAACAGGATGCTCATGTGCTAAAATACATTTGCTACCAGTATTGTTTATATTTTGTGCATTTTTGACTGTGTAGCATTTTTTTTTACATACTTTAGGTTAGCCACTCTGACTTGCCAGGCCAAGCTGAGTGACCTGCAAGCATATGTGGGCACTAGTGTGTTCCCGGTGATCCAGCAGAACATCAGGATGTGTGTAGCCCAGGGAATCAGTGTTCCAAGCAACATGGTGAGTTTTCTTAAAATTGTAGTCATTTTATTTAAGGTTCATCAATAAAAACAAAATAACTCTAAGAGTTATCATACGTAAAAACATAAAAATCAATGATAGCATTCAGAAAGGTGTCGTCTTCTGTTTGTTCTCCATCTCTCATGTTGTAATCCTCAGATCTCCAGCATGTTTCTGACCCAGTCTGAGCTGCAGTCTCCGGCCTCTCTCAGCTCTCGGAAGGTGTCCGAGCTCGCCCCGTTCCTGCCACTGCTGGGGTCGGACTTCCTGCAGCAACTCGGCCAGTCCCAGCTCCGCCCTGCCCTGGGTGATCTAGCGTCTGTGCCCTTTACATCGACACAGGTATGTAGGGTGTTAGCTATATATAATCCACACACTGATGCAGTACCACACATACCACAGAGTTAGAGTGTTAGAGTGTGAAGTAAAGTTGTTTTAGTGCACTTGAGTGGAACTGCTGTTTAATACACTAGACTTAAGAATGGGTGGTGCTACCAACCTGGGTGGGCACTGAGGGAGGGAGGGCTACTATAACAACTACTATAATTTGGTCGATGGGAACAAACTCACTCATAACTACCTGCTAAAGGAAGACCAGGCCCCTGCTTCCCCCCTCTGTGGAGCAAGAACCTCAGCCATGAATTATTCAGCCATGATAATAGCCATAGCAGATGACATGCCATTAAGAATCAAGCAAACAAACAAACAAACAAAACTATCATTTGGTTAAGGTGCTGGCACAAGCGGTCAAAGAATACAGAGAGAAAAGTGTGGTCCTCCACACTACATGCTGAGACTCTCTGTAGTAATCTGCCATTTCCCCAAACTGTTAAATAGTTTTTTTATTACAGCGTATGTATCTGTAAGCTATCCGCAGCTCTGTCAGTCTTGTAAGTGCTCAGGACGGTAACAGGGGTCAAATGTCATGCAAGTGTGAGAAGGGTCGATCCTTGTGAGAGGGCTGGTAAACAGGTGGGAGGCTGATGGCAGCCGATACAGCGGAGCAGAGTTTCTTGGTGTAGAACCGACTGACCGCATTAGAACCGCATGAGCAGGTTAACATGTGGCTCTCAATAGCCATAAGGTAAGCTGAGCGAGGACACTCGAGACGTCCTGAACCTCAAATTTCTCCGCTCGATCGTTTTTGGCTTTTCACCTGAATTCCCTTCTGTAGAATGTTACCTGAATCTGGTGGTCATGTATCGTTTATATGTGTTTGTTTTTAGGCAGCTGTGATCATAGACAAGCTGTCATCCAACTTAAATGTAAGTGTCGCTTGTAGTAGCCTACACCTAAATAAACTGTGGGTTACTTATATTTGGGAAGTAGAGTTGAAGATGAAGTGTATGGGCATGAATGTGTTTCCTGTGTGTGCTGTGGCAGCTGTCTGATCCAGGCGCTCTGTCCAAGCTGGGCTCACTGATAAGTGGGTTGCCGGTCCAAGCTCTGTCCAGTTTGTCCCCTGATGTCCTGCTTCCTGCCCTGATCGACTTCAGTCAGTACACACCGCCACAGGCCATTGCCATTACTACTAAACTCTGGGTAAGCTACAAATAACCACTAATAAATACTTTTTGGTATATATAATATAATAAATAAATATAATGGATGGATAGATGTGTGTGTGTGTGTCTTAACATTCAGTGTGTTGATGTGTTCGCTCAGGGTTCTTCAGCAGTGAGCACATGGTTAGATAAATTAGAACCTCTTCTCCTGACCACACCTCTCCTGTGTGTAATGCCTCAAGCTCGCCTCCTTCTGACCAATGGCACAGCTCCTTATACCCATACCTGGAATACCCAACAGGTACACACACACACACACACCTGAAACACACACATGCACGTAGTAGCATTGTAGAGTTTCTTAATCATCAGACTGGAGCTTCTTTTGTTGTGTAACACGTGCAGAGCTTGGGTGGAGTTCGAATATCAGCTCTGCTATCAGCTGCCCGCGCCTACACAGACACACGACAGGCCTCTGGAGCTGCTTTAAACTGAGCCTTATTCATGTATTTATAGAGCTGGCTTTGTGCACTGGGTACAGTCATGCTGGAACAGCAAATGACCTTCCCTAAAATATTGCTGCAAAGTCAGAAGCATATAATTTCCTTTATATAATTGATTTATTACACCTGTTAGCAATTGTTGTGGCTGAAACACTTAAATTTAACAATTACAAGTGGTGTCCCAATACTTATTTGGGATAATACAAAATGTATTGATTTATTTCATGCAGGCCAAGACCCTGTTTGACGAGGCTTTGACCAGCACGCCAAGCCTCACAATACAGCAATTCAAGTGAGTTCTATTTTAAAGCCATTGTATAAATATATCAAATAATTATTCTGTATTTCATGTTTGTCTTTATATTCATACTTTTTGTTTTGGGTAGGTCTTTGGGGACGGTCGCTCAGGGAGTGAGTTGTGAAGTTTTGACGAAGCTCGTGAAGAATTACGCATCCGTGTCCTCCGTTCGAGACGTTCTGGAGGTTCTGAGAGGGCAGCCGGTGCCACTTCACCCATCACTGGTATCTACATTTATTAAGGCTAAAGTTGTTAGACTAATTTAGTGTGTTAGAATGCTGGATTTTACATCATTTTTTTAAAACTACACTATATTTCCAAAAGTATGTGGACACCAGACAATAAGCTTGTTAAAAATCCCATTCCAATACCATGGGCATAATTAGGATTTGTAGCTATAACAGCCCCTACTCTTTAAGAAAGGCATTTCACAGAATTCCTGTGGTGTTAATTTGGTCAAATGTATTTGTAAGGTCAGTCTCTGATGTTGGATAGGACGGCCTGGCTCATAGTGGCTCATCATTATTCCAAAGATGTTTACTGGGGTTGAGGTCATGGTTCAAATCACAGGGTATTGGGGGGTCTGACCCTTCTAATGAATACTTGAAAAAAGGCAAAAACAACAGTCAACATCAGACTCATCTAATCATGTATTTATAAACCTTTCAGGTACAAGTATGAGCCTTTAAAGTTCAATATTTACTTGACAGTATTGATTTGTTATGCCTGTTAACAATGGTAAAAATGGTTTGGATGGTTGGTTCCTGTTTGATGAGCTACAGTGCTAATGATTTTCATTCTCTTTCATTTAGAAAAAGTGTCTGATTGAGGAAATGTACCGCTACGACTTCTTCTCTGAGCTTCTTGGTGACATGAGCGCTGAGATTGCCGTCTCAATTCCGTAAGTCCTTTAAACCCTATATCTGGGCTACCATACGTAAATGCAGCAGAAATGATCACCCCAGGAACAGCCCTGATCTTATGTGAGGTTTATGATGTATTAAATATATTATTTTTGTGTAGGATGAGCACCATCAAGAAATTCTCTGTGCTGATGATGGACTTCCTGAGGAACATGATTGTTCTGGATCCACAGTCATTCTTGCCCATCCCCAGGTCCAAACAGACTGTGCTGGTGAACAAGATAATACAAAGGCTGGTCAGTATCCCTTATTACTTTTTCCCTACTACTGTATCGTCTAAGTTAGTGTATATACATTTAATAATTCTGTTCACTCTGGTGATCCCTGCCGCACCACGCCAAAGCCAAACTCTTCTTTATATCAGCCTCTTCTTTACTTCGGGCTATGTTACTCATCTACTCATCTATGAAGGAACACATGCTTTATGAATCCCTCTGTTTTGGAGTCCAGCCTTTCCTCCCTCAGACATGGCCATTTGTGTTTGTTAGGTAGCCGACCAGGCTGGTGGCACTGCTAGGACTCTAACTCTAACTGCGGTTAGGAAGATTTGACCCTAGCTCGTCTCTTACACTTGCTACACTTTCAGTTCACATTTAATCAGAAATCAAACACTGTAAAGACTCCTGGACTAAAATTATGAGTTCAAAAGCCAGACCTTATAACAGAATATACTGCACTTCAAGCTGTTTTATCTAATATAATCGCCTACAATGCTGTGTGACCATTTAGGGCATGCAAACTGGACCGTATACTGAAGAGGAGTTCCGCTCACTGGGTATCATGGCGACGTTTGTGGCGGATGAAGTCTTTGTGCAGCTGGACAGGAGCTTCTTTGTGGACGGCATTGAGTTTTTACGTTGTTTCTGCTACGATAGCAGTAAAAGGGGCATCGTGGCCTTAATGCTGCAAGAACCCAGCACATTTGGGTAAGGAAAGTGACTAATTTAGACAGACTTTAAGTATAAGAAAGGATTTTTGGATTTTTAGTTGTGTTTTCTATTGCTTCTCAAAGCCCAGTCGAAACGTGGACTCCAGCAACCTTGAATCAAGTGGATAGATTCTTATTCTTCCTTCCAAAAGATGTAATCCAAAGGATTCCTCCAGTAAGCCATTCAATCGATCATTACTGCTTATTTCTTACTTGGCGTCACAATTAGTTTGATTCCTGGTTCAGCATGTATGAATGTGTACACGTGACGCTCGGTTTCCACAGGTCCTGATGAGCCAGGAGAGTATTGAGAGGCTGTTCAGCAGCCGGCAGCAGTGGGAAGAAGGACGTATAGGCTCGCTGTGTGAACACGAGGGCTCCGAACTCTTTCCCAATAAGCAGTTTGTTCTCCAGTACTTCCTGGGTTTGCTCAGACCCGGACGCAGTGAGTATCTCATTTTTCACACTGTACTGAATGACCAGATTCATATTTGACATATTGTGTAATTTTAGCTTGGAATTTGAGTCTTATTCTGTGTTTCTCTCAGCTGCAGGTCTGATTCCAACCTGCGAGAGCCTGCATGTGAGTCAGCCTGCCGCCTGGCCCGTAACCAGTCTGACAGACATGTCCTCAGAGGCTTTCCGCAGGTGTCTGGAGCTCATTGGTCGGGATTCGTTCTTCAGCGCCAACCAGCTGACGCTGCTGCTTCGCAAAACCAAAGATGTACAGAACTGTTTACTTTATTAACAGTTCTGCTGATTGTTTTGTCTTTGTGATAGCCACCGGCTCTCTACGCCTCGATTACTGTGAGATCTGTTTTTGCAGGTGTATGGTGTGGCCTCGTCATTTTCTCCGTCTGTTATTGGTCAGCTGGGTCACATTGCCACGCAGCTGTCGCTGAATGAACTGGCACTGCTCGGACTGTCCGATATTCGCACCGTTGCTCCTCTGGGAGCTGTTAACTCCTGGACAAGGAAACAGGTAATTAGCAGTGCAAGAATCCAGGGTTTGAACCAGCACTGCTATTGGCTAGTCAGGCGTCTAGATACAGACAGACGATAGATTTGGATTGGCGTCCTGTCCGGGGTGTGTTACTGCATTGCAAACTCGTGATTCCAGGAAATCCTGACCCACAGCGACCCTGATCAGAATAGAGCAGTAATTGCCCCAGCGACAAAAAAACTCAGTTCCAGCAATTGTCCCTCCTCCTACAGACACACAACCAATCCACAGGCATTATCAGTGAATTATTTGTGTTTAAAAAAACAATCCTGGCCTGTTTTTCAGTTAGGAGTGCTGTTCTCTACCATACTTAACTCCACCAAACTGACCACAAGCCAACTGGATTCCAGCTTCTTCGTCGCTCTCGGACACGTCATCTGTGGGATCGAAGCTCCTGTCATTCACAGTCTGAATTCTGTTGAGTTTAGGTGAGTTTGCACTTTTTAGCATGACATTTTACATCATTATCAGCTTCCCAAGACTGTGTGCACTACGTGTTTCTCTTTTTTGACAGTAAGGCAGTGTTATGGTTGGGCCGTCTGAACATGTCGTGCAGCGAGGAGCAACTTCGAGCCATGATTGCTCTGCTCAGCCAGAATGTAGCATTTGGACCCATCAGCTCCTGGGGTCCAGAGGTCTTCATCGAAATCGGTGCTTTTGCTGGTAAGATCCTGTCCCAATTTTATTAAAACTTTATTAAAAAGGAAAATAATAGGTTGTACCATATTTACAGTTCAGGGCAAATCCCTTATTAGTGATTATGATGGAGTATAGTTGATGTGTTTGTATAAAAAGAGCTTATTTGTACCATTAGAAAGTAGATAACACAGTGAAACAGTAAAACACAAGCAAGCTTTACATTGCTATAGGCTTTAGGATGCTGTATATAGAGAGGCCCCTTCTTCTGCTTTTCCTTTGATTATGTGATCAAAAACACACTTCAGTCATGATTTATTGAGATAATTTTGGACCAGCAGCAGCCTTGACATTGCATGTGGCGACGTAAGGCTCGCTTGACTGTGTCCTGCAGCTTATAAATTATAATTCCTTGTGTTTTATATTACATTTTGTATTATAATTAGAAAGCATTTACAGTAAACAATATTTAAGAAACAAGAAGTGTGTTTAAATATGTTTTTCATGGCATTGTATGTCATTTGTCTGTTCATTTAGTAAGGACTGATCTGTATCTGTACCTATTTATTTGTGCCTCTGCTTAATGTGAATTTGTAACATGAAAAATGTTCTGATTCTGACCTGTAGCTGGGATTCCAGACATGGCCATGTCTGCCCTGGTGAAGGAACAGATAGAGGGCATCACCCCCCTCGCCATCTCTCTAATTACAGCGGAAAAGTTTGCAGTAAGTCACTTTATTAAAAAAAATCTAAAGACATGATCATGTGAAAATCCTGAATACTAAACATTAATATTCTGTGTTCACGTGCAGGTTGTGTTTAATCAGGCCCAGATCAGTCTCTTCTCATATGAGCAGGCAGCGGCAGTCACCACGGCCCAGCGTGCAGCTCTCAGCCCGGTACAGGAAACCGCTCTCTCCATGGTCCTCAACCCTCTGGAGGACAAACCTGTGGATTTCAGAGGTACAAGCATTTCCTGCTCCTGTTAGTGAGGAACAGCTCAAATTATACTCAATAAATCTTATACTACAGAGCACAGACTTTTCTTGTCTTGTCTTGTCTTGTCTTTTTTTTTTTTTTTTTTACACCCAAATAGATTTTTCACTATTTTAAATAAACCCCTGTCCATTGTGTGTGTGTGTGTGTGTGTCCACAGGCAGGTCGTCAGGGATAAAAATCTTTGGGAGTCTTTGTCTCGTCTGCAGTGTACTGGTGTTACATTCGACGCTGATTTTCAGTGGCCGTCTCTGATGAAGCAGCTTTCTTATAAGACCAGCCGTGTGCTTTTTAATTTCCTTCATATTTGTAATATTATATATACAGTATATATGATCTTACAGCAGCACTTTAAACTGACTTATTTATTTAAACATTTGTGTTACCTGCATGAAAGTTTGTGGGTTTTTATTTATGCTTAAATTGTCTTATGTGTTTTATAATATGCACATGCTTAAAAGTATTTATTTTATTTATTACTAGACTCTGTATGGTGTTGTTACTATAATGCTTTGTGAACTGTGAAAAATGTGAATACTGTTTAAAGAGTTATTATAATATGGCTATAATGTTGACATAGGGTTTTAAAATGTGTGTATTTATCAGGGACCAGTAACGATCACCTTTCAAGTGTTTTTCCTACAGAATTACAGTTTATATTTTCACTGGAATAATAGTGTTGCATTGTTATGTTTTGTGAACATAAGTGAATAAGTTTTTGTTCAGTCTCAATATGAGAACATTACAAACAGTTAACTATTAATATTTATACGAAAGATCTTTAAACAGTTTCTGCACTTGTATATTTTGATTATAAGCGGTGAGGGTGGGAGGAGGAGTAATCGGTCGTGTCTGAGAGACCGAGAGACGCTTATAGTCCGGATTTAGCTCCATCTGATTTCCACCTTTTTGGACGCTCAAAGAAGCTTTAAGGGGAAGAAGATTTTCATGTGATGATGATGTGAAAGCAGCGGCGCATCAGTGGCTACACAATTAACCAAAAACATTTATAAAGTTGGTACGACGATGTCTTGCACAAACTTGGTGTAATAGCATTTTTTACAGCGGTCATTTTGACATGAAATAGTAGCACAAATACCGGTGTTAGCAATGACATTAATTAGGGTTCCATTCCATTTAGGTTTTAGAGAGCCAGATCCCTGCTTTTGCTCAAAGGACACATTAAATACTTGCCACTTTAGCCTAAAGAATCTGTTTTTTAACTATGCATACAAAGTTCCTGTATTTTCTGGTTGTATTCTAATAAAGAGACTGTTAACTAATAATAACATGGTTATTATACTATCGCTAAGACAGCTTTTGCAGCTCCAAGGCTTTTGCACAGTACTGCATAATATGTGTATATATCTTAAATAAAAAAGGTAATGCTGGTTCTAAATAAGGAACATTAATTTCTTGTTTACTCACATTAACCAGCAACAGGTTTAAAAACTATTATTGTCATTTTGCTTTTCTCACTTATTCAGGGGCTGAACGTTGTGCAAACAAACCCAGAAACATAGAACAAACTATTTTTCAATGCCTTGCGTTTTTTTAATCATTTTTTAATACTAATAGCTGGCTGCAGTCCGACTGTTGAATTACCCTGATTTTGTTTGTTTGTGCACTGCGCATGCGCACATGCTCGTCTTCAGTCGTTTTTCTCAGCGAGCGGGGGCGCGCGCGTGACTGGCCTCGTCAGTTCCCCTCGATCGTGAACGCGCTTTCGGTTTGTGCGCGCACATGCTTTCCCTCAGCTAACGTTAGACGAGTTGATAAACCCGCTCACTTACAAGATGGCGGATTCTGACTCTTGGGGTAAGTAATACGTTATTTATAGTGTTCAGTGTGTTTAACATGGTTGTTCTGGTCCGTTTTGAGCGACTTTGTGAGCTGTACGCCGGTGTGTGTTGTAGACACGGAGAACTTCGAGCCGAACGAGCCCGTCAAGCAGACTGCGGTACTGCAGGACAAATGGGAGGGAGAGGACGAGGACGACGACGTTAAGGTACATAACACTGTTTTATTAACGGGTTCCAACACTTAGTGTATGTAGAAAAAGCTCCACCAGGTGAGCTGAGCCTGTTATTGTTGCTATTCTGGACGTGTGAGGCTAGTTAGCCGAATAGCTAAACTAGAAGGCTGTGTCTCAAATCACTTCAGCATAGTGCGCCCTACCCAGCAAACACAACGTGGTTACAGCAGCGGTGGATAAATACAGTTAGAACAAGTCACAATGAGACACATTTAGGAAATGAAACAACAATGCTGTCCTGTGTTTTATAGGAACCGTTCACATATATTCATTTCCTAAACTGTAATTCAGTCATTGCTTTACACTGTATACATTACATAGTATATTCAGTGTACTGCTTTACAGTGTATACATTACATAGTATATTCAGTGTACTGCTTTACAGTGTATACATTACATAGTATATTCAGTGTACTGCTTTACAGTGTATACATTACATAGTATATTCAGTGTACTGCTTTACAGTGTATACATTACATAGTATATTCAGTGTACTGCTTTACAGTGTATACATTACATAGTATATTCAGTATACTGCTTTACACTGTATACATTACATAGTATATTCAGTGTACTGCTTTACACTGTATACATTACATAGTATATTCAGTGTACTGCTTTACAGTGTATACATTACATAGTATATTCAGTATACTGCTTTACACTGTATACATTACATAGTATATTCAGTATACTGCTTTACACTGTATACATTACATAGTATATTCAGTATACTGCTTTACACTGTATACATTACATAGTATATTCAGTATACTGCTTTACAGTGTATACATTACATAGTATATTCAGTATACTGCTTTACAGTGTATACATAACATAGTATATTCAGTATACTGCTTTACACTATACATTACATAGTATATTCAGTATACTGCTTTACACTGTATACATTACATAGTATATTCAGTATACTGCTTTACACTGTATACATTACATAGTATATTCAGTATACTGCTTTACACTGTATACATAACATAGTATATTCAGTATACTGCTTTACACTATACATTACATAGTATATTCAGTATACTGCTTTACACTGTATACATAACATAGTATATTCAGTATACTGCTTTACAGTGTATACATTACATAGTATATTCAGTATACTGCTTTACACTATACATTACATAGTATATTCAGTATACTGCTTTACACTGTATACATTACATAGTATATTCAGTATACTGCTTTACACTGTATACATTACATAGTATATTCAGTATACTGCTTTACACTGTATACATTACATAGTATATTCAGTATACTGCTTTACACTGTATACATTACATAGTATATTCAGTATACTGCTTTACACTGTATACATTACATAGTATATTCAGTATACTGCTTTACACTGTATACATTACATAGTATATTCAGTATACTGCTTTACACTGTATACATTACATAGTATATTCAGTATACTGCTTTACACTGTATCCATTACATAGTATATTCAGTATACTGCTTTACAGTGTATACATTACATAGTATATTCAGTATACTGCTTTACACTATACATTACATAGTATATTCAGTATACTGCTTTACACTATACATTACATAGTATATTCAGTATACTGCTTTACACTGTATACATAACATAGTATATTCAGTATACTGCTTTACAGTGTATACATTACATAGTATATTCAGTATACTGCTTTACACTATACATTACATAGTATATTCAGTATACTGCTTTACACTGTATACATTACATAGTATATTCAGTATACTGCTTTACACTGTATACATTACATAGTATATTCAGTATACTGCTTTACACTGTATACATTACATAGTATATTCAGTATACTGCTTTACACTGTATACATTACATAGTATATTCAGTATACTGCTTTACACTGTATACATTACATAGTATATTCAGTATACTGCTTTACACTGTATACATTACATAGTATATTCAGTATACTGCTTTACACTGTATACATTACATAGTATATTCAGTATACTGCTTTACACTGTATACATTACATAGTATATTCAGTATACTGCTTTACACTGTATCCATTACATAGTATATTCAGTATACTGCTTTACACTGTATACATTACATAGTATATTCAGTGTACTGCTTTACAGTGTATACATTACATAGTATATTCAGTGTACTGCTTTACAGTGTATACATTACATAGTATATTCAGTATACTGCTTTACAGTGTATACATTACATAGTATATTCAGTGTACTGCTTTACAGTGTATACATTACATAGTATATTCAGTATACTGCTTTACACTGTATCCATTACATAGTATATTCAGTATACTGCTTTACAGTGTATACATTACATAGTATATTCAGTATACTGCTTTACAGTGTATACATTACATAGTATATTCAGTGTACTGCTTTACAGTGTATACATTACATAGTATATTCAGTATACTGCTTTACACTGTATACATTACATAGTATATTCAGTGTACTGCTTTACAGTGTATACATTACATAGTATATTCAGTGTACTGCTTTACAGTGTATACATTACATAGTATATTCAGTGTACTGCTTTACAGTGTATACATTACATAGTATATTCAGTATACTGCTTTACACTGTATACATTACATAGTATATTCAGTGTACTGCTTTACACTGTATACATTACATAGTATATTCAGTGTACTGCTTTACAGTGTATACATTACATAGTATATTCAGTATACTGCTTTACAGTGTATACATTACATAGTATATTCAGTGTACTGCTTTACAGTGTATACATTACATAGTATATTCAGTGTACTGCTTTACAGTGTATACATTACATAGTATATTCAGTATACTGCTTTACACTGTATACATTACATAGTATATTCAGTATACTGCTTTACAGTGTATACATTACATAGTATATTCAGTGTACTGCTTTACAGTGTATACATTACATAGTATATTCAGTGTACTGCTTTACAGTGTATACATTACATAGTATATTCAGTATACTGCTTTACACTGTATACATTACATAGTATATTCAGTATACTGCTTTACAGTGTATACATTACATAGTATATTCAGTGTACTGCTTTACAGTGTATACATTACATAGTATATTCAGTGTACTGCTTTACAGTGTATACATTACATAGTATATTCAGTATACTGCTTTACACTGTATACATTACATAGTATATTCAGTGTACTGCTTTACACTGTATACATTACATAGTATATTCAGTGTACTGCTTTACAGTGTATACATTACATAGTATATTCAGTATACTGCTTTACACTGTATACATTACATAGTATATTCAGTATACTGCTTTACACTGTATACATTACATAGTATATTCAGTATACTGCTTTACACTGTATACATTACATAGTATATTCAGTATACTGCTTTACAGTGTATACATTACATAGTATATTCAGTATACTGCTTTACAGTGTATACATTACATAGTATATTCAGTATACTGCTTTACACTATACATTACATAGTATATTCAGTATACTGCTTTACACTGTATACATTACATAGTATATTCAGTATACTGCTTTACACTGTATACATAACATAGTATATTCAGTATACTGCTTTACACTATACATTACATAGTATATTCAGTATACTGCTTTACACTGTATACATAACATAGTATATTCAGTATACTGCTTTACAGTGTATACATTACATAGTATATTCAGTATACTGCTTTACACTATACATTACATAGTATATTCAGTATACTGCTTTACACTGTATACATTACATAGTATATTCAGTATACTGCTTTACACTGTATACATTACATAGTATATTCAGTATACTGCTTTACACTGTATACATTACATAGTATATTCAGTATACTGCTTTACACTGTATACATTACATAGTATATTCAGTATACTGCTTTACACTGTATACATTACATAGTATATTCAGTATACTGCTTTACACTGTATATATTACATAGTATATTCAGTATACTGCTTTACACTGTATACATTACATAGTATATTCAGTATACTGCTTTACACTGTATACATTACATAGTATATTCAGTATACTGCTTTACAGTGTATACATTACATAGTATATTCAGTATACTGCTTTACACTGTATCCATTACATAGTATATTCAGTATACTGCTTTACAGTGTATACATTACATAGTATATTCAGTATACTGCTTTACACTATACATTACATAGTATATTCAGTATACTGCTTTACACTGTATACATTACATAGTATATTCAGTATACTGCTTTACAGTGTATACATTACATAGTATATTCAGTATACTGCTTTACACTGTATACATTACATAGTATATTCAGTATACTGCTTTACACTGTATACATTACATAGTATATTCAGTATACTGCTTTACACTATACATTACATAGTATATTCAGTATACTGCTTTACACTGTATACATTACATAGTATATTCAGTATACTGCTTTACACTATACATTACATAGTATATTCAGTATACTGCTTTACAGTGTATACATTACATAGTATATTCAGTATACTGCTTTACAGTGTATACATTACATAGTATATTCAGTATACTGCTTTACACTATACATTACATAGTATATTCAGTATACTGCTTTACACTGTATACATTACATAGTATATTCAGTATACTGCTTTACACTGTATACATAACATAGTATATTCAGTATACTGCTTTACACTATACATTACATAGTATATTCAGTGTACTGCTTTACACTGTATACATTACATAGTATATTCAGTGTACTGCTTTACAGTGTATACATTACATAGTATATTCAGTATACTGCTTTACACTGTATACATTACATAGTATATTCAGTATACTGCTTTACACTATACATTACATAGTATATTCAGTATACTGCTTTACAGTGTATACATTACATAGTATATTCAGTATACTGCTTTACAGTGTATACATTACATAGTATATTCAGTATACTGCTTTACACTATACATTACATAGTATATTCAGTATACTGCTTTACACTGTATACATTACATAGTATATTCAGTATACTGCTTTACACTGTATACATAACATAGTATATTCAGTATACTGCTTTACACTATACATTACATAGTATATTCAGTATACTGCTTTACACTGTATACATAACATAGTATATTCAGTATACTGCTTTACAGTGTATACATTACATAGTATATTCAGTATACTGCTTTACACTATACATTACATAGTATATTCAGTATACTGCTTTACACTGTATACATTACATAGTATATTCAGTATACTGCTTTACACTGTATACATTACATAGTATATTCAGTATACTGCTTTACACTGTATACATTACATAGTATATTCAGTATACTGCTTTACACTGTATACATTACATAGTATATTCAGTATACTGCTTTACACTGTATACATTACATAGTATATTCAGTATACTGCTTTACACTGTATACATTACATAGTATATTCAGTATACTGCTTTACACTGTATACATTACATAGTATATTCAGTATACTGCTTTACACTGTATCCATTACATAGTATATTCAGTATACTGCTTTACAGTGTATACATTCCATAGTATATTCAGTATACTGCTTTACACTATACATTACATAGTATATTCAGTATACTGCTTTACACTGTATACATTACATAGTATATTCAGTATACTGCTTTACAGTGTATACATTACATAGTATATTCAGTGTACTGCTTTACAGTGTATACATTACATAGTATATTCAGTGTACTGCTTTACACTGTATACATTACATAGTATATTCAGTGTACTGCTTTACAGTGTATACATTACATAGTATATTCAGTGTACTGCTTTACACTGTATACATTACATAGTATATTCAGTGTACTGCTTTACAGTGTATACATTACATAGTATATTCAGTATACTGCTTTACACTGTATACATTACATAGTATATTCAGTATACTGCTTTACACTATA
Source organism: Trichomycterus rosablanca (assembly GCF_030014385.1). Classification (NCBI taxonomy): domain Eukaryota; kingdom Metazoa; phylum Chordata; class Actinopteri; order Siluriformes; family Trichomycteridae; genus Trichomycterus; species Trichomycterus rosablanca. The sequence goes on along the minus strand of NC_086014.1, from coordinate 13,790,323 downwards.
CATTACATAGTATATTCAGTATACTGCTTTACAGTGTATACATTACATAGTATATTCAGTATACTGCTTTACAGTGTATACATTACATAGTATATTCAGTATACTGCTTTACACTATACATTACATAGTATATTCAGTATACTGCTTTACACTGTATACATTACATAGTATATTCAGTATACTGCTTTACACTATACATAACATAGTATATTCAGTATACTGCTTTACACTATACATTACATAGTATATTCAGTGTACTGCTTTACACTGTATACATTACATAGTATATTCAGTGTACTGCTTTACAGTGTATACATTACATAGTATATTCAGTATACTGCTTTACACTGTATACATTACATAGTATATTCAGTATACTGCTTTACACTATACATTACATAGTATATTCAGTATACTGCTTTACAGTGTATACATTACATAGTATATTCAGTATACTGCTTTACAGTGTATACATTACATAGTATATTCAGTATACTGCTTTACACTATACATTACATAGTATATTCAGTATACTGCTTTACACTGTATACATTACATAGTATATTCAGTATACTGCTTTACACTGTATACATAACATAGTATATTCAGTATACTGCTTTACACTATACATTACATAGTATATTCAGTATACTGCTTTACACTGTATACATAACATAGTATATTCAGTATACTGCTTTACAGTGTATACATTACATAGTATATTCAGTATACTGCTTTACACTATACATTACATAGTATATTCAGTATACTGCTTTACACTGTATACATTACATAGTATATTCAGTATACTGCTTTACACTGTATACATTACATAGTATATTCAGTATACTGCTTTACACTGTATACATTACATAGTATATTCAGTATACTGCTTTACACTGTATACATTACATAGTATATTCAGTATACTGCTTTACACTGTATACATTACATAGTATATTCAGTATACTGCTTTACACTGTATACATTACATAGTATATTCAGTATACTGCTTTACACTGTATACATTACATAGTATATTCAGTATACTGCTTTACACTGTATCCATTACATAGTATATTCAGTATACTGCTTTACAGTGTATACATTACATAGTATATTCAGTATACTGCTTTACACTATACATTACATAGTATATTCAGTATACTGCTTTACACTGTATACATTACATAGTATATTCAGTATACTGCTTTACAGTGTATACATTACATAGTATATTCAGTATACTGCTTTACAGTGTATACATTACATAGTATATTCAGTATACTGCTTTACACTGTATACATTACATAGTATATTCAGTATACTGCTTTACACTGTATACATTACATAGTATATTCAGTATACTGCTTTACACTGTATACATTACATAGTATATTCAGTATACTGCTTTACACTGTATACATTACATAGTATATTCAGTATACTGCTTTACACTGTATCCATTACATAGTATATTCAGTATACTGCTTTACAGTGTATACATTACATAGTATATTCAGTATACTGCTTTACACTATACATTACATAGTATATTCAGTATACTGCTTTACACTGTATACATTACATAGTATATTCAGTATACTGCTTTACACTGTATACATTACATAGTATATTCAGTATACTGCTTTACAGTGTATACATTACATAGTATATTCAGTATACTGCTTTACACTGTATACATTACATAGTATATTCAGTATACTGCTTTACAGTGTATACATTACATAGTATATTCAGTATACTGCTTTACAGTGTATACATTACATAGTATATTCAGTATACTGCTTTACACTGTATACATTACATAGTATATTCAGTATACTGCTTTACAGTGTATACATAGTATATTCAGTATACTGCTTTACACTGTATACATTACATAGTATATTCAGTATACTGCTTTACACTGTATACATTACATAGTATATTCAGTATACTGCTTTACACTGTATACATTACATAGTATATTCAGTATACTGCTTTACACTGTATACATTACATAGTATATTCAGTATACTGCTTTACACTGTATACATTACATAGTATTGGCAGTTGTAGCCTAGCGGTTAAGGTACTTGACTAGTAATCAGAAGGTCGCTGGTTCAAGCCCCACCACTGCCAGCTTGCTGCTGTTGGGCCCTTGAGCAAGGTCCCTAACCATCAATTGCTCAGACTGTATACTGTTCCTGTACTGTAAGTCGCTTTGGATAAAGGCGTCTGCTAAATGCCAAAAATGTAAATGTAAATATACACAGCTTATTGGTTTACAGTATATACATTATATAGTATATATAGTATATTGCTTTAGTGATATAGATAGATAGATAGATAGATAGATAGATAGATAGATAGATAGATAGATAGATAGATACTTTATTGATCCCGAAGGAAAGTGTATACATTATATTATATATATATATATATATATATATATATATATATATATATATATATATATATACGTATATAGTATATTGTTTTACAGTATTTACATTATATAGCATACAGTTTATTGCTTTGCAATATTTACATTATATAGCATATATAGTATATTGCTTTAGTGATATAGATAGATAGATAGATAGATAGATAGATAGATAGATAGATAGATAGATAGATAGATAGATAGATAGATACTTTATTGATCCCGAAGGAAAGTGTATACATTATATATATATATATATATATATATATATATATATATATATATATATATATATATATATATATACGTATATAGTATATTGTTTTACAGTATTTACATTATATAGCATACAGTACATTCCTTTACAGTATATACATTATATAGTATATATAGTATATTGCTTTAGTGATATAGATAGATAGATAGATACTTTATTGATCCCGAAGGAAAGTGTATACATTATATTATATATATATATATATATATATATATATATATATATATATATATATATATATATATATATATATATATATATATATACGTATATACGTATATAGTATATTGTTTTACAGTATTTACATTATATAGCATACAGTTTATTGCTTTGCAATATTTACATTACATAGTATATACAGTACACAGTACATTCCTTTACAGTATATACAGTGTGGGCCAAAATGTGTACACATGTCAACAGTAGAGAAACCTGAATACAAGTTAGTTGTATTACTAAATAATAAATACAGACATTAAGGATGAAAATAAGTCACCTTTGAACATTGTGCTACACATTATTACCGTAATTCAATTCAATTTAGAAAAATTCCATAGATAACATTATTAAAGTGTGTATACATTTTGATCCCCTGTGTGTATGTACATGAACAATGTACATTTATGGCATTTAGCTGACACTGTTATCCATATCGAGGAACAAGTGTGACCAAATACAGTGCATCCCATTGAGGGTTAGAGTGGGACTCAAACCAGACACTTTCTGATCACTGGTCTTGTCCAGTACCTATCCTGTCCAGACCACTAAGCGACCAGTTTTTTTGACAGGATCCCCTCCCCACTTTTTTATATATTATGTAAGGAGCGTTGTAAATATACAGTACACTCTGCTTGTTAATAATTAACCTTAGACACAAAAGTTCTCATCATTAAAACTACCTTACAAGCATTTTATTCATTCAAGTTATATGCTATAAGTCTATATTAGTTTTATACTCCTCCTCAAGCTTTTTTCTAGCTTTTTTTTCTAGATTTTGTTACCAGTGGGCATTATTTTCATGTCTTATGTGTTTATAGAAAACGAAAAGCTCTGCTGTGGTTAAACATCTCACTAAACGTCTAAATAAATAATAATAAAAGTAAATGTTATCAGAAAGCTGTTTGCTTGTTGGAGCTGAATATCTAATATTTGCTATTTTGCACACTAGTAAATATTGACACTCGGTTGTGTCCTAATATAAGACACACTCTGTGGTGCTGAACTGTGCGGTTTGGAACACAGCCGTGAAGCACGCTGACACCGGCTGTTAACGTGACGTTAGCTAACTGGCTTCTTGTTTCACGTTCACCGACTCAACATTAAAAGAAAAATACATTTATGGGTTCTATGTGTCATGGTTTGTTTCTTAATCCATCAAAGAAAGCGAGTTAAACAGTGACGGGCCGTACCGAGGTGCTTTAGCATTATTAGCATATTAGCATTAGCAGTTGTGCTAACATTTATCCATGTGTTGACCGACTGACACCACGTTGTTTTGATCAGACCGCGTCCTGTCCAGTTTAGATTCGATGTTTGATTCTAAATATTCACTTTGGATTATTCTCATAAGATTAACGCCTGTCTGGTTACACCATCTGACTCACTGATTAGCTTAGCCTGCTAGTCAGACACACTTGGGCCTTTCATACACCATGTGATTATTTTTACACTGTCAGTCATTTTTAGTAGTTTTACTGATACAAATACAAACGATCAAGCTAAATGTTCTTCAGCTCTTCATAGTTTTATCTGTCACTACAGTGGAGGTGTGATATAAAGTAAAACAGCTGATTACAGCATGCTGCCTTGTGTCATTTCAGACTGATCTAGAATCCATGGGAATCGTTTCGAAACAGGTGGTGTCCAGTCTTTTCTGGCAGGGGCTGGTGTGGCTGCATGTTTTCACACTAAGCAAGCACACGCACACCTCATTCCTCTTATCAGTTAAATCAGTTAGCCTTGCTGTTCTAACATCTGGTTTGTTTAGTTGTGTTGGATAAAGTTCCTGCTGGGTTGGTTTAGAGAGAAAATGCTAGAGAATGACCTGAGGTGCTAGAACACTTCAAGCTCTTTAGCATTTTTTAGAAAGTTTGTCTCACCTAGTGTCTCTAAGATTTACCAGACTGCTTCTGTGTAAAGCGACTTATAATTGTGACCATATACAGACTAAGCAATCAAGGGCCCAACAGTGGCAGCTGTGCTGTGGGGTTCGATCCAGCAATCGTCTGATTACTAGACCTGCACTTTAACCAATGAGATACCACTGGAACAGTGATGTACAGTCTTTCACAATGCGGTCGAAACTCTTTATATATTACCATTCATTTTCAAAGAGGCTGATATTTCATCAGAGATTACAGTTAGCAGCGATATGGTGAAATGTATGAATATAAAATACACGATGCACTGTTTTGTAGTCGAGCTTTACGTGTCTTAACTTAAGTTACCAAGACTTGGAAGCGTTTCATGCTTGTTCTTGTTTTCTGTGCAGGATAACTGGGATGATGAGGAAGAGGAACAGAAGAAGGAGGAGGAGGAGGAGGTGAAAACAGGTGTGGTTTCCCAGGACATTATGTAATTTCAAGCTGTAATCTCAGAAACAATGCCAAGTTTGTATTTCGTAAACGTATTTCACAAAACTGAAGGGTGTAATTTATTTTTGCACAGAAGTTAGAGAATTTCTTACAGGGAGCTCTAACACAAACCAAGAACTGCGCAGCGCCTCTCTGCTGGTACCTTGAACAGACTGAAAGAGTCACTATTGCTGCGTCACAAAAGTTATTCCCCGTTCATGGCCGGTTGTGTTTGTCGAGTGCCTGACATGGCCTGGCTTTTGGCACCTCCAAGACTGGAACTTGAAATATAAGCAGATAAGAACTCCAAGTTATATTTTGTAAGCCCTTTTTACATCTACATTCTAAGTGACTTAAACAACCAATGTAATCAGTTGACCGTGGTTACAGAGACCAATTTATTGATGATTATTATGATTATTAAACTAGTCCAGCAATGCCCTGAACTTAAACTGATTGAGATGGAATGCTTTTGTGTGGCCCAGTGATTTAATGCCGTAGCCCACCACTCGGAGCTCGATCTCTCGGTTTTCGACTCGATGCAGAGATGATATCGACCTGGCCGAATGTCTAGCAGCGACAGCGCGACTGGTGAATAAATTACAGAGGGCAAAATGTGACCCTCTGTGTCTGTGAGAGTCCGACACTTGCAGAAGACGGCTCACGTGTTTTACAGAAGAGTTGAAATGGGAACTGAGAACAGCTAGAAGAAGAAAATGCAAAAATCTACAAACTGCTGTAGATGACTGTTTTGTGTGATGTTATGTGGCCGCCAGAGTCTTTTTAATCTCTTTTTAATGCTAGCGTGTTTGTCTCTCGCAGAGGTGAAAGTTCCACAGAAGAAAAAGCTTAGTGCTAAGCTAAAAGAAAGAGAACTCGAGGAAGAGAAAAAACAACAGGAGCTGAGCAAAAGGGTGAGTAACTGTGGTGGCTTTGTGCTCTGTTTATTTATTTCTAAATGAATGGATGTATGTTTAGTTTGTTCTAGATTCGTGTTTTCTCTTTTTGACACGTCTGAATAGATAGAAGAGTCGGAGGACGATGTCGAGCTCACAGCTGAGGAGCAGGCGGCGGAGAAACTGCGAGTGCAGAAGTTACAGGAAGAATCAGACATGGCGCTAGCATGTGAAGCGTTCGGTAAGTCCCTGCAGCAAGCACAGCGAGGGGAATTGACACACAGAGAGGTTTCTGACTCCAGACAGGTGTTGAGCAGGATTATGGGAATTAATCCAGCGTGCTCTTTTATTATTGCAGGCGTCGACACGGCTACCACAAACAGTGCCTCGGGAATTGAAGCCATGTGTCCCTCCACCACTGAAGATTTTGTCGTTTTTGAGAAATTACTGCTAGACAAGATTTCACAGTTTGAGAAGTCGGTGCATTATTCCAGTTTTTTGGAGTCCCTGTTCCGAGAGCTCTGTATTTCATGTGAGTACTCTTCACTTGTGTTCATTTCCACTTATTTTGATGCTCGTTACCTAAGTAACCCAACAGATTTAGTGGTTAGTTTTTAGGTTGTATGTTTACGTCACGTTAAGTAAAAAGAGATTTGGATTTTGGTGTGTTTTAATCACCACATTAAAACCTGCTTGTTCCCGCATGTAGAGATTTACCAGGTAGGCGATCGGTTATGTGCCTTGTAGTGTCAGCTTGGCACACCACCGCCAAGTGCGATCTTTGGGATAGGTCAACACAAGGGTCAACACACCATTACTGTGTATTTGTTGAATTGAACGTGTTGGGAAGGCGAATGCAATAAAATGTGATGTGCAAACCTTCTGCCACATGTAAGATATGAAATGAAGACTAAAAACCCTTACATTTAAAATAAATAAGAATTGTGTATGCACAAATCTTTTAACAGCAGGCACAAGCAAGCAGAAGCTTTTATTTATTAAATCTTGAACGTTAAATACACGGTAAAATGGTCAGTATGTTCTCATCATGCATAACAGTGTAATAAGCTTTGCTTTGACCCTGTATGACCACTAGAGGGAGCGATTGTGCTAAAAATATCTGAGCTCTGGTTTCACTTTTTTTAACCATTTAATTTATTGCTGAGTAAATAAACTCTGTGTGTGTGTGTTTTTCTTTTCCACAGTGGAGGTAGATGACTTAAGGAAAATCAACAATTCCCTCTCGGTTCTTCTCACGGAAAAACAAAAGCAGGAAAAGGTAAATCATGTCATCATCTGTGTCCATGAGTGTTATAGTGTTGGTATAGTGGTATGAGATGTATGTATTTTGTGTAGAGGCTACCCAGCATGTTGTGGTGTCATTTTTCTGTGAAGCAGGAGAGGGCGCATTGTTACGATTAAACACTGGCTTTATGTACTATATTGAAATGGCATCCTGCACACGCAGTGGAAGCCTAGTAGGTAAGCTCTGTGCTGTCAGTCAGAAGTTTGTTGGTTCAAATCCTGTCTCTGCTATGCAGCAACTGTTGGGCCCTCGAGCTAGGCCTTCAACAAATAAAGCACAGCATTCTGTTCTATTCTACTCATGTACACATATGTGTTTATCTTATTCCAAAATGCATGTGTACATTTGCCAGCCATATAAAACCAGAGCCTGTGGTCTCTTCATGGTTCAGAGATTGGAGCTGGATGTCACTTCTTCTACTTTTATTTTGCCGTGTTCAGGGGCGTGTAGTCAGCTCTGGTAGATATCGTCACTTCCAAGTAGTGCGTCATCCATGAAGCTTTGCTGTACTAAAATATTTGCTATTTTGATCCCTCTGTAGGAAAAAGCCAAAGGTACCAAGAAGAAAAAGAAGCTCGTTCTGGCCGGCGGTGGTTTAAAAGCAAAGCTCAAAGACGACCTGGATGATTACGGCAACCTCGGCGGCTACAACGAGTACGACGACTTCATGTGACGAAGGCTGAATCCCGCCCCTCCCCAGCGACCCCCGCCCGCCCCCTCAGACATGCAGCGCTCAGTCGTATTCATCAGTGCCATTCTGGAGTGAACCGAACACTGTCAACCATTTACTTTGTGCTTCAGTGGTCAGAACGATTCTTAGTGAAGCTGCTATCACCAACATTAACCTTTGGTGACAAAAGGAGAAGAATAAAATTGCCTTGTATTTACAACTCTGCCTCTGACTGACCGAGACACCGGACGTTTTGCACAAGTGACTTCTGATTGGCTCGTATCAATTGAATGCCTTATAGAACACATCATAGGAAACGTGTTTATTTTGGTCGAACAGAAATATCATACAGCGTTAACCTTTGTGCAGTTTTATTTCCATAGAGATGATATTCTATGCAAAATACCTGGAAACAGAACGTCTAGGAGGAGCGACGGATATTTTACTCCTGTGGAATTATGTTATGGTTATTCTCCGGAGGTGTTAGCGCAGTTACAGCAGACACTACAGTGTGAGCACTGGAGGTACATACATGTATTTCAAAAGGGATAGTAATGAAAAGCATTGCAGTTTCTTTTTTAAGATTCACTATTAAATTGTCACGACTATTAGTGTTCTGTTTATGAAATAATCTCATACGCTGCAGTGATTTCTCCTCTCTGTTGTGTTTATTTAAAAGTTTACTTTGCTCTCTGATGCTGGTAGATTTAAGTGCATCGTTACGCAGGAATCTGGGGCTCTGGCTGCGAGCGCACTGCCTAACCTGACGATCTGTCTGCTCACCGCTGGTATTTCACATGAGGTGTTTCATTCGAACCCCCACACGCACCCATAACTTGTCAACACCACGACGTCAGCCGTTTTTTAATGATCTAATTTAATAAAAACATTAAATAATGTGTGGAATTGCATGACGACGTTGCTGTTGGATCACTTTTCAGGCTTATATCGGGGGAAGAAGTGAATCATGCAACATGCACACTGTTACCAGAGGAACCGTGTTTCCAAATATTGATCCACCACTTCACATCATGTCTGTTTACTAACAACGGTCCGCAGGAAGGCCGATGCCCTGCGGTTGTCTGGCACCCTGCGATCCCAGAGTGGAACTGGAACCTGCTGCAACCCTGTCCAGGATAAACTGGTTGACGGAAATGAAATGGCTTCTTACAAGATGGAATGAGTCACGTCGTCTAAACACCTCTAGGGCTGTTTAGATGTTTTGCTTCCCCTGGTTAGCAGTTGTTTTTACTTTGGAACTCAATGGAACGCCATATCTTGGTTGCCGTTTTCCCCAGTTTCTTTCTATTGGTTAAATATTTGACTCTGTTTTGTAGGCTGGCAACAACAGTCTCAGAGCCCTAAAATGTCATGATTGAATGAGTAGTGGAAAAAATGGAACTACGACCCCACACGTGCCCACTTAAAGTTCATCAAAACAAGCTAGTTTAAAGCTAGATGTTGCATTTACACTTAGGTTGTGTAGAGTATAGAGGGGAAAACACAAGAAGGGGGCGATAACGTTCCCACAGCGCTGGAGGTTGGGGGGGAAATACACCCTATAAACATAAACGTAACTTAGTTTAAAAAAAATCAAGTACACATCATTTTTATTGGTTTAAAAACACTTAATAGGCATTTAATGTAATTCCAACAAGAAATAAATGAGAATAGATTCACCTGGGTCCCAGATAAGAATTGTTAAGCACAGACACAATGTCATTCATAATGTATCGAAGGTATTCTACTATTTATTTGTTTTATTTACATGATTTAGCAGTTGTATTTATCCAAAGTGACTTACAGTTATGACTGAATACAATTTGAGCATTTGAGACTTAAAGGCTTTGCTCAGCAATGGCAGCTTGGTGGTGGTGGGGCTTGAACCAGCAGCCTTCTGATCACTAGTTTATTAGCTTAACCACTGAGCTACCACTGCATTCTTTGTTTAGTAGCATTTTTAATCAAAATTCTGTATTTTTTCCAAATTAGTTTCTCATTCTGATCAAGTTTACTCCAATAACAGCTTCAATAAACTTACTATTAAAATTACTTCAAAAATCGCATTTCCGTAACGTGTTGGTCTAGGCGACACATCTGTATTCCTTTACTCAGTCAAGATTTAACCCCTAGTAAGGAGGCGACTGTTGGGATCGCGGGTGCTCCTTCGTCGGCTGTTTCGAACAGTTGCTGTGGAGTCTCCTCTCTGCCTCCTGTTTCCTCTCCCTGGTCGAGAACCTCCTGCCACGACCCGGCCCGATGGGTTCTGGAGCTGCTGGAACACGCTTTGCCTGGTGACTTCTTTGTCGCCGCAGGAGAACGTCATTGCCACGCCTTGGTGGCTCTTCATGACTCTTGATGCTCCGTCTGACGTACCTTCAAAGCAGCGCCCAAGTGCTATCTCCTTGGCGGTGCGAGGATCTTGGTCGGTGACGGTGTAGATGCCGTAGTTGTGTCCGAGAGGATCCAGCGGAGCGAGCATGGTGAACTCGCTGGTGTCGTTGTTGACAGCCAGTGGCGAATGATTGACCAGGTATTCTTTCAGCATGCTGTTGACAACGTCTCGCTTGCAGTTTCCTTGCAGCATCACCTTGACGAGCGTGCGGTCCACTCGCTCCTGGTCGTAAAGCATGCCGCTGCATTTGAACTCCAGACAGACGGCCGAGACGCCCGACTGGTCCATGTCACGGATGCTGCGTGTATCACGAATGCCGTACAGCTGGCCAGTGGTTCTTGGGTGGGTGCCTCCCATGTTGCGAGAACGAATGTTGATCTCGTGAGGACTGTTGACTTTGACTTTGATGTAACAAGCTCTGTATTCTGTCGGTTTTGGCCACCAGCTCAAGTAGTCTTCTGTCCAACTCATCGGATCATCTTCGTTGAAGGGAACCGTGTTGTAGTCGTAGCGATCTCCTTCGACTCTTGAAAATCTAAAGTGGGGCGCGTTGAATGGAGCTTCCTCGCACTCCTTCAGGTTTTCGAAGGGATAGATCGGACCGTTCGCTTCTTCAGCGGCGTTTGGGCTTGGTTTTGCTACGTTGATACTGAACGCCGTCTTCTTGACTCTGGTATCATCGTGGTCTGTTCTTCTGTAGTTGAGCTTATTCAAAAACGGTTGAGGGACACCAATGGTGTTGGGATTGAATTTTGGAGCAGAAGCTACTGCCTCCAGTTCTTCCCCTCCGAGATTGGCCATGACGTAAGCCATATACGCGTCCGCTCTTTGCTCATCGCAGAAGGCTGGTAGACACGCCCCGTTGGGACCAGTGATAACGCTGTCGAACCTGCCCCATGCACGTGGGTTGGTTGCATAACCAGGTGTCGGCTCCATATTGATCAGAGTGATCACGACACCTTCGACTTGCTCACTTGGCATGAAGCGCTCGCTTCGGAAGGCCCGGACCTTGACGTAGCATCTCCTGTTTTCAGGCACATCCAAGTTAAACAGCCTTCTTTCTCTGATTTCCATGTTTCCAATGAGGAACGTCCTTTCCTCTCGCTTACCTCTTTGTTTTTTCTCCACCTGGAACTGCCCCTCTTCCTCCCAAAGACCATTCTCAGGGTTGAGGGACCACAACTTCATTGTCTTTAGATGTTCAGGCATCTTCACTTGGGCTGCATCCAGACGCACTTTAACCTCGCCGGCGTTAAGAGACTCGCCATCCTGTTCATCCCTAAAGTCCACTGAGAACATACCATAGGTTCGTAAGGGCAGGGTGTCTCCTTCAGCGCCAACAAAGTTGAGATCGCTCTGAGCAGCCGCTGCTGTTGATACGTCTCTAGGGTCCAGGAAGGTTACGCTGGCCTGCACGTTACCTACAAAGACCTCTCCGTTCTGCTTGTAGAACGCATTAGGTGGGATTTCAATCTCAGCCATGGGTTCCTTACCCTGTACCTCTCCAAGCTGTAGTTTGTTTGTCTCTGTTGAGCGGATGGTAACAGGAGGCTTCTTCCTGAGCAGTTTGATCTCGTGATACACGGCTCCACCTTTGGTATTGAACAGGAGCACTTTAGTGGTGTTTACAAACTTCTGCATGTTGTCCACAAAAGTGAGAACCAACCTTTCGGTGTCTGTGGGTACTTGAATGGAAAAAGTGCCCTTATATCCAGTCCGACTGATCCTCTCACCGTTCATGAAGATATGTCCAAACCTCATGGGTTCCCCAGTGTCTGCAGCAACGGCGCGGCCACGAACTGTCGCCTTCAGGTCTACACATTTTTTGCAGCCGCACTGGGTGACCACCATTATGGGTAATTCATAGCCCTGACATGTTATCTGTCTTTCTTCCATTTTGGAGACCCCACAGCAGAAGGATACTGGATCATGGCATCGGATACCGTTGTCCAACTGGCCGGTGCATGTTCTTACAGGGCATCTTCCAATATTGTAATAAAGTGAGTTTGTCTCGTTCTGAACGCAGTCATGAGGCAGCTGGATCATGTGTGGTTCAGGATCTGGGTTACACGAGGGTTCATCTTGACCTTTAAATAGAAGGTTAAAAATGCAAAGGTTAAGAAATGGTACTGCGGGTCGTTTAGTGTTTATTGTATAGTATGTAATGTGTTATATGAAAGCCGCTACGCATGGAATTTAAGGTAATACAGTATTTTAGGTTCTGAATATACAAAATAAGTGGCAAGATTTGGGGAAACTCAATCGGTGAAGCAAAATTATCAAAGTGTCCTGCTGCTGACCCTGTGTTCACATTAACATGCGACAAAGCAAAATGCAGCCATTTATTTCCTAAGTAGAAGATTGACATGGAGCCACAATTCATGTATAATTTGCATAAATCCAAGCAAAAGTCCGGCTGTAGCCAATCGACTCATTATACACTGTATGGTCAAAAGTATTTGGACACCTGACTCACTAGCATGTGAGACATCGCATTTCAACAATTAGTGATGCATTTTTCATGCACTTTCATCCAAACTGTCTTACAATTATCATTGATAATCATTAAATTGAGCAATTGAGGGTTGAGAGCATTGCTCAGGGGCCCAACAGTGGTAACTTGGTCGTGGTGGGGCTTGAACCAGCAACCTTCCTTCTGATTACTAGTCAAGCACCTTAACTGTTAAGCTGTTCCTGAAATAAAGTGACCTTGATGTGATCTTTTCAGCTAGAACAAGAGCCACTCTTTCTCCTCACAAGACTTTAAAGTATGTATGGGAATTTGTGCCCATTCAGTCCAAAAAGCATTTGTATGGCCGGGCAATGATGTTGGTCAAGAAAGCTTCAGTCGATGTTCCAATTCATACCAAAGCTGTTCAGTGGGGCTGAGTTTCTTTAAACAGAGCTTGCTTTGAGCAATGGTTGTGATAAAAACACATTAATTTAGAATTTAAAAGGCTGTCCAAATACTTTTACTTAAATACTTTTATAATGAAAGCTTCGGTCTCTTGCTGTGTTTAGCTCCCATTTGCTTTGACTAAAAAAAGAAAAACAAACAAACAATTGCGGAGTGTTATAAAAACATTAAAATACATTTAGAAAACTAAAACAAAACAGTAGTATGGAAGTATTTAGTTCACTGTTTATTTATTTATTTATTGTCGTTATTTAGTGTGAACGTAGGGTAAGTAAACAACTCCTGATAAACAACCGTTAGCGACACCCCCCTCAACAAGAGCTTCAATTAAACCAAACACACTTCCAAACAACAATAACGCGCTTCAGACCTGCTTTTTTACTTCAAAATAACCAAAGGTGGTCAAGGTAGGTGCTAAAATGAATGTTTTTGTGATAAACTTTGAAAAAGTAGAACGTTGTTGTTTTAGCATGCGTTAGCTTTGTTGCTAATTGTCAAGCCAAAATGCTAAGGCATTAGCCGTTAGCTTAGCCGGTTAATGAATTATCTATTAATTAGTAGTTTTTGTGTTTGTTGCAAATTTTGCAATAAATAAACAAAAGTAGGTCTGATATATGCAAATACAACGCCAAACTTTATTTAGGTCTGTTTACATTAACAACAATATATATATAAATTTTTTTATTACTATTTTATATATATTTTTCTATTTTATACCTGTGGTGTTTTAGCATGAACCAATGCACATCATTTTGTTTTTTCTGTACACTTTGGTGCACAGTAAAATGACAATAAAGTAAATCTTGAATATATAAGATGTAACTGAATCAATATGGAAAATGTTGACCATATATTTTTTTAAAAGGTGAATAAATTCTACTCAGTATTAATTGTATTATTCACCTGTGATTGTGAGCACGGCTGGTTTGGATTTAACAGCTCCATTTTCATTACTGGCTCTGCAGTAATATTCTCCAGCCTGGTCCAGTCTGAGGTTCCTCAGTACCAGAGTCTTGTCATTCTGGTTTTTCAGTGGATTTCCATTGTAAAACCTGCAAACAACCAGTTTGTGCAAAAAGAACAATTAAAATGACTGATTTGTACAGTTATGCATCATGTTTAAAGTGTTTGCTGTGTAAATTAGATCCAAAACCAGTGCTTGCACCCTACCATTGGTACTGTTCAGGTTCAGGTGAGCCAGAAACCTTGCAGCAGAAGGCAGCAGTTTGACCCTCTTTCCTGGCTTTGGACTCCGGGTTCTTTTCCACATACAGTTTTTCTGTAAAGAAATTGGTTAGAATGTAAATGTTCTCGATTTTAATTACATTTTAATGTGGTCCTTTGCAGTGTAAATATTCAGGACATTACTTGCTCTGTCCATCTTCACGTGAAGTACGGTGGTCAGCTCAGAGCTCGCTGGCATGCTGATTGTTTGAGGCGTGTGGTTCTGCAGCTTGATCGTGAGCGTGGTGTTGCCGTCCGGGCAGACCCCAGGCGCCCGGAAGTGCCCGTTGTGGTCAGTCAGAGTGAGAAGTTTGGGGCTGGTGCCCGAGAGGAGGATGGCTGCCCTGGGAGCTGGGAGACTCCCGGCGCTACGGACCGACCCCAGGACGGTGTGATCTTGACAGATGCAGGCGCTGCAGTCTGAGTTGACCTTGCCCATCACGCACTGCAGAGCACAAACTATGCAAACATTAGAGAAACAGAGGTTATAAAGCTTCTCATGCCAATAAACTTTTAAAATTACTAGGAAAAAAATCTAAACGAAGCAGGTGTGTTACCTGGACATGTAGGTCCTTTGCACTGTCTTCCTTCTACATTGGGACCATTGCACTGCTTGGAATGAATTTTACAGTTTCTGGAGCGCACCTGAACGGCCACCTGATTGCATTGTGCATGACAAGGCGTCCAGTCTGACCAAGGGTTCCACACTTCTTGAGTTTCTGACTTCATGTCTAATGCAAGACGGATGAGAGATGTAATTTGTATAAAGTTTATTTCCAAAAGTATTTGGGCATAACAACCATAAGCTTGTTGAAGCTCTTGTTTAAAAAACAAATGACCTCATATGTTCTTTTCTTACTACATGATAGTATTTAACTTTAGACATCTAATTATAAAAAAATGCACGTATTTAGAGAGGAATCCAAGACCTGAGAGTTACTTTGAGTTACGGATTGAAGGTGACGCTCATGAGTGAAATAATTATGACCATGCTCATAAAGAGTCAGCAAAACATCACCATAAAGATCCATGGATGGTGTTGTGGTCAGATTAGTCTAATATTATACCAGTTTAGTGGTATCTTAGTGGTTTTGGTGCTGGACTGGTGATCAAAAGGTCCCTGGGTCAAGTCTCACCACTGCGTAGTGGTCACTGTTGGGCCCTTAGTAGGACCCTTAACCTTGAGTTGCTTGTGTTGTTTTCCTTGCTGTAAATGTGAATGTAAATGTACTGGAATGGTGTAGTCCTGACTTCTGATCTCGACCCCACCACATTTTAAGGAAACCTTATGCCACATGTGGCATCTTTGCTGTACACGTTTAAACACCGAGCTCCGTCTCAGAACCCACCTGCAGGGCACAGGAAGCGAACGGCGTAATTGGAGCAGTTCTTTCCGTCGGGTTGTTCAGCATTGATACACCAGAAGCCCACGCTGGGCTCAGAATGCACCCTCTGTCCAGTCTTGTGTGCTGGAATCCATTCTGTGGTGCGGGCCTCCAGGGCTCGCGGGGCATCGCACACGCGGGCGCGGTAATAGAAACGGATGGCGTCCAGTTGCTCGTAGTCTCCCTTCCCTCCAGGGTGGTCCACGTTAAACCAGGTCGTCCACTCGTAGGCATCTGAGTAAGAGGAGGAGGAAATATACTGGGTATATCAACAATCACAAACTTGAATCGTAATAAGGGGTTAAAAAGCAACCCTGTGCACATTAGTACACTATATGACCAAAAGTATTTGGACGCCTGACCATGAGCTTGTAAAACAAATGGTATTAAAACAAGCATTTTAACAGTAGCCACTCTTCTAAGGAGGATTCTCACAGGGCTTTGAACTGAAGGATGTCTGTGTATGGGAATTTGTGCCCATTTAGTCAAAAGATGACAGCATTTGAACTGGATGTTCCAGTTCATTCCAGAGCTGTTGAGTGGGGCTGAGGTCAGGACTCTGTGCAGGACACCAAGCTTTTTTATGTCTTCACGGAGCTTGCTTTGTGCCCTTCCCTAAACTGTTGCTGCTCAGTTAGAAACTTATCATTTCCTTTATAGAATAGTTTTTTTCCACCTGTTAGCAATTGTTGTGACTGAAACATATACTTTTGTCTATATCATTTTTGCTTGTATTATCTTGTGGTTGTGTGTGTGAGCACTGTGATGTTTTGGTTTGCAGCTGGATTGTTTCTCACACGTTGCTTTGCTCTTCAAGATTTGGTTGAGAAATTGCTTTTTAAAAAGTGCGTTATTATTCTGTACCGTTCTCACGGTTTTGAGACTATAATAATAATCCCAGAAATAGATCCAGGTTTTATTTATAGATAATAGTGTAATTGACGTTTTTTTATGCAAGTTAAAGTTCTTAAAGCGATTCCAGCTCAATCATGATGCTGTGGCAGTTTATTCTACAAGTGTAATTATGTTCATGCATAAATGATCTCGCTCTGTTTGTACGTTACCAGGAAAATGTTATACGACGGCGGTTTTACGCTTGTGAATAAAAGCTTAACAAATGATGTAAATGTTTGATTAGGAAACGTCGTGGCGTTGTGTAATTCTCACTCATCTGTTAGCTATTAGTCTTTTTCCTGAGAAACGTTCCCACTGCTAAAGCCGGGCTGCTTTTTATTTTCGTAGCGGCATTTGTTTTGATTAAATAATAAATAATAAATAGTTTCAGTTCATATAAACATGTTGTAAATAAACATGGCCTGATTTATTTGATTCTAAATGACGTTAATATTAAACAAGCCGGTAAAATCAAACCAAGCAAGATTTAACAACCTTCTTTCAAACGAATTCTATAAAAGGAGTTATTATAAACAGTAGCAGGTCAACCTGAAAGCAGCAGGAACAACAAAACACACTCACTCACTTTCTTAACCACTTATCCAGTCAGGGTCGCAGGGGGGTGCTGGAGCCTATCCCAGCTTTTCAATGGGCGCAAGGCACAGACACGGGGAGAACATGCAAACTCCACACAGAAAGGACCCGGACCGGCCCGTCTGGGTATGGAACCCAGGACCTTCACGCTGTGAGGTGACAGTGCTACCCACCGTGCCACCCCAACACAACACAGAATGTTATAAATAAGTTATAAATAAGTGTTGTACGTTTCCATCTAGATTGGATTTACATGAACTATAATTCTAGGGGATTTAATGTAAACCAAATATACAAATATGTTGATGTTTGGTTGCTACTGAAGAGGAAGAGAAATTTACTACATGAATTAATTGTATATTGGAACATGATGTCCTGAAATAAACATAAAAGAAACAAACCTTGAGTAAAAGCACCAGAAATTCCACAGAGGAAGAAGAGAAAGAGCCATTTGATCGGGTAGGCCATCCCGGCTCCGTACACGTGACCCTTCACCACTGCCGATGACCTTTTGCTTCCTTCTCACCAAGTACAATCCTGTGATAGAACTGCAGGAGGTTAGTGAGTGGGTACGGGAAGCTGTTATGTCACAGATTATGCATTTACTCAAGTAAATAAGAACCATAAGATAAAATTTAACAATTGTATTGAAACCCTAAAGTGCTATGTTTGAGTCTATGTAATACACAGTCGGTTTTGGAGTAAAATAATATATGTGGTGGTTTTAGGTCAGCGGTCAGTGTAGTGGACTAGCAATTCGATTACATTTTGTCATTATGCTTGTACATAGTGATGAAAAATGAAGAGTATTAAGAAGCTTTAAGATACGCACATACACAAAGACAGATAAATGCAGTATAATGTTAGGGTGTGTATTATTGTATCACATGGTGCTGATTCCTTTCGGCTGCTCCCGCATGGGTCGCCACAGTTTTTATTGAGCTGGATGAGCCGGACGCCCTTCCATACACAACACTCCTGTTTATCCGGGCTTGGGACCGGCACCAGGGTGCGCTGATGTCCACGTTACGCCACGCTACGTTTGTAATCGTGTGCCCAGTCTGGGAATCGAACCCATGGGATTTTCAGCAGCGTGGCTCCTACCATTATGCCACGCGAGCCCACGTGTGTGTTATTGTATATGGTGTTGTACAATTGTACTGTATATCCAGCCAAAAAAAGGGTTGCAGAGAATAATAATAGTAATTAAATTAACTTATACACGAACACCCACTTGGAGGCTTTATGTTACATCTTGTAAACCACAGTGGGACCAGAGAGAAGATGCATCGTTTGTGTTGCCTGGGTCGCATTTAAAAATCTCTGCTGTATGTAGTGTTTGTGCAAATAGGGGGTCAAACCCCTCAGGTGTTCAAGTGTTCAGTTGGACGGTTGTTGATTCAATATGAAGAAATACAGAATTTTTTAACGAGCTAAAATATTTTATTTATAGCATTTGTAAACGCAATCAACAGATGGAAACATGGTTTTATTTAGATAAAGAACAACACACACACGTTCTGTACTGTTCTAAACTGTCCAACAGTGTTCTGTGGTTTTGTTTAATTATATTTGAGGCGTGGGGGTACAAGATAGATCGAGGGGTTGATTGATCTAAAGCACATTTTGATGTATACTGTGTTCCTCTTTCAGTGATCACATCTGTAAAAGTCATCAGAGTGGGTCGGGGGAACATAAAAATGTGGACGTGTTTTCAGAAGGAAAACAGATCAATCCACACGCATTTCATATTTAACTGCTTCCAGATTTAACTGAGCCGACACTGTTGATACGAGCCTGTCCGGCACTGTCCAGTACGGCACAATTTGTATCTAAAAAGTCTGTAAACAGCCAGTGAATTTGTTTGTTCTGCATTTTTCTTAGTTTCTCCGTCTGTCATCCAACGGCTTTGCTGGTCGAGGAGGGCCACGGGTTAGCAGATGCCCCCCTTTACACTCCATCCGGCCTCCAGGGTGGCGGCACAGCCGAGGTATAGTAGTAGTTAAGAGTCAAACCTCGGCGTTCACCAATTTTTTATTTTATTTATTAACTCAAATGAGAGTCGGTTTCCTTGTTAAAGTCCAGCCCAGTTTTTTCCATTCAGAAACCTTGATCCGGACTGTTTATTTGAATCAAGTGGTGAGTAGGTTGCTGGTTTTTATCCCGTTCACAAACAACACCAGACTTCACATATTTAGTCAGTGGGTCTTGGTCTTTACATGACGGATTAGTTGTATTCAGTGTAGCTCATAAAACAGTGTTACTGCAGTGTGTTTATGAGCTTATTAAATGATGGACCAGTTCATACTGGGTTCATTGATGTTCATAATGTCTTTATGAAGCAGCTCAGTGCATCTTGTTTATTGCTAATAATCATTCTGATCATTAAATATGGTCTAATGTGATTTATTTCTCGTTTAGAAATATAAAAGCTGTTTTATGATTTGTTTACAGTGTACGTTTACGTTTCAGGTCCATTTATTAGTAATCAATCACGCAGAAATAAATTCCTGCTTGTGTTTTGTCATTAGTAATAAAACCCAGTGTGTCTAGTGTTTATTGGGCAGCATTTGCCTAGTAAGTAGAACTTTGGGCTATCAATCAAAAGGTTGTGGGTTTGAATCCTACTGAGCTCTCGGGTCCAGGCTGACCCTGCACTTACAAACAAGCTGGGATATGCAGAAACATACATTTTATTATACTGTAAATCTAAAGATGACCAAATGATCTATTCTATTCTGTTCCATTCTTTGTACTGTTTTTGTTTATGAAATAGTCACCAGGTTATTAAGGATTATTTCTCATTATAGATCAACTATAGATGTTAAACATCTATAAACCTTCTGTAGTTTCATACAGGCAAGCACAAAAGTTTAAATACACTTCATTCATAATGCTAAAATTGACCATTTAATAACTATTAAGGTTTGTACATGTTCTGTTATTTTTCATGAATAATAAAAATGAACTTCTCTTAGAATCTAGACTTTAGTGAAATAAGTAGGTGACAAGATGAATTACTTCTACAATTCGCTTCTTTAACTATAGGTCAGATTTTATCACACACTATTAAAAAAAAAAGTTAATCTTCTGTTATCAAATTAAGGAAGATGATTTAAATAAACCCTAATTTTTGTTGTTGTTCTTGCAATAAAATTGAATTTTATGGTAGATTTGAAGATTTATTCTGGTTTTGCTTACTTTATAAACTTTACTTTGTTTACTGGTTAGCTGCTTTAACTGTTGTTACTGTTAGAAACAGCATTTTAATTTGTGACCCCTCTCTGAATACCTGTTTTGAGAACTGAAAAGGCAGCGTATTATTTCAGGTTGTTTTCAGCAGACTGTTCAGCGCTCACTGAAAGCTATTAAACTCCGTTTAAACTCTACATGCATCACGCAGGGACCCACAAAGTAATATAATATAATCATATTTATTTATAAAAACTGTAAATAAGCAGTAAAAGAGGTTTTTACTATTATTATTATATGCACACTGAGCCTACAAACGACCGGACTGATTTCCAATGCAATTATAGAAGCCATAAAATTCCAAAGTAGAAATATTTTACTGCAACAACAACAAAATAGGAGACATATTCGAGCTATATCTGCTTAAATTTAAACGTAGGAAGATCTTTTTTTGTGTGTGTGTCTGGTAATATCTGACCTATAGTTAAAGAATTGATTTGTAGAAATAATGAATCTTGTATAAACCAAACCTTTATCTATCAAAGTTAACATAACACAAAACAAAAAAATACAAATAATAGCACCAGAGTTAGAACCATAAACATCATGACCCAAAAGATGTGAGTCTTACCCGAGTCAGTGAGGTCAGACGTTCTTTATTCTGGCTCTGCAGTAACGTGAACAGCTGAACCGTCGCAGTGTGAGAAAGTTTGCATGTGAGAGCATTCGCTCTTCCTCTGGCTCTTATATAGCTCAGGCTGGAGACGTGGGGTCGGCTCCGTGCCACCGCCAGGAAACCAGATGATAAAGAAAAAAAACTGCAGATACGAGAGCTCACCTTTCTCTGTCTGTATGTAAAGACAAAGGTTTTAAGTACACTGTGTGGACAAAAGTATTGGGAATTTGTGTGTTTCAGCCACAGAAGTTGCTCACAGGTGTAATAAATCAATTATAGAAAGGAAATCATATGCATCCAGCTTGGCAGCAGTAGTTTAGGGAAGGCCCTTTCCTGCTCCAGCATGACTTTACCTGTGCACAAAGCTTCTCTATAAAGACATGAAGATAAGCTCAGTTTAAAAAACAAGAAACTCCAGCGTCCTGCACAGAACCCTGACATCAACTCCACTCAAGAGCTCTGGAATGAACCGGAACATGCTGTCACGTTTTGACTAAATAGGCACAAATTCCCATACACAGACATACTTCAAAGTCTTGTGAGAGCCTTCTAGCTTTTCTAGCTGATTATGATGTCTGTCTGTCTGTCTGTGTCTATCTATCTATCTATCTATCTATCTATCTATCTATCTATCTATCTATCTATCTATCTATCTATCTATCTATCTATCTATCTATCTATCTATCTATCTATCTATCTATCTATCTATCTATCTATCTATCTATCTATCTATCCATCTATCTATCCATACCAGCAAGCTCATGGTGGTTTTGATAGGGCTGTTTTAGAGCAGGTGGCTCGGTGGGTAGCACTGTCTCCTCACAGCAAGACGGTCCTGGGTTCAATCCCCAGGCGGGGCGGTCCGGGTCCTTTCTGTGTCCGAAGTTTGCATGTGTGTGCATTCAGGTTAATTGGAGTCAATGAATTGCCCTATAGGTGAGTGTGTGTGTGTGTGTGTGTATGCCCTGCGATGGACTGGCGCCCGGTCCAGGGTGTTACTGTGTGCCTTGCGCTCAATGAAAAGCCGGGATAGGCTCCAGCACCCCCGCCGCGACCCTAACTGGATAAGCGGTTAAGAAAGTGAGAGTGTTTTAGAGCATGAGGTTATGACTTGATTAGGACCGTGTTTGATCTGGACCTGCACACTGGATTGGTGAGAATGATGATTTGATGAAGTGTGTGTGTGTGAGTGAATGAGCTAAATGGACACCTGTACAGGTTTATGGTCCATGGAATCATGGGGAAAATGGGGTTTCTGCTGAGCTTTGGTATGTTGAAAGACTCTCAGTCTCAGGTGATTTTCCTAATCATCGCCAGTGGTTTTTATTCCCAGTTTTGTCAGGATTACGGTTTGTTTGTATCGATTCTCTGGAGCTGCTCCCGGAAAATATTTACATCACCAGTCATGAGGACCGTGACTGATTCAAAACACCACAAGATGCTGGGTAACCATAGTTGAAAGCAAGGAACCGTAGCTAAATTAGCCACATAATACAGAACGTTATCCTGTTGGATCGTCTCTGTGGGAATGCATACCCACTACCTATCTGTCTGTCTATCTATCTGTCTGTCTGTCTGCCCACCTATATGTCCCATTTCAGCTCTTCATTTTTAAGTTGTCAACTCAGGATCTCATTTTGTAGTTCGCTGCAGCTTTGCTTCCTGATGCTGCAGATTAAAAGACGTCCAGATGTTTGGGGCCGAAGGCTTTTTCCTTAATCAATCTAATTCCTGGTATTAAAGTATGCTACGTTGCTTTAGGTGTCTAATAATTCCTTTATAACCTTATTTATTTTACCTCATGAGCGTGATTTAAAAGGCAGCGTCTGTACGGCGACGTTTGGACAAACAACACGGCTCCCCACAAGCTCTGTAAGACCAGACAGAATGGGATCTGATCCAAACCCTTCTCCCCCTCTTCAAAACTAATAAACGACTCAGTCTTTGATGCTCGTTATTTGGTGATGTACTTGTTTGAGTCGTAAGAATTTGACCCAGTCCACAGTCGAGCTGATTCAAAAAGCAGGTCCAGCGTGATGCATATGGCAACACTATATGGCCAAAAGTATTTGGACGATGCTCTCTGTCTAAGTAGTGCGTCTAAGTAATCTGAAATATGTGTTCGATGTCTTATTAGAATCCTCTCTACTTAGGCAGCTAATCAGGGCAGTAGGCAGCAAGGCAGCTCACTAAGTTTTCACACAGACCACTCACTGTCTCTGTCGACTGAATGGGCCCAAATTCCCACAGACACACTCAGACACAGTCTTGTCTAAGGGCTTCCCAGAGAAGTGGATGATATTAAAGCTACAAAGCAAAAAGTGAGCGATTCAGTATATTGTAAATGCACATCGTTTTGGAACTGGATGTCCGACAAGCTCATGGTCAGGCGTCCAGATACTTTTGTCTGTATAGTGTATGGCGGTCTGAGCTTGGCCTAAAAACAAAACAGAAAATACCTTTAGGAAATCTTAAGAGTCTAAAATCTGCTATAAATGCATGCACATGCTAGAGCAGATGCTCGGTGTAGCTCCAGATGTGCCCAGTCTCCTGATGTGCATCTCGTCCAGGTGTTATTACTTGTGTCTGAACGTAAATAACAGAGGGCAGAGAGGAACCCGCATTTTCAGCAGCAGACTTAAGACACCGTAAACCTGAACGGAAAATAAAATCTTACCCCGTGTTTACCAGACGCTAACGATCGCATTTCCCGCTGCGGTCATCTGAAGAAGCGTGAGGTCATTACACCAAAATAAAGAGAGGAAGTCGTTTGCGGTCGGGAGTGAATGTAACGTGTTTCATTTAGAACAAAACGAGTTCACCGAGGTTCTAATGAAAGGACGCCGCTCTGAGAACACAGGCGCCCAGAGGACAGAATGAGGTTGATTACGTGATCACAATAGGATGTTTTAGAAGATGCTTAGGGTCCGTCGTGCTGCATGACTGGACTTTTCTGGGCGTGGAACGGCACGGGTGTGTCTAGTCTAATTAATCCCAATTAATAATTACATTTGATTAATTGGTTGGGTGAGAAAGTACCCCCTTTTTACCCAATCCACTGGTGCCCAGTTGTAGCTTATACTTTTCTCATTGCGGCTGCCACCCCAAGCTTCCGACTGAGGACGCCTGAGGCTTATCTTATGCAGACCGCTTCTTTTCACCTGCCACAACTCAGCTGTGCTACATGCAGGTACCTCGACTGGTCAGCAGAGGTTTAACTGCCCCAATGAGGAACCCTGTTTCAGCTATCCTGTCCCGCTTTGTACAGACACACAATCATGTGTCTGTGTAGGCGCCCGGCCGACTGATAGCACAATGGGTCAGTTGGTCTCGGAAAGCTTTTTCCGACATGTTGTTGTACCTGGCCGTTGTAGCCTAGTGGTGAAGGTAATGGACTGGTAATCGAAAGGCCGCTGGTTCAAGCTCCACCACTGCCGGGTTGTCACTGCTGGACCCTTGAGCAAGGCCCTTAACCCTCAATATACTGTCACAGTACTGTAACTCGTCTTGGATAAAAGCATCTGCTAAATGCCGAAAATTACCCAGTAAGTGAGTTAAGAGGGCAAAAACATTCACACACAGCACAACATGGAGCTTGTTTGTGTATCCTGATGTGTTCGTACTGTACTGTACCGGGCAGGATGCTGTAGCGGTTCCTCGTTCTGCTCAGGGGATCTGAACCCTCGCTTAATGATTCCAGCAGTAAAATATGTGAAGCTGCTTCTGCTACTGTCATTAGGGGGCCTAAATCCGTCCCTGCCTTCCTTCTGTCCGTCTGTACAGACATGTGTATTCCTGGAAACAGAGAAGCTCCTCTGTTCACGTATGATTCACCAACAAGACGTGCAGTAGATGTGAACGATGTCAGAACCATCGGCGCCAGTTTGTGTGTGTTTAGTATTTTTTTTGTCTTTAGGAACCTTTCAGTAAACGCTGAGAAACCACCAGCACAACAGCACTTACTTATTAAACCGCTGGCATTTTGGGTTTCTTCTACTGTGTGAGAAATCCCAGAATGCCGTGGGTTTTATGCCCAGCTGTTCATGTATCACATTTCGGTCAGATAATGAAGCGTGACGTTTTGAGGGCTTCATGCGGATGTGTTGGCAGTGGGATCGTCCTCTAAGTGTCATCCAGCTGCTCATTCAGCCCATTTTATTACTAAATATTTAGTAAAACTTAGAAATTCTCTTCAGCTGTCGTAACCTCATTATATATTGTACTGTGTCAGCGATCTACTACACATCATGTGGCCAAAAGTATCTGGACACCTGAACATGAGCTTGTTGGACGTCCCATTTCCAAAACAAATGCAATTAAAATAGAGTGACGTCTGTGTGATCTTTTCAGCTAAAACTACAGCCGCTCTTCTGAAAAGGCTTCTCACAAGACTTTGAAGTATGGCTGTGGGAATTTGTGCTCATTCTGGAATCACTGGGCACAATAATAATAATAATAATAGTATTAATGGTAATATTATTAATAACAATAATACAAATGGTAGTAATAATAAAAATAATAACAGAACAATAATAATCTAATTCAGGTCAAATGTATTTATATAGCGCTTTTTTACAATGGACATTGTCTCAAAGCAACTTTACAGAATCAAAATAATAATAATAATAACAACAATAATAATAATAATAATGAAAACAATAATAATAATAAAATAATAATAATAATAATAACATAAATAATAATCATAATAACAATAATAATGAAAACAATAATAATAATAATAATAATAATAATGAAAACAATAATATTAATAATAATACTAATAATGAAAACAATAACAATAATAATAATGAAAACAATAATAATAATAAAATAATAATAATAATAACATAAATAATAATCATAATAACAATAATAATGAAAACAATAATAATAATAATAAAAAAACAATAATAATAATAATAATGAAAACAATAATAATAATAATGAAAACAATAACAATAATAATAATAATAATGAAAACAATAATAATAATCCTGGCTGCTCTGTTGGCACAGCAGTAAATTGCGCCACCCCCTTACTGCTAGGATCCAGGGTTCAGAAACCCCAGTGCTGATACAGACCGTGTCTCCTTACAGACATGATGGGCTGTGTCTGAGTGAGTGTGGTCAAGGCCCTGCGATGGGTTGGTGACCTGTCTGAGGTGTGTTACTGCATCACGTCCAGACACGACCCGACCAGAATAAAGCTTTGGAAAAAACTGATATTTATTATTTAAGTTTCTTGGCTCATGACAAGACATGACGTCTACACACGTTTGCTAATTTGCACTTTTAATTCTAGGGGTAATTCAAAATAGCCAATGTGCTCATTTACATGCTTTTGGGAGGTGGGATGAAACTAAAGTACCTGAATTGAAGAAAAAACAAAACCTTGCATCTGTGTATGCATGAATAAAAATGGCAAAACACCACACAGAATTGCAAATGAAAATAATAATAAATAATAAAATAAATACATAAATAACTCAAAGTAATTCTAGGAACAGCAAAGTAAATTTAGCCGGATTAGAACGTGGTTGGCGAAAGGTGAAAGACGAGTTTTGTAAACCTCTGGCAGAAGATTTGTCTGCAAAAGTCAGAGCTCGCTGTCTCCTGTTCTCGCCCTCTTCCGTTTCTTAAAACCCCCAGTGTTCTCTGTCAGTTCTCCAACCAATGATTCAAAATTTCTTTACCGCAGAACAGCAGGAAGCTTTTACACCAAACCAGCCGGCTGTGTGCAAACAACCGTCCAGTGTGTCTCTGACATTTAAACTTTTAGCATTTAATAAATACAGCAGAACTTCATAAAGCTCGAGCTGTAAAATAAAATGACCACATTATTCCCATCCATCAGTCTTCGTCTTATTACATATGAAGCTCTGTACGGTCGAGTCCTCACTACCTGGTTGAGCTACTAAATAAATTTCAATTCACAAACGAAAACATGTCTGTATAATTTACCGTGTGTAAAAACGGACTGCTGGCTGATATAAAGACGTGTCGCGGAGGCCTGTGCTGGCCTGTACGAGATCGTCGTTCGTCGCATCGGTCATTTTGAAGATCCTAGATTACCAATAATGATGAATCTCATTCACACCTGGTCAGAATAACACGTCCACTCAGACCCCTCGTGTAACATCATGCTTTACAGGGCTCGTTCAGCCTTCACACACACCGAATGTGTGTGAGGTGTGTGAGAGGTTCTCCAGCATGTGGGATTTCCGATGACGCGGGCCTGCGGAATGACCCGTGAGATTTAAAACATGTTTGCTGAGAGATAGATGGGCTGCTGTGCCCGGTCCGACGAGGCCAGGTCTTCCATCTTCGACTCTCTCTGAAAAGGGTTAGAAAAGGTTAAATAGGAACACTGTGTCAGCGTTAGCTGGAAATACTCTGTGTGGACAGAAGTATTGGGACACGCCTTCCATTTATTAGGTGTAATAGATCATATACAAAGGAAATCACATGCTTCCAACTTTGCAGCAACAGTTTGGGGAAGGTAGATTAGGGACTACCAGGAAAAATCTAAATACCGTATTTTTTAAATGTTGTGAAGTCGCTGTGTCATTTTGAATCAAGAATCCAATCAAACCTACGTTTGAAAAGCTTAGCTGGCCAACACGAGCTCGTTAGAAAGCTTGACGCGCTATTATGATGTTACCTAGAACTAGCTAGACCAGCATAATTAGTTAATCTCTGTAAACGATGTCCACTTTTAAGGTTCCGTCTGTGTTTAAACCCCCCCATTGACCGCAGAATGCAGGACGGCATGGCACAGAGCGCTCTCGGGTCTGAAAATGACCTCGAGGCTGCGAAATGCAAAGCAAAGCAACAAGAATTTTGAGTGTGTGGGTATCCGGCAACGGTTCTCAGACCTCACTTGGATTTACGGTGTTCCACTCCACTCCTGCGTTCCCTCCGGAGTTCTGAGGCCCCGTCTGAAGCCAGTATTTTATTCACTTTTCTTAGTACCGGTCGTTTCTGTCTCTGTTGGGATTCTTTGGTGGCTCAGCGAGTGTAGCACGGAGGCTGATGGACAGGGACGATGTCTTCATCAAGTGGTTGGATGTTAGACTGAGATTTAAGCACAGTAGTATTTAAAAACTAGCAGAAAACACACAGCGGACTGAAACGTGTCCAGGAAAATCATATCTGCAGAAGCAATTACACAGACTCATGTTTTGACACGGTTCAGAGGCGGGGCGGCATGTAACAGCCGCTCTGAACATAATGGTGGGAAGTAATTGTGAGGAAAAAGTGCCAAAACTTTAACACAGAACTAAAAGTGGGAAAAGCTGAGCTGTTTAAGTTCTGTTTAGTAGCTGGAGTCAGTACACTATCATGGCTTCCCCTGGCAGACGCCCCTGATCTAGCGTTAATTCTGGTTCACACACCCAAAGTAACACAACTGGCTGTCTCGTACACTCACTCAGTGGTCGTCATCTTCCTCCATATGATTTTCAGCAGTTTTCTGACAGCTTTGTCCTCACAAGCCTAAAAAAATAAGTGTTTTTTGGTGCAGGGATCCAAAGAGAGACCAAAAAATCCAGTTATTTTTATGAAACTCAAAGAGGTCGTGTGTTGAGACGTTCGGCCTCTTCGATCACTTATCATAAACACATTACATCACTGTCTGGGACTCGAGTCTGGTCGGACTTCCAGTTCTTTTCCGTGACCCCTGTCTTATCAAAATGCACTGCGGGGGGAGAAACTGGAAAACTGATCTACCTCACTGGGAGCACAACAGTCTTAAGATCTTTTAAATGCAAAACGTCAGAAATAAGATGCATAACAGATGTAATAAATGTATAAAGTGACTGAAATAGCTAATGGCTAAAGCAGATTTATACAGAAACGAACCAGAATCACAAAGAGAAAGACTTACATTCTGGTCCTGTCATGCCCATCCAGTGGTTCTCACACCCTGGTGTGAGCAGCGTCCCCATGTGGTTCATCAGATAACCTTCAAAAATCGCTCTGTGGGGTGGCACAGCAGTCAGGTAGCAGTTTTTACCATAAAGAATGTATACACCAGGAAATATCTGTATGCAATTATTAAGGCTGAACACCTAAATTAGAAAATTAGAAGTGTTGTCCCAATACTTTCATCCATATAGAGAAGCAGATAAATGTATAGAGAATCAACGTGCAAGTCAAGGAGGCAGGATAAGAGTCTTCACTTTTTTATGAGTGATCACACATCCATACAGGATCTGGTAAAACCATCAAAGCCTCTGAGATGTTCCCAGCTTCCACTCTGCACCGAACCCGATTTGGGCCGGAACAAACTGTCTGCTTAGGATTTCTTTTACTGGCCGATTGAATTTAATGTGTGGTTTTACTGGGGGGAAAACTAGACAGATTTTATACCGAGAGGCAGAGTTACAATATAAAGGTGGCTATAAAATCAAACTGAAGCACAAAATGAATTATATTGGAGCTACACTATGTGGACAGAAGTATTGCGACACACCTTCTAATTTTTTGAGCCAGAACAATTGCTCTCAGGTGGAATAAATCAATTCTATAAAGAAGATTATGCCCATACAGTGTTTTATGCAGCAACAGTTTTGGGAAGTGCCCCTGTGCACTCTTTAAAACCCCACTGAACAGTTTTGGAATGAACCGGAACATCACTAGACCAGGATCTGAGCGAGGGGCCAAATTGTGATGGCTGGACGATTGGGTCAGAGCATCTCCAAAACTGCAGCTCTTGTGGGGTGTGTCCCGGTCTGCAGTGGTCAGTATCTATCAAACGTGCTCCAAGGAAGGAACAGTGGTAAACCGGCGACAGGGTCATGGGCGGCCAAGGCTCATCGATGCACGTGAGGAGCGAAGGCTGGCCTGTGTGGTCCGATCTAACAGACGAGCTACTGTAGCTCAAACTGCTGAAGACGTTCATGCTGGTTCTAATAGAAAGGTGTCAGAATACACAGAGCAGCACAGTTTGTTGTGTATGGGGCAGCAAAAGGGGGACATAATGTTATGCCTGATTGGTTACAAATCCCCACAGACATACTTCAAAGTCTAGTGAGACGCCTTCCCAAAAATGTTGGCAGTTTTAATAGCCGCTTGTTTTTGAGTCTTTCCTGACCATTGGCTCCCTCTTCTGCTCGTTCCTAAAACCACTGAACCATCAACCTTTAGCATCTCCATATTTTTGTCCTAAACTGCTTTGCTGTAGAAAGAAACAGCAACTCTGACTAAAAACAAATACGGACAAATATGGACAACAATTCCAACAGGTGTAAGAAATCAAATATTTAAAGGAAATTATATGCTTTTAAAGTATGTCTGTGGGAATTTGTGCCCATTCAGTCAAAGGAAGAGGTCGCACTTACATGCCTGGGCACTAATGTTTCAATTAATGTTCCAGTTCATTGCAAAGACGTCAGGACTCTTTAATCTGAGCTTATCATCATGTCTTTCAGGGGCACTGCAAAGTTGGAAGCTTACAATTGCCTTTATATCAGTGATTTATTCCGCCTGTAAGCAAGTGCTGTGGCTGAAACACGTGAATTCAATAATTATAAGGTGTGTTGCAATACTTTTGTTCTTTTATTGTATTTTAGATTGGATTTAAAAACCCAGAATGAAATCTAATTGGGGTGCAGATATCCTGTAGCCTGGGCGGTTGGGGGTTGATGACACTCGTGTAGGGAAACACTGGAGTGTTTACGTTGGCATCTGGTGATTTCTTTGCTGAGGCGACAGATTATGCTTATGGTCGAACGTTCCCTCTAACCTAGTGCTTAACTGCGAGCCCTCTGAGATAGTTAACACGGTTAATATTTAACTCTGTACTCAGGATAATTCAGAGATAGAGATGTTTGAATCATTCATTAACTCACCAAGCACTCAACATAAACATGGCGTAATCATGAGTGTCTGAATTCTCTCTCTGCTATCTTCAGTCATGTTCGGCAGGACAATTTCGGCCTAAACGCTATAAAAATGTGCCCTATAATCGACTGTAATTACTCCTGGCACAGAAATCGGCACAGTTTCCCTTTCACCCAGAGTAAATGTCCAGTTTGTTGGTGACTTCTTACCTTCAAGAGCTGCTCACCCATAGGTTGTGTGGATGAACTGTTGTTATACCCTTACAGTAAAAATTCATAAAGAAATTCCAAACAAACAAGATGCTACAGTGGAAAAACCTGCCTAACCCCCCCTACAGTCAAGCATTTATTAACATTGTGCATTATTTACCACCGACTTTACGTAGCACCAACAATAAAGCACATCTGCCCCCAAATCATCAATCGTATCAAGTACAGGACTAAAAGGATATACCCACTGCCCCTTCTCTCACTCCCATGATACTAACCAACCAGACCGCTCTGACAGCGGCCAAAGGTCAGACTCACGGCTGGCACACAGACACTCATGGACAGCGGAGGCTAAAAGTGTTGAGCATTCAAATCAAATCAGATCATTTTAATTCAAGTAAAACAGTTACAGACGTTCCAATAGCTGACCAACATAAAAAAAATCCAGGCTGTATGTTTGAAGTTGGTTGATGGGAGAAGACAGGACAGGACCCTCTGCACTAGTTAATCTTTCAGACTCATAATGTCTGTGACGTAACTCGGGAAGGCCACAGTGCAACGACGCTACCGCCGCTGAATAAAAGCGATCAGAATGAACCTGGCTGCAGATCTCATCACTTCTCCTCCCGTCTGAGACCGGCACAGGTAGCGATCTGATTTCACTCTTTATAGTATTCAGATTATTAAGAATCGGTCACTGATGGGTGAGGTGTTTGTACAGTGGTATGTTGGTGATGGTGTTTTATAATTAGAGGATATTGTAGATTGCTATTGGTGAGAATATTAATGCTCATGTCAAATTCTTTGTGTTTTCTTCGTACAGAATAAAAATGAAGGAATTTTCATCTAATTCGAGAGACAAAGGTATCGAAGGAGTTTCTTATGTGAGTAAATCAGAATCATTTTTAAATTTGTCTTTATTTTCTTTATTGTCAGTAATAAAAATTAATTAATTATTAATTAATTAATTAATAAATTAAATAATTTCTTAGAAGTGTAATCTGTTTGACTTAACAGGCGTGTGGTGTGATTAATTTTAAAGATAATAATGAATAAAAATGAAATGACTATAAAACACATTTATATTAGTTTTTATGTCTAAATTGGATGATTTGAAACAGAATGAAGTTTTATTTGTAGGATTTAATACATTGTAAAATCATTTATGTAAGTCTGGCTTTGTCTAAGCACCATAAAGGTCAAGTTCACAAAAATGAAATGTAATACGTTTTGTTATATTCGTATGAGCCATAAGCTCTCAGGTATTACGACTGCCGGACAGTTCTCCTTCACACTGCTGCTGTGACAGATCGAGTCCGTACGCGGTACAGCTTTCTGTGAGAATCCACCACTGGATTGTGGGAGGGTGTAAGTGATAGCCTCGCTTCTCTTCAGCCAGCGCGATGGTGCAGGCGACAGAGGAATTGTAAATTCAAGATCGGAACATAAGGAAGGGGGTACAAAAAGACAACGTGCCAAAGAAATTTAAGGACAAAATGTTTTTTTGAACAAGGCAATTTAAAATCAATCTTATTTATTTTAAAACATGCTTTAATTCAAAAGCTTTCAGACTTTCAATTAGACCTTCATTGTATGGACAAAAGTATTGAGACCGTTTTTGAATTCCTTGGGTTTTAGCCACAACAGTTACTAACAGGTGTAATAAGTCGGGAAGGACTTATAAAGGAAATGACATGCTTCCAAATTTGCAGGAACAGTTTAGGGTAGGCCCTTTCCTCTAAGCTCTATACAGACATGAAGAAAAGCTTGGTTTAAAGAAACTACAGCAGCCTGCACAGAGCCCTGATCTCAGCCCCACTGAACAGCTTTGGGATGAACCAGTGCTCAGCACAAATTCCCACTTACATACTTCAAAATCTAGAAAGAAGCCTTCTTAGAGGAGAAGCTGCTATTGTAGCCGAAAAGATCACATAGACGTCACTCCATGTGTTTTTAAAATGACCAGCAAGCTCATGGTCAGGTGTCCAAATACATTTGACCATACAGTGTTTTTATTTTATTTGGAACTACCTTTATTAGTAGCTTATCTGCATATGTGGTCAGATGTTCACACTGATCCTCCTCTCATTATTTTCTCTTCCTTCTGTCTTGTTCTTTCAGAGGCAGAGACAAGGCAGTTCCGATTGGAGAAGCGAGCCGTCCGTAGCCATGAATTCATTTCCCGAAGCCCAGACGGTTCCAGACTACAGAGAACCGGAACCTCCACTCAAACACGCAAACAAATACCACAACAGCATGAAGACGCTGATTCCCCTCCGCTTCAGCTCAGGGTATCGTGTAGGATTATTTAAACCACTGTTTCTGGTACAGAATTCAAACCCAGTGCAGCCCTGTCAGGAACACAGGAGGTGAGAATGTGTGAACTGGCTTACAGTAGTTAATTCTGCTTTCTGTGCAGGTCTCACCCCATGGATGATGCAGGATTCTTCTCCTTCAGCTCGTTTGTATGGATGACGCCCATGATGTGGAAGCTGTTCAGGAACCGCCTGGATAAAAGCTCGCTCAACCTGTCTCCTCACGACGGATCACACACGAGCGGAGAAAGGTAAAACATGCGAAGGCTAAACGAGGCTGAATTATTAGTTTGTTAGGGGTAAGTGAAGCTAAGTGTAATCTCAGCTCTGCTATCAGCCAGTTAGGCACCTACACGGACAATGATTGGCTGGTCCGAGGGAGGGAGGGACTAACGATTCCTCCTTCTGCTGGCTGATCAGTGCTGCCTGCACAGTGACACGGGGGATAATGGATATCAGTGCGTGACTCTCCGTACTTGATACGGATCTCCATATGAACCTGCCTCATGCAGGTGAATAGAAGTGGTCTGTGCTGCACACGTGTTACTTACAGTTCTTCTCTTGAGAAATTGAGAGGGGGGTGTATTTAAAAAGTTCACAAACTTGAATTATTAAGCATATAATTGTAGTAATAATGTGGCTGTTTAAATGGAGATTAGCAGCAATGATTAAATGTAATGTGTTTTTGTGTGTGTGTGTGTGCAAAGGTTCCGAAAGATGTGGGAAGAAGAGGTGGCGCGCGTTGGCATCGAGAAAGCCTCTCTGTTTTCAGTAGTGATGCGATTTCAGAGAACGAGATTCATGGTGTCTGTTTTGCTCTCCATGCTCTTCATTTTTGCAGTCTTTATTGGACCGGTACGTTTCACTTCCCATCTCAAAGATCAAAACACAGCTATTATTAGCTTGTTTGGCCAAACGGTGTAAAACAACGTAAGCCAGTGGTTTATTAAATGTAGATTTTGGTGTTTGTTTTCAGTCAATTGTGATGAACCAGATCCTGCTGTACGCAGCAGAGCCTGAAGCGTCCACCCTGGTGCACGGCGTCGGCCTGTGTGCGGCTCTGTTCGTCACGGAGTTTTCCAAGGCGTTCTTCGCGTCGTTGCTCTGGGCCGTGAACCTGCGCACCGCCATCCGATTGAAAGGAGCCTTCAGCGTGCTCGCCTTCCAAAAAATCATCTCACTCCGAGCGCTCAGCAGCGTCACCGTAGGAGAGGTGAGCTCTGATTGGTTTGGGTTATTATGTCAATGTTTTTGACAGCGAACGCAGTTGCAAAAAATACGACATTAATAAAATTTGGTCAGATCTTCATCTGAGTATTTATGATACACCAGTGAGCCAAAGAATTATGAACCCCTTACAAACAGCTACACCTATTTCATTACAGTGGTGTGTGCCACATTTAGGGGTATTTTTAATGCTTTTGAACGTCCACAAAGGCTACGGCGTCTGCTGTGGACCAAAACTTTATTGTTTCCCCCCTTTTTTTATTTTTACCAATTAAAGTTTGTCTCTTGCTTTTGCACCCCTCACCCCCGATTGAGGAGGGCTGAGGCAGTCTTTTTTACCTGCCAAGGGCACTTTTATCCAAAAAAAAAGTGTACCCAGCGACGAGGAGCCAGGAGTGTATACTGCAGGTCATTATGTTTAGGTGGTCATTATGTTTTGGCTCATTAGTGTATACGACACTGCTGGTTTTTATAATAAAATGCTCTTGTCTAAACGCTCGTCCTTAATTCATTTTCTCTCCCACAGCTGGTCAACCTTTTGACGGCTGACGGCTATCGCATGTTCGAAGCGGTGCTTTATGGCGCCTTCATGCTTTGCATCCCCATGTTGTTGATTATATGCATTATTTACTCCTGCTACATCCTGGGCTACACAGCACTTATAGGAATCTGTACCTACCTGATCTTTTTACCTGTACAGGTGAGCTACCAAACCAAAAGAATTATAATTATGCAGATGTAGCGGGTACAGGAAAGTTTATAATTCTGTACGTGATGTTTCGCTGCTAGTTCTACATTGGCCTGCTGATCAGAGTGTTTCGGAAACTGTCCGTGTCTGTCACTGACAGGCGTGTTCGCACCATGAACGAGGTTCTGACCTGCATCAAGCTTATCAAGATGTACGCATGGGAGGAGTCTTTTGAGAAGACCATCACAGGTACGCCTTCATATTTCCCATAACTAACAGAGTCATTTGGATATGATAAGGGCGGCCATATGATTCTGTGTGGAGTCGGCATGTTCTCCCTGTGTCTGGGTGGGTTTCCTCCGGGTGCTCCGGTTTCCTCTCACAAGTCCACAGACATGCAGTCAGGCCAGTTGGAGGCACTAAAACTGCCCTGAGTGCGTGTGCGTGTGTGCTCTGTGATGGACAGGCGACCTGTCCGGTGTGTTTCCTTCCTTTTGCCCAATGAATCAGACTCACTGAGACCCTGACCAGGACAAAGCACCCTTTGCTTCTTTTTAAAGCTTCTTGGATTGAATCAGATTTTTTAAAGTAGACAACCATGTCTGTATGTAGACACCCGACAAGCTGATAGCACCGCTGGGGATTCGAACCTTGTGTCCCAGAGGTAGCTGACATTGACTGAAAAGGACCGACATGCAGGTAAACGGTGGCATCATGCGCACAAGTCATGTGACTGTCCTTGTACCATCAGACTTGTAAATGCAGTAATTGTTATGAAAGGTACGTGCGGTCAGGTGTTCACCTTGTTTAACGTCTCTTTATTGCTCCATGACTAGATGTTCTGCTGAACAGTGTGTTTTCTAGAAGTCTGTATGATCTCCTTGATTAATTAAAAATTTTTTTTTTTGGGCAGTGCAGTGGTTTCCTACATCTAAAATGCAGAAGTTTAAGTCTCTGCTATGCTACCCGTCCAGCCAGGCGCTTGACATACCAATAAATCCAAATTGAGTTGATAGAAAAACAAATAATAAGCTAAAATTCACAACAAAGCCTACTGCTTAATTTCTCAGAATCACTGGGTGCAACACAGTAACACACTTCTGAAAGGACGCCAATCCATTGATGGGTCTCTGGCATCTTTCCCAACATTTGTAGAGATCAGGAAGAACGAGAAGCAGCTGTTGGAGAAGGCAGGATATATTCAGAGCTGGAACTCATCATTAACAACAATCGTTCCGTCTCTAGCCACCATCCTCACCTTCATCGCTCACTCGGCGTTCAAATTTCCTCTGGAACCGTCCACAGTGAGTGTTTAGCATCTTACATACACTGACAAATACACTTATATTGGCTAAAAGTATGTGGACGCCTTTTTAATGATTTAATTTACATCATATAAATGCCAGGCCATACAATTCTCTTTTGTATGAATGGGCATAAGTTCCCACAGTCTTGTGAAAAGCCGTCTCAGAAGCGCGGCAGTCGTAATACCTGTAATAATAAGCTCATGGTCAGGCGTCCAAATACTTTTGGCTGTAAAGTGTATTTCAAAGTCGTTTGTCTTTTTGTCTGTAGGCCTACACGATCATAGCGGTGTTTAACTCCATGAGGATGACGTTGGGTCTGCTGCCTTTCTCCGTTAAATCGATGGCTGAAGCTAAAGTGGCTTTGACTCGACTGAAGGTTTGTTTTGTTTATTTTTAATTTCTTTACTTTTAAAAGGTGTTACTGAGCTTTTCAGTATGATTCATGGTTTTACAGCCAACGTTTGCATATGGGCGTGTCAGTATGTTGGATTTTATGCAAACAGGGGAATTGAATATATCCAAGTAGGTTTTACAATGAGGCTAATTATTGATCATGCTCGTGTTCATTATCGTTCTGCAGAGGCTCCTCATGATCGAGAATCCCGAATCATATCTGGTCCAGAACAAAGACCTGGACGCCGCATTAGTGATGAACAAAGCTTCGTTTTCCTGGAGCAATCCCAACCACGCCACCTCAGAGAAGAACGAAAGTCAGGTCACCGCAGCTAACGGGGTAAAAGGAAGTAAAGAGAAGCCTGTGAAATCCGCTCAGAACGGCGTGCACACATCAGAGCCCAAACCTACACTTAGGAACATCACGTTCAACCTGCCCAAGGTTTGTGTTTAACTTCGAACTTCATAGCTTTTACTCAATACTGTTTAGTTAGAGTTCACAGTTC
Source organism: Trichomycterus rosablanca (assembly GCF_030014385.1). Taxonomy (NCBI): domain Eukaryota; kingdom Metazoa; phylum Chordata; class Actinopteri; order Siluriformes; family Trichomycteridae; genus Trichomycterus; species Trichomycterus rosablanca. The sequence continues at coordinate 13,752,385 of NC_086014.1, read as the reverse complement.
ATGCTCAGATATCTGTGTGTGAAACTATTTACTCTAAATAAATGTTCAGAATAAATAGGACACGGTGGTTGTGATACAATGAAACCTGGCTACGTATTGAAACCCAGACTCCCTTGCACTACTTGTTTCTTGCGCTTGGATGCTATACAGCTTAATTTTTCTTTATTATTTACCCACACATCACAGGAAAACATGTTTATTCTCATTAGCGAGTAGAAATGCCACTGTGCATCAGATATCCTGGAACATTTAAATCAATTTTAGCACTTACTTCCCCCCAAATGCAGATCTGAATCCCCTTTTTAAACTTGTGTGGACTTTAGGAAACCTGAGTTGAGGTAAAGCTGCAGCAGTAAGGTGTGGGTTATTAGTTATGCTTATACTGGGAGTTATCATGTAATCGATTCCTTTTATAAGTATTTTTTTCCTTGTTTTAGCAGCTTTTTCTCAAAAATGGCTTTTGCAGCCAAATAATGATAACAGTTTTTTAGGGTCAGGCATTTTATAGTATGGACCAGTTTAGGAACGAGTTTATTAGAGGGATGGAGCAGGTAGGATGTTTAAGGGAAGTGAGATGGGATGGTCTGGGCATGTGCAGTGGAGGGATGAGAGTTCTATGGAGAGGTTTATGGATGCGGTGAGGGAGGACATACAGGTGGTTGGGGTGACAGAGGAGGGCAGGATGGTGAGGAACAACACAACATTGTCTTTTAACAGTATGTGGAAGTAACTGGTTCATTGGTCTTTAGTTGTGAGTGTAATGTAACTTATTTTGTAATGATGACTGATGAATATTTATTTATTTTCCCAGGGGAATTTGCTCGGGGTTTGCGGCAACGTTGGAAGTGGAAAAACTTCACTGATATCAAGCATTCTCGAACAGGTATGATAGTAAAATATGTAACACGGCTCTGTTTTCCCTGACTGCTGCTTATTGTACTTTCTATTTTATTAAAACGCCTCTTTTTTATTGAGTTCGAGGCGGCACAGAGGTACAGTGGGTAGTGCTGAACAGGGTCCTCTTTGTGCTGAATTAGCATTTCTGTAATTTATTGTTAGATGCACCTTCTGAGTGGATCCGTCTCAGCGAACGGAACGTTAGCCTACGTCTCTCAACAAGCCTGGATCTTTCATGGAACTGTACGTGATAATATTCTGATGGGAGAAACTTTTGATCGAAAGAGGTAACAAACACACTTCCAGTGACATGCTTTTTTTATTTAATTATTGAAAAGAGTTAAGGGGCAAGAGAGTTTATTATTATTAATATTATTGTAGACCTCTGTGTAGACTCCTGACCGGCTGATAGCACTGCTGAAATTCAAACTGAGCTTAATCTTGGCTTTAGTGGGCTGGCGTGATTTACCGCTGCGACAACTGAGCAACTTATTTATTATTTTTGTGTTCAAAATGTCAAATCTAAAGAAAAAGACCAAACCATTTATTTAAATATTCATTTTAACACTCATCCCTATTGTTTATAATCTCTTTTTTTTGCCATTAAATGACATATGTGTTAAACATGCCGTTAAAACCAAAAACAATCCCTGTTATTTACCATTTGTAGGGTTTTATACCAAAAGCACCTTGATGGAAGACAAACTCTTTATTAAAATTATTTGCAATCCGTGATCAGCTGCCCCTCGTGCAGGCACCCTGACCGGTCAGTGGAGGTCATAGATGCCACAGAGGAACCTTTTTAGCCACTATCCATCCCACTATAGATACACAGCTAATTGTGTGTCTGTGTAGGTGCCCAGCTGAGATTTGAACTTCTAATTATACAAAGGTTAAACTGAACAGATATTACATAACTCAGTTTAGCTCCCGGGGCCCAGCGTTTAAACTGTAAATGAATAGATTTCTCATTAAAGTAACAGATAATAATTATAATCCTGTATATCTGTGTGTGTGTGTGTGTGTTTACAGGTATGATCATGTCGTCCACGTCTGCAGTCTGAAGCCAGATCTTGCTATTCTACCTTATGGTGATCAGACTGAGGTAACACAGCCCGGTCGGTATCAGTATTACTCACTGATGCTATTAATATGAATAATAACACAAGGTTCATGTCCACTGATGTGTGTATAGATCGGAGAGCGTGGTCTGAACCTATCGGGTGGTCAGAAGCAGAGGGTCAGCCTAGCCAGAGCCATCTACTCTAACAGGGACATCTACCTGTTGGACGATCCTCTGTCTGCAGTTGATGCCCACGTGGGCAAGCACATTTTTGAACAATGCATCAAAAAAGAGCTGAGGGGCAAGACGGTGATCCTGGTTACACATCAGCTACAGGTAATTCAGTCGAGGTTACCACAGATACAGCACATTTCGGTTTTCACAGTATCATTTTTACTAAGAATTATTAAGGTGTCCCAGTGCTGTCATGCAAATATGCCAAACCTGTGCAATCTTTGCTGTACTTGATGTCCACAACCTGCATGATGTGGACCCCCTGTAGTCCCAAACAGAGAGCAAACCCCCTATTTAAGGAAAGCCCGGAGATCAGTGGGGTGCGAATCATAGTTTAGATCAGTCGGTAAGATAGACGGCCAGTGTTGTGAACCACTTCCTCTAATCTTTACTCTATTTAGCCACTTTCAGCTTTCATTTTATTCTCTGCAGGTTTTATTTTTGTTCTTAGTTTGGTCAGTCAGGGTTGAGTGAGAAGCATTAGGCTGTGACCATGTGTCGGTATGATGATGGGTCGAGCAGCTAGCTTATTGAAGCGCTCTCCCTCCATAGCTTTATGGAGGGATTCATTTAGCGGACGGAGTCAATCCCCTCACGCATTCGCAGTTCAGACATTTGACTCGTGTGGGTCTTTGATTCGCCGTTAAAGCTGCAGCGTGTCTCTGCCCAGTCCCGACACTAGGGACCATCACGGTGGTGTGGTGAGTCTAACCACACGTTAATCTGTCTCAAAATGCGCTGAATAATTATTTCCACTTGGCATTATGTGCCTAATTTCTGACTGGACGCAGCACAAGGCTTCTAATAACTCAGCTATTAATGTCTTTGTTGTGATGCCACCATGACATGGCATTTGTTGACAGCGCATGAGCACCTTCATGAGAAATCTATTCATTTGTTATGTAATGTCTGTTCAGTTTAACCTTTGTATAATTAAAAGAGTGGGGGGGGGGTTAAACACTTTTCACACACACTTCTGTTGAATCATGCTGAGTCAGCACGTTGGTAAACATCACCCAGCCTGGTCAGCGTCTCATAAACTGACTTTATGACTTCTTCAAATGTCACTCCCAGTAATGATTAATTCTGTTATGTCCTTTGCATCATGTGTCTTTATTTTCTTCTCCCTCCGTCTGTCTCTCGGCAGTATCTGGAGTTCTGCGATGAGATCCTGCTGCTGGAAAACGGGAAGATTAAAGAAGCTGGAACACACGGAGCTTTGATGGAAGCCAGCGGTCGATACGCTCATCTCATCAACAGCTTCCAGCTGAAACAGAGCGATGTAATAGAACCTTCTCTGAAAGCTCAAGCACGTTGATTTTATAAAGCGAGGATCTCTCATTTCATCCTGATTTTATTGTTTAGCACCAGGCGGAGGAGGCACCGAAAATTCCAGCTGAATCCAACCGGCACATCAAGCAGGAGCTGGAAAAGTCGAAATCCAACGGAGTTGTGAACGCAGGTCAGAATTCATACACAAAGATCTATGGGTCTAAAAGGGGTGCATATTGCTTTATAATGCATCAGGACTCAACTGAACCACAGCAAGAGCCATTAGACCAAGGGCTCAGCGAAGGTCACAAACATCCCCCCAAAATAAACTTGTGTCTCCATCTTCGCTGCCACCACCCCGCCCCTGATGGACAAGGGCCGTGGCTGTCACGCAGCCCTCGATTGCTTTATTCACCCCCTGTAAAGGCACCTCGACCAGTCAGCGGAGGTCATAATTGCCCCAGCAACAAGAAACCATATTTCAGCTCACCATACACACACACAGCCAATCATGTGTCTGTCTTGGTACCTGGCCGGCTGATATCAGGGCAGAGATTAGAGACTCTTGTTGTTTTTGATGTAAAACCCTAAATTAAAATGTAACAGTCATGTGGTGTTAATATTTGATGCTTTTGGTGAATGTATATTGCATAAAAAAGCAAAAAAAATTAATGTTTACTGTTTTTGGTTAAACTGAAAAGGTTTGACTCTCACTGGTCAAGTTCCATCTAGTGCCTTTAAAGCAGAATGAATCTATTGGTCATTCAAACAGAGTAACCACTTCATCTCACCTCACATCACTAATCAATACAATTAAATACTGTTATTTATTTTCATTAAAAAATGCCTTTTTTATTAACATTTTTGTCCCCCCTTCAGCCTTTGACATGTCTGATGAGAAGGTTAAACCAGAAAGTGCGTCAGCAGAACCGAAGGAAACGAAAGGTACCTTGACCCTCATGTTTGGAATATATTTAATGAAGAGACTTTATCCTTACGTAAGTCAATACACAGTTACTGGTCACATTTGGACACGCACTCATTCATGACAGGGGCAGTTAACCTGTTGTGTCACAGCACAATTCATTATAAAACATGAACGGGGTTCAAGAGCTTTGGCTAATGTTCACACAATATCAGATTAAGCAAGAAATGTGATCTAAGTGACTTTGACCGGGATGCTTTGGTTGTGCCAGACAGGCTGGTTTAGGTCTGTCAGACACAAAACAGTATTTAGGTTTGCACAGAGTTCAACAGTGCAACAGTGCAACAACACAAACGCCTTGATAAAATGAGAGGTCGCAGGAAAATGAAAATCGTTTGTGATGACGGGTAACCAACGAAAGCAATTTCAGACCTCAAGCATCAAACCTGAAGTCAAACCAAATCAGGTTTCTATCTTGCCAGTCAACAGAAGAAATCTGAGGCTCACAGAAACTATTAGGAGTTTCATCAACAAGGTGTTTCTGCCTGCAGAGCTGCAGCTCACAAATTGCAGATTGGCAGTTTTGGATGTACTCAAACTCTGTGGTCAGAGTATTTAGTTTACGTCCTAATGCATACTTGGATGGCAGGGGCGAGACCGTGATCAAGATGGGTCACCCGTGGCGAGGCTCAGCTATTGCACTCCGATTGTGCTGACCCCTGCAAATTCCCCGAATGTGGGAATCTCGACTGCATAATTTCTGATAGTAAGGGGACTGGGTTCGCGCACTGTGGACAGTGGTAGCCTAGTGGGTAGAGGTTTGGGCTATCAGTCAGAAGATTGCCAGTTCGAATCCAGGCTCCTTAAGCAAGGTCCTTAACCCTGTCTGCTCCTGGGGCGTCGTACAATGACTGACCCTGTGCTCAGTGTATATGTATATATGACAAATAAAGGCGTTCATCATCTAATGCATGACGTGAACGTTAACTAAAGCTCTCGACTCATGTATGTATGTATGTATGTATGTGTGTGCGTTGTGCTAAGTGGTTAATAACATGATCAAGATGTTCATATGTTCCCAATTAAGTGGCCTGTGTGTGTAAAGCTAAATATTCACACATTTTGATGGTATTTTATGCACTTTAGAGGGAAAAGACCAGCTGGTACAGAAGGAGATGTCTCAGGAAGGAGCCGTCAATTTAGGGACCTACCACCAATACTGTGTTGCTGCTGGAGGTTGTAACTCTCACTCATTCACTTACTCACACACACACTCACTCACTTGTAAGGCTTGTCTTGCTAATCTTTCCCTCTCTCACAATGTTTAGGCTACTTCCTTTTGTTCTTCATCCTGTTGATCTTTTTCCTGTTGGTGGGATGCACTGCCTTCTGCAACTGGTGGCTCAGTCACTGGCTAGATCAAGGATCTGGGGTAAACACACACTAGCACACACTTGTATTTCTGTTTGAAATACAAATTGTGTGTTTGTGTTCATCTTACACTGTGTGTGTGTGTGTGTGTGTGTGTGTGTTCTAGCTGTTGAATGCATCATACCCCAACACGGGCAACATATCCGACAATCCTGACCTGTGGTTCTATCAGATGATCTACGGCATGATTATAGTGGTGATGGTCGTGCTGAGCGCTGTGAAGGGCTTCGCGTTCACTAAAGTCACACTGCACGCCTCGTCCAAACTCCACGACACCATGTTCAAGAGGGTGAGACTTCCACCACACATCACCAACACTTTCTGGGTGGCACAGTGGTCCTGGGCACCTGGGTTTCATTTATATATATACATTAACCATGCAAATGCTTAAGTCTGGCCCTGGGTATGTGTGCGTGGGCATGTGCTACCTACAGTGAATTGTGCATCCAGTGTTTATGTGTGTCCCTGACCCACTGTGGCCTTGATCAGGATCAAGAGGTTGAATAGATGTAGGGATAAATTGTATTAAGTACTACAAATGATCTATAGGCTGCAAAACCACCGCAATACACATAACACATGTGCATCAACCGCTAGTGGATAGTGCTTACTTGAAAATGCATGCCAGTAGATGGATTGACTACTTCTACTTCATCATGAAGCCACTAGATGCAAAGCGAAATGCAAGCGAATTACAGTATTCATGATGCCCTTTGATGGACAGTGGTAGCTTAGTGGTTATCATGTTGGACTAGTAATCATAAGGTGGTCAGTTCAAGCCCCACCATCATGAGCTTGCCACTGTTGGGCCCCTGAGCAAGGCCCTTAACCCTAAATTGCTCAAATTGTACGTTGCTTTGGATAAACAAGTTTCATGTAGGGTCAGTTATGTGCAGTGGTAGCTCAGCGGTTAAGGTACAGGATTAATAACTGGAAGGTCACTGGTTCAAGATTGCCGGGTTGCCACTGTTGGGCCCTTGAGCAAGGCCCTTAATCAGAGAATAGGCTCTGGACACAGAGTGACCCTGAATTAAGAAGTGTCAGACAGAGAAAAGAAAAGCACATCAGAGTATCGTAGTATAACGACGATTCATTAATATCGAACCTCTGCTGCCTATTAGATCCTGGCCAGTCCAATGAGCTTCTTCGACACGACTCCTACGGGCCGAATGGTGAACCGCTTCAGCAAAGACCAGGATGAGATCGACACCGCGCTGCCCTTCAACATGGAGAACTTCCTGCAGTTTTGCCTGATAGTCTTCTTCACTCTCCTGACCGTGTGCATCGTCTTTCCCTACCTGCTCGTAGTCGTGGTTGTCCTGGGTTTCCTCTTTGCCGCCATCCTTTAGTAAGTCCAAAACATTTCACTCGCAAGTGATGGTGGTTTAAAAAAATGTATAATAATGTATTACTGTGTCTCTGCTCTGTTTGCTTCAGTGTTTTCCAGAGAAGCATTCGAGAGATGAAGCGGATGGAGAACGTGAGTCGCTCTCCCTGCATCTCGCTCACCACCTCCGTCATCCAGGGTCTCAGCACCATCCACGCCTACGACAAGAGAACGCAGTATATAGAACAGTAAGACCACACAAAGAACAGTCACGCCCTCGACCTAAAACCCCCTTAGATCAAATTACACGGAGTGTGTTACTAAAATTAGAACAGTGCTACTGAGATGTAAGTCAGTTTCCCCCTTTTTAACCCAGTCCAGTCGTGGCCAATCGGAGCCATGTCCACTTCAACACTCGTGCAGCCCCGGATCGCTTCCTTTCACCTGCCGAGGATCGGAGAGCCACACACTGCCGCCTGTGATTGATCTTTAATTGCTTCAATGATGAGGAACCCTGTTTTAGCCGTAATTCCTCCCCCTGCGGACACATAGCCAATCGTGTGTCTGCGTAGGCGCCCAGTCGGCTGATAGCAGAGCCGAGATCGGAGCCAGTCACAGTTAATTAAGTACAATGGGAGTCTTAAATCACATAGAACAATATGAACAAGAGGCATCTGCTATTGGAAGTGAGCCTCATGTTAAACATTAACATCCTGAATTATGTTTGTTTGTGTGTTTTTTTAACAGTTTTAAAGCCATAAGTGACAACAACTCCAATCACTTCCTGTTGTTTAACTGTGGAACACGTTGGTTGTCTTTCTGGTTGGACTTCTTGTCTGCTTTGGTTGCTCTGACAGTGGCGCTGTTTGTAGCGCTCAGCCCCAACGATGTTATTAACCCTGCGCTCAAGGGTCTGGCCCTGTCCTATACTATACAGGTAAGTCATGATCACAGAAAAGGGTCTGGAACTCTCGTCCACACACACACACACACACACACCTGAAGCTATTGTGCACGATGTAGTACATGGGTGAACATTTTCTTTCTGGTAAGCTATCTTGCAATGGAACCTTGCCGTCCTTTAAATATTAAATATGGTTGGCTCAAAATCATGTTATGGTGTTAATGACACATCTAAGCGATGCTTAATCATTGAAGTGCAGCATTGCTCAGCATATTTCTGTGTTGGTTCTGAAGTTGACGGGGATTCTGCAGTTCGTGGTGAGACTCTCTACAGAAGTGGATGCCAAGTTCACCTCAGTGGAGAGACTGCAGGAGTACATCACGGTAAGACGCGTGTACTACACTCCACTGGAGTTATTAAGAAATAACAGTACTGTATGGGTCGCATTAAAAATATCAACAGGTACATAACGAGATAAACTTGTACACGAACGCCCCCTTGTGGAGACTTTGCGTTACCACAGAGGGACCAGATTACCACCATATTTATTAAGAAAGCATATTTCGTTTTGTGCTTTGTTTTGATGCATTGTTTGTGTTTCATGGGTAAAAATAATGTAATAATGTAATGTTGGACTTTTATGATTCCCTTTTTGCATCGTCCCAATCTGGAAAAGTGAACTTATGTGAAATCCATAGTTATTTCTGCAGGACGATGCCAGACCTCATTCGGCACACGCAACAACAGTGTGGGTTCAAAGGCACAGAGTGCGTGTGCTTTTCTGGCCTGCCTGCAGTCTAGTTATTTTTCCTATTGAAAGTTTTTAGCACATAATGAAGAGGAGAATCAGACCATAGCGACCAGGGACTGTTGAGCAGCTGAAGTCTTGTGTACAAAAAAACAAAAAAACAAATCTCAAATTCTTGTTTTTATTGCACTTAACAAAACGTCCCAACTTATTTGAAACTAGGCTTTGTGATTGAATAGAAGCGTCTGTTCCATCTCTGCTATCATACAGTATGATCTGCTCTCAGGGCAGTTGTAGCCTAGTGGTTAAGGTACTTGACTAGTAAGCAGAAGGTTGCCGGTTCAAACCCCACCACTACCAGGTTGCCACTGTTGGGCCCTTGAGCAAGGCCCTTAACCCTCAATTGCTTAAAAAAAAACTGTATACTGTAAGTCGCTTTGGATAAAAGCGTCTGCTAAATGCCGAAAATGTAAATGTAAATGCTCTCCAGGGCTGCGTGTCCGAAGCACCACGCAAAGTGAAAGACGTGAACGTTCCCACTGGCTGGCCACAAGAGGGCGCTATCACATTTAAAGACTACAGCATGAGGTACAGAGAGAACACGCCCATAGTGCTGGACCGCCTCAGCCTCACAATCCAACCAAGAGAGAAGCTCGGCATTGTGGGACGCACAGGCTCAGGTGAGGGTGCAATTTTAAACTACACTGTGTTCAAAAGTATGTGGACACCCGACTGAGTAGATCAATTGTGACGTTCATTCCTGTTATCTACATTTATTCTTAGTTCTTGTTTGTTTATTTAGTAAAAAAAACATTTTGTGATAAATCACTAGACTGAGTTCTGAGTAGTTTAGACATTTCATCCAGTTACTACGCACAGGAACGACCCGCAGCTTTGTATGTAATTCACGTACCATATCTCTATCGGACAGGTAAATCGTCTCTGGGCGTGGCCCTGTTTCGCCTGGTGGAGCCGGCGGGTGGCACTATTCTAATCGACAGCCTGGACACCAGCACTTTGGGTCTGCAGGACCTGCGCAGCCAGCTGTCCATCATCCCCCAGGACCCTGTGCTCTTTATTGGCACAGTTAGGTAATCTCTCAGCTCCTGAGCTTCTCAGACTGTGCTCCAGGTTCCGATAGTAGTGTTTCTACAGTATACTGTGTTTGTGTTGGATTTCTTGCAGGTATAATCTTGACCCGTTTAATAACTACTCGGATGAGGAAATCTGGATGGCGTTGGAGAAGACGTACATGAAAGACGCAGTAAGTGCAGTCCTTAATCTCCTGGACCTCAAATGTGACACTTGGCACAGAAAGTAACCTGGGTAAAATTTGGGGGGTAAAATGTGACTCTGTACACGATACGGCTCTGTGTGGGAGCCCAACACTGCCGGGTGATTAGGAGTGGCCATAAATTGGACACGTGTCAGTGGGGGTGTGTGGTGATCCGGCTCTCCTTGATCAGATCGGAGGTTGTGCAGCGGATCCACAATCGGAAACTAGAAACCACTAAATTGCGAGATACAAATCTAATTATTAAAAATCTATTATTATTATTTTAAATTGGAAATTAGAAATGACAAGCTTGCTGCCAAATTATACACTGAATGCCTTAGTGTTAATGCATAAGCACTGTAAATATTACATTTACATTTTCAGCATTTAGCAGACGCTTTTATCCAAAGCGACTTACACAACGAGCAATTGAGGGTTAAGGGTCTTGCTCAGGGACCCAACAGTGGCAACTTGGTGGTGGCGGGGCTTGAACCGGCAACCTTCTGTTTACTAGTGCAGTACCTTAACCACTGAGCTATCACTGGCCTTGATTAATATTAATGAGTGTGAGACTAGGTTTTGGGAATCCCTGGTCACGTTTCATTATCCCTCTACAAGAGATCAAAATTACGCACATTAGAATGCACACTTGTGGTAGATTTACTGCATTTAATACTGCATTAACTGCAATGATGCACAGAATGAAAAGCTGCTGTGTAACCAGGAGAGGGCGCCAAAGCTCACAGGGAAATGAAGCACATCCAAATTGACACGATCCTTAAAGAAAATAATTTGACAAATGTGTCCACATGAAAGTGCTTTTATTAATGTGAAATGTTCCTCTGTGTTCCTCTGTGCTAGATCTCCAGTTTACCTCAGAAGCTGGACTCAGAGGTGGTGGAGAATGGGGAGAATTTCTCTGTAGGAGAGAGACAGCTCATATGCATGGCCCGCGCACTGCTCCGTAATTCCAAAGTATGTGAACTTAAACACACACACACACACACACACACACACACACATCTGATACACACGATGGCTGCTGATTCGAACCTGATGCGTTCTGTGCGTACAGATCATCCTGCTGGACGAGGCGACGGCGTCCATAGACTCGGAGACGGACAGTCTGATCCAGCACACCATACGAGACGCCTTCCAGCACTGCACCATGCTCACCATAGCGCACCGCATCAACACCGTGCTGGAATGCGACCGCATCCTCGTCATGGATAAGGGCAGGGTGAGAGGACACACACCCGCTCACTCTCACTCACTTCCTTAACCGCTTATCCAATCAGGGTCGCGGGGGAGTGCTGGAGCCTATCCCAGCTGTTCAGTAGGCGCAAGGCACACAGTTAACACCCTGGACAGGGCACCAGTCCATCACAGGGCAGATACACACACACACACACACACACACACACACACATTCACCTATAGGGCAATTCAGTGTCTCCAATTAACCTGACTGCACGCCTTTGGACTGTGGGAGGAAACCGGAGCTCCCGGAGGAAACCCACGCAGACTGGAGGAGAACATGCAAACTCCACACAGAAAGGACCCGGAACACCCTGTCTAGGGATCGAACCCAGGACCTTTTTGCTGTGAGGCGACAGTGCTACCCACCGAGCTGCCCCAGATCACACACCCGTAACCCAAATTCACCAGGCTTTGTGAGGGTGGGACTTTCTAGGGTCCTTAAAATTGCAGAGTACCTCTAGAAAAGCCATGCAGGTCTCTGTCACTGAAGTTGGCATCGTTAACTTTCCGTCTGGCTGCCCTTTGGTCTCCTTCGTCCGTCTTATCTCTGTCTCTCTTTCCGTCTGTGTGTTTTCAGGCCGTTGAATTCGACCGACCTCAGGATCTCGTACAGAGGCCAGACTCATTATTTGCGTCACTACTGACGGCAGCCAACAACGTCAACTCCTGAAACCCGCTGCTCCTGCACTCTGGTTAGCATTAACATAGCGCCCCGAGACGTGAGGTGTGACTGCAGTGCTCTGTAAGACAGTTCGTGCCCCGTGTTTGGAAGTGCTCTTTATATATAATATGTATTTATTTTTATATGCACTGTATATATGTTTAAGAATATAAGTATATACACGTTTTCTACATGCTTACATTACCACTTATCAATAGTGTTCTGCTACTGTAAAATAATCTGTGGATTCTGATAGGCTGTGTCCCAAATTGCAAATCTCTCTCGTTTTAACCTTGAGAAATGTAAGTAGATTTGTTATCATCTAACAGCTACTCAGGGCGGCATGGGACGACTGGGACACTGAGATTTAAGAGCCGTATAAACATAATTTGACACTATTTGTTGTAAAAACGCTAATTCTGCACTTTTGTATATACATAAACTTCAGTTTGTTTCATTCAGGACAAAATAAAACTAGATAAAAAATGAAGCTACAGGTTTTACTGCAGTAACGTTGAAATATAGGAACCAGTAACATTAAAATCATTCTGCAGTTCATTCAGAGTCTTTATTTATTGCTTTTTTGAACGTGGGTTTTAAGAAGCTGAGAATATTATGGGATCTGAAATTTAGCTGCTGTTCTCATAGACCTAAAACTGATGGTAATTTATTTGATCATATTTTGGTTTACGTTGGCTCACCTCCGTTAGCTCCGGGTTTGAATGTCTTTTGAGGTGCTATCAGCCGGTTGGGCGTTTACACGGACATGATTGGCCTTTAATCATCAACTTCTTTAGACGTTGTCGGGTGGCTCAACTGCACTTCACTAAAATACGCTATGAGGGTAAATAGTCACATGTGGCTGTTTTAAATATTAAAAAAGCTTTGGTTGGGGGGGTAATTTGTTTTATTACTAAACGTATTACTAAATAGACTGTCTTTAAGTTTACACTGCACTGTAGAGCATAAACCCATCTTGTGAAGGGTAAGCAGAGCAGCGCACAGGAGTATGGGAAATGTAGTCAGTAGTGCTAGCTCTAACCACCCAGTCGTTGATTATTCAGTAGTTATAGTTAATCTCCTGTTTTATTGTGGTGCATTTTGTGTTCTTTTAAGTTCTTTCTAAGCACATTCGAAGCATTTTTGACGTCCTGGGGTCGTAACATGGCACAAAACATAACACTTATAATACATACATTGGTGGAAAGACTTTTAACCCAGAACTACAACACAAAGATCACATGGGGATGAATAAATGCATGCTAAACACAAAAGGGTTTAGCTAGAATATATGTAGAGCTGCATTGTTTGCTATATACCAGCTGTTTAATTGGGAAGCTGATATGACTGGTACTTTTTCCTAATTAATTTGTATATATGACTCAACAGTGACACGCTGGGCTGCAGAACCATCTGAACTGAATGTTCTCTCAGTGTTCTCTCAGTGTTGTGCTCATGTAAAGGGAGAATTATTGCAGAACAATGTAACGTTGTTTATTTCTGAAATGATTTTGAGGTGGGAAAATAAAGGCACAGTGGAGTGTTAGTCAGATAATCACATCGTCTCGAAAACAATCCAGTCATCCCCAGTAAACCACATAATCGTTATTAGTTTGTGGTTTCGCGCATTTCAAAATCTACTCGGATTTATTGGCCTCACCACCAGGCAGCATCGCCTCTCTCTCTGTCTCACTCTCTCTGTCTCTCTCTCTCTGTCTCTCTGTCTCTCTCTGTCTGTATCTCTCTCTCTCTGTCTCTCTCTCTCTCTCTCTCTCTCTGTCTCTCTCTCTCTCTGTGCTTCCTGAGCAGGTTGAACCCCGGTTGCATCACGTTCCACGCTTCCTGATGAAACACGCCGTAAACTTCAGCGGGCCCGAGGAGTCCAGACGGCTCGGGGAACGGGAGCCTACAGGAGCCTCGTAGACAGGCGGCGTCCAGCGGCGTCGATTCGGTTTCAGATCAGCCCGATCTGATTTACATCTCATCAGATACAGAAATGAGCCGCACAGTCGCAAGAATTACTGAGATTTCTGCATGTGTTACTCATCCGAGTCATTAGAACAGAACCACACTGTGTTCTTACAATAATATCCAACAGTTTAGGAACTTACGGAACTTTCTAGGTTGTCTGTGACCGTATTTTACGAGTGTATGCAGAAATCTGAGTAGTTCACACAGTCAGATGTATTGTGTGTTTTAATTAGAACTAACACGTGTAATTCATGTCCTGTTCTATTTTTCTTAATCTTAGGATTGCACATTGTGCTCTAGGTGTGATCTTTGCAGGACAGATCAGCAGCAGTACAGAATATGTCTCTATTTGAGGAACACTTGGCTCTTGACAGGTATTTCGAATACTTCCAGCTTAATGCCGACACCAGCTAAATAGATTTGCTTGTGTTATAGGGTGGGGCGGGGCAGGGCTTCTCTACAACCAAAATGGACTCATCTGATTTATTTGAAGGCCTGAATCTTGTAGTCGGGACTGTAAATAAAGAACCTAGACGTGTCTGAGAAATTCCGTCCTGTTTATGAATTAATAATAAGCTCCCATCAGGTTGTTTTTGACAAAATGTTACTTATTCAAACCTAGAGACTCTCTGGTGCGTGACTCTCTGTATGCGATATGGATCTCCATATAAACCTAGTGAAACAGGTGTAAAGCGGTTTAACAGTGCAGGTCGGGTAATTGGATGTGACTAAATTGGCAGGAAAATTTAAGGGGGGTGCGTAAAAATTTTTATTAGGGTAATTTTATCATGCTGGGTTAAAAGCAGATAACAGTTTATTGATATTGAATAATATAATCCAAGTAGTTCATCAACCCACACTGATTCATCCTCGTAGTCCATGATGCCTGTATGTCAATATCTCGTCCTGTAATTTGCTCCTGACAGGTTGTTACACTGTTTTCACGCTACATTATGAAATTATTTGACAAAATGTCTCTAATTTAAACAAAAACTCGATTGTTTTATATACACGCACTTCTAGACTGACTCTTTTTTTGCATGACTCTCCGTACGCGATACAGATCTCCATTTGAATTGGGTGAAACAGGTGAAAAAAGAGGTCAGTACTGCAGACATGTCAGGGAGGGAGGTGTAGAGGCAGAAATACAATCAGGTAATTGGATACAACTAAATTGGGAGGAGAATCTGAGGGGGATGCGTTACAAAATTTATTTGGTTTATTAATATTGAATAATATAATCCAGGTAGTTCATGAGCCCACATTGATTGTATCCTTGTAGTCCATGATGCCTGGATGTGATTAAAGAGCCTAGACATGTCTGAGATATCAGAACCACCTGATATTCAATCCCGTAATTTGCTCCTAACAGGTTGTTTTCTTAACTTTACACAGTTTCCACGCTACATCATGAATTTATTTAACAAAATATACACACTTTTATACAATCCTAGACTGGCATTAGTGCTTATTGGCGCTTCTGGCCTGGTTCTAGTGCCGCCTCAGCTCATCGTTCAGCTTTCATGAACATAAAATACTCCTTAAATGTCTAAATCGACTGTAGACAGAGGCTGAAAACTCATCGCCCACCAGGGTGCATCGTTGTCTTAACCCTCATCATCTGAGAGCAGTTCTTGGTGCTCGGTCTACAGTCAGCACTCACACTATAGTTGGGAGGAATTTAAGAGCGTTCTGGATTTTGCACGATCAGCTGCGTGTGTTTGGAACCGTTTCCAGTCTAACGTCCACTCTTTTATTAGTTTTGATTGCAGCATGGATGACATGAACTGATAGTTCTTGAGAGGAGTAAATTCAGAAATCCAGGCCTCTCTTCAACCCACCCGAGCTCGATTTATTCGTCTCGACACCTGACTATTGAAGTGTGAGCAAATAATCGTGTTCAACAAAAGCTGAAAACGTGCAAACACACTAGCCCACTAATGCTGACATATTAAGCTTGCAGGTTCGAATCTCAGCTCTGCTAATTGTCAAGGAAGGGAGGGCTTCTGGAATACTGAGCTCAGGTGGTTCAGGTGGAATTACAGAAGCCTCTACAGCTGCAGAGCTCCACTCCTGACCGAGAACGGTCGTAACTAACACGCCTTATCCGACAAACGCCTTATTCTCCTGCATGAGATGGGTTCAAATGGAGATCCGTATCGCGTAAGGAGAGTCATGCACCAGAGAGTCAGTCTAGGGGTGTGTGAAAGTGTGTGCATGTGAATTGTTTAGGTTTAAATAAGGAACAGTTTTGGCATGAAAACCTGACGGGAGCTTATTATTAATTTATAAACAGGACGGGATATCAGGTGGTTCTGATTTCTCAGAGACGTCTAGGTTCTTTATTCACAGTCCTGGCTTCCTGGACTACAAGTAAATAATAAATAGGATGAGTTGATTAATGCCGCCTGCAAGAGACAGGGGTTAATGGAGATCGATTAATGGTGACTCTGTGCACGATACAGATCTCCAAATGAACTCAGTTAGGGCTCTTCTCGGTCAGGAGTGCAGGTCAGCAGCAGTAGAGGTGGAAATACATGAGGAAAATATGAGAGGGGGATGCGATATGCAATATGTATTAATATTAAATAAAATAATCCAGATCGTTCAGAATGATTCATGCCGATGGGATTCCTGCGACTGTATTTCATCTGTGATAGTCGTAACTGTTAGTAGCAGAACTCAGGCAGGACTGTCCAAAGCGAACTAGTGATTCAACAATTCAGAAACCCCTGTTGGCCTACAGCTAATTATGATTGTATAAATCTTCCTCAGTCCTTCTCTCTGTCAGTGATAGATCGTGTAAAAGAATAATAAATCATAGCCGAACGTGAACTCTATTCTTAGCCTCGCGTGACGATTGGCGTGCGCTCTGTTCCGTCCTCACTGTGCCAGAGGCTAACATGTAGTTGTATTCACTCGGGGGCAGAGGAGCTCAGATGCTGGAGACGGTACAGAGATACAGAGATACGCTATATGTCCAAAAGTATGTGGATACGTAACCATGAGCTCGTTGGACACCCCATTCCAAAACCATGGCTATAAGCAAAGTGTTGGTTTATTTATGTATGTATTTATTTATTAGGATTTTTTACACACTTTGGTTACATTCATGACAGGACAGGTAGTTACTGCTTACTGTGGGAGGAAACCGGAGCTCCCGGAGGAAACCCACACAGACACGGGGAGAACATGCAAACTCCACACACCGAGCCAGCCTACTCTGCACTGGAAAGGCTTTCTATAACATTATGAAGTGTGTCTGTAGGAATTTGTGCCCGCTAGGTAGGAGCATCTGTGAGGTCAGGCGCTAATGCTGCACAAAACAGTTTGGCTTGTTATTGATGTTGCAATCCATCGAAGTTCCAACACAGTCAAACTAGAGCAGGAAAGGACCTTCCTCAAACTGTTGCCACAACGTTGACAGCATAAGATAGTTGGTATACACCTGTTAGTAAGGAGTGTGCAAAACCCTGGAAGTAATTGATTGGGAAAGGTGTCCACATACTTCTGGCCATATAGTGTGGGTTGTGGAAACCTCATGTCGACCTCCAGCTTGGTGAAAACAAGAGAAGCGAGAAGATAAGCGTCAGAAATAAGAGAAGAGGAAGATCATCACAAGATCACGAGCAAAGCAACAAGTTTGCACAGTTTACATCTACACACACGTACATGATCAGAGACGTGTTCGGTATCACAACACGGGAAAAACGAACGCCAGGTATAATGCGAGTATAAAACGACCAGCTCGATGGATGGTGGGTGGATATACGTTTAGGACACGTTTAGGTTTAGGAGCCAAAAAAAGCCAAGATCAGCGTGTTCTTTTTTAGCTTTTTGAAGAGAGGAAGTCTTCAATCACTTCCAGTTTTAAATGTCAAACTCCTAGCAGGAGAGCTGATGTAGAGCGCAAGAAGGAAATAAAATCCGCTGGGTTCTTTTCAGTCGTGTCTTTAATAAAAGGGCGTGAATTAGGATCAGCTCATCGTGTGAGAGCTGGCATGGAGTGAGGTGTGAAGTCGAATCTTAACCTATAAAGACATTTCCGGAAAAAAATGCAATTGTGTCCGTCTGGTTTGGCCTTCCAGCACCTTTGATACAAGATTTTGGAGTGTGCCAGTGGGAATTCGGTCACTAACGTTAGCCCAAAAGGTCCGGCTCTTGACTTATGTTCCTGTTCCTCATCAGTAGGGTTGAAAGTTCCTCCAAACCGGACGCTTGGGCGCAAGAATACACAGGAACTCCGGACAAGGTGCGAATGTAACTCACTCACTCACTCGCTTACTCGTTCACTAATTACTTAGTACTAGTCAAAATAGCCGATCTGACAGTTGTCTGTTTTTGGAAGGCTGGAGGTAACCAGATGACCCACAGAAAACCCCAGACAGTGACTGAAGTCGAGAATCAAACCCATGTCCTCAGGAGTCAGGTTGCTCTGCAGCACCCACTTCATTAATAATAAAATATAAGGTAAGATCCTGATGTTAGCGACCTTTTTTATTTAGTTTTTAAATCTAGAAGCCAGGAACATCCTGGACGATCGTGTTAATATTTTTTGCAGCAGGGGAACATGGGTATTAGTGTAATCTAAGCTAAATAGTGAATCTGGAGCTCTTTCTTACTCCCCTTGAAGAAGATAAAACAATCACTGAGCTGTAAAAGCTAATCGCTGAACCACACCATGTCCGGTTACTCTCTGGACTTTGGGCAGCTCCGCCTCTTTTTTAATGCCTGCGTTTTGTGACCGCCGAGACTCTCATGTGAAGAAGTTGATAGGTCGTGTGAAGCTTGTGATGCTGACAAACCAAACTTGATATTGACGTTGTGGCCGGTTTGACCCGTCTAAAGGATCAATAATGTCACATCACTGCAGTTTTTTAATTGATGCACCCTCTTCTCCCCCCATTTTTTCAAGTATGTGTGCGGGTTCATATGGGGATCCGTATCGGGTACGGAGAGTCATGCACCGATCTCCGTTATTCCCCGTCTGATCGTGCAGGCGCCATCGACCAGCCAGCAGAGGTCGTAATTGCAGCAGTTATGAGGAATCCCTTCAACCCTCCCTCCCTTGGAACGAACGGCCAATTATTGTCCATGTAGGTGCACTGCGAACTTGTGAACCACTTAAACGCCCCACAGGATGAGGAACCCTGTTTCAGCCATCGTTCCTCCCTCTACAGGCACACAAGTAATTGTGTGTCCATGCAGGCACCCCCCTGGCTGATAGCACAGCTAAGATACTGAGTGTTTTACCGCACAGCCACCAAACTGGCTTCTAATACATCAGGTGGCAAAAGCAAAAGATAAGAGAGATCTGGTACCAACGTGAGAGACCTGAAGAAGATGCCCTTGTGCGGCCCGGCGTGGTTCCCTTTCTCCCGGCTCACCTTTCACCTACATTGGCCAGCTCTGTAGCAGCATTGTTTAATGACATATTGGCCCCATTAGCGGTGTATAGAACAGGGCTGTAGCGTAATGCTAACCTTTCACCTACAACGCGCTTTAATATGAACAGATAAGCTGTGTAAATCCTCATAATCGAGCAGAAAGAACACAGCTACTCCCTTATCGCAAGCGCCCAGTGTCAGGAAATACTTGCTCGCGTCCGAAACGACTCCCTGCTGGGAGTTCAGTGATTTATCGGAGCATTTCAAGTTGGTCACACGTGGCACTCATGTTGCTCGCAGCAGGCCCGGTCACTCGACACTCAGTGCTCACTGTGATCACGGTCAGTTACAGTAATTAAAGGTGGCCGAAAGTATGTAGACACCCCTCGCTTTTTATCCAAAACGACCTACAGTACTGTTACAGTATACAGTCTAAGCAGTTGAAGTTGCTCAAAAGTCCAACAGTGACAATCTGGCAGTGGAGGGGTTTGAACCAGCGACCTTTTGATTGCTAGTCCAGTTCCTTAACCCCTAGGCCCTATTATTAAATGTAGTTGCTTTTGCTACATCCATTGCTAACAGGTGTATAAAATAATATAAGGATTTTAACATTGTGGCAACAGTTTGGGGTTTTGTGTGCAGATTGTGTGCAACTTAAACACTTTTGGGATGAAAGAAACGTGGACTGCGAGTCTGACCTCACTGACTCTGTTGACTGAATGGGCACAAATTCCCACAGACACACTCTAGGGTTACAAAGTCTTGTAGAAAAGCTTCCCAGAGAAATGGATGATATTAAAGCTACAAAGGGAAAATAAACGCTTATGGTTTTGGAGCTTCAGCACCGACAGCACCGTAATCCTACACAGGCTGACTACACTATGTGGCCAAAAGTATTTGGACACTTGACCATGAGCTTGTTGGAACTCCCTTTTAAAAAACAAAGTATTAAAACAGAGTGACTGTTTTGTGATCTTTCCAGCTGGAACAACAGACACTCATCTGAGAAGGCTTCTTACAAGACTGGAAGTAGGTCTGTGTAATGGAATTTGTGCCCATTCAGTCAAAAGATGACAGCTTTTATATTGCTGTGCGCTCAGTTGATGTTCCGGTTCATCGCTGTTTAGTGAGGCTGAGGTCAGGGCTCTGTGCAGGCCGCTGGAGTTTCTTCATGTCTGTATAGATGTTGCTTTGTGCATGGAGTACAGTCATGCTGGAACAGGAAAGGCCTTCCCTAAACTGTTGCTGCAACATCGGAAGCATTAGTAACTGAAACACATGATTTCAATAATTAGAACAGGTGTCCCAATACTTTTGTTCATTTAGTGTATGTAACAAATCCCGATGCTGGCCTGCAGTCGCCGGTGATTAGAAATTTGCTGACCGCGCTGTACGGCTGGACTTTGCTCCCGTCTTGCTCTGTTTGACCAGGTGGGCCGTTACCATGTGGTTCACGCACACGTTGTATATAAGACACGCAGGAAGACCCTGCAGCACTGGTATTTACTTCAAGCCTTAAGTCTAAACCGCAAAGGATTCTAGCAGTGCATTACTTCTGATACAAACCTAATTCCAAAAGTATGTGGACAGGTTTCCTAATTAAGCTTTATAGTCACTGTATAGCCACATCGTTTGGTGACGTGTTTAAAATCAATAATATTAAATAAATGATGTACTGCCAGAGTACAGATCCCCACAGACACACTCTAAAACCTTGTGGAAGGCATTCTCCTATAGGAGGAGGCTGTTACTACTACTTCCCAATCCAGCCTTTCTCTTCCTCTACTCATTTTTAAATCCCTATAGAAATTCCAGCAGGGCATTTCTGAAGCGGCAGTGAAACCCAGTCGATCTTCCTCCCTCAGACACAGCCAGTTGGGTAGCATCCACGACGTCCAAGCTTCTTCCAGCATATTTGCATATAAGCCTGACGCACCAACCAAGCACCTTTTACTTTACATTATATTATTTTTGCATCTTTTCAAACACATTTTACTAAGTTTAGTAGTAACTCAAGTAGTGAGAACTCACACAGAACTGATCATGACTTGAACAGAGCTCAGTATAACTACTGGATAGGGAATAGCTAATAATGATGATGCAAGCTCGCTCGTGTTGCTCAGGGAACCTGGCATCGTCTAATTCGTCCTCTTTTCTCTCTGTGTGTGGTGTGTGTGTGTGGCGTGTGTGTGTGTGTTACCTTATGTGACCCTCTGTGTGGACCTTACAGCACCCTATCAAGTACTAAATGTAAGTGTATGTAATAATCTAGACCAGCAGTGTGAAACTCCAGTCCTAATGTGTCCGGCTTCTGCAGTCATCATTATTTTAATCATCTGGTGCGACTTTCTAACTTCTTATATCTTCAAAAAAACACACAAGCTTTCTAAAATCACACGCAGCATTTCCAGAAAAGTATGTGAACCCTTTTTTTGTTTTAATTTGGAGGGTTTTTTGGCTCGCACGATGCATTTTTACACCAGCCTGCAGCGGATTCCTTCAGTGCACCTCGCTCTGCATTCTTTAATATTCGTTTGAAAAATTTCTTCATGTAGGTCTGAATGTGTTGTTCTTTTGATGACCAGAAGCTGTCGAAAGCCCTGAGGCATGATGCTCCCTCCACCGTGCTTCACAGCTGGGAAAATTGTTCTATTGACTTGACTTTTTGGCTTTTGTGTCATATGTCTATTATTAGAAAGCAGTGGTTCTCTCTTCAATAAACACAATTTTGTCTGTTTAATATGAGACCTGGGTTTTTTAGTCTTTTTACAGGGCAGGACACCTCTACAACCCACAGCTCTCATATCCTATTATTTGGAACGCCTGCCGTTTGGAGAGGCCGATAGCCCAGGGATCCAAGTCCTTCGTTTCCAGCTCGGGCTGTGAATGATTAATCGCTGGCATGAAAAATTGGATTGTTTTTGTTTTATTATTTTTATTTTTACTCTGATGAAAATCAGACCAGATTTTATAATTAATGCAAAAATCTTTGAACAGCTTTTCTTGTTAACGTCCGTCATCATCATCATCACTGGTAGTGGTCATTTGGGACCACAAATGACCGACCCTTCCGAGTTCCCCAAGCAACAATAAGGTTGGGGGGTGTCAGTAAGTTGTACCAGAGGATTAAGAGGCAGATTCTGAGAACTGCTGGCATGTGGACAAAAGCAGCCTTCTCCTAGAAATCTGATGAGCAATTCATGGATACGTCTCTCCTGGGGGTGGATCTGGAGTTATGGGAATATTACAAATAAGATTTTTTTCTTTATTAATTTAGGGTAAAGGTTTGGGGTAATGAAACACATGGCGTCTTCATGGCGTCATTTACTATTGAACTGTCACGCTGAACGGACTTAAATCTTCAAACAAATGTAACACGACAGACTGAATACAGAAATATATAGTCTATACTCTTGGACAAACCCAAAACTGCTGTCGTAACATTAAAGCAGCAAGAACTAAGATGACCATAGACACATGATCAACCGTGTCTGTAAAGTGGACTGCAGTGCTCTGACCCCCTCTTCGTAGCTATAACAGCCTCCACTCCTCTGGAAAGGCTGGAAAAGAGAATGTGCAAATTTGTGCCTAAGGGACCAAGGGTATTTGTGAGGTCAGGCACAGATTTTTGGTCTCTGGAAGAGAGGTGTCCAAAACTTGTGATTCCATACTTTATTCTTAGTTCCCTAATGTTTCTGGGGATATTTTTAAATTGTCATTGTGTTTGGTTATGAAGTACGAATGCTTTCATTTCATACATACGTCTGTGGTATTTGTATTTGAGTAAAAATAATAATAAATAATATATTTCTTCAACAAACATTGTTTTCATGTTCATAAAATCTTCCCGACACATTCTGAATTCCATTACGGAATGAATAAACTATTTACTGTGTGTTTGTTTGTTTGCTTTCTTTGCATAAATAAAAAAGGAAACGCTTTTCTCCTGATCATTTACAGGTGCGAATAACAAGAGGGTGCTGTGTTCCAAATATCAGACATGTCTACTAGATAGCATGCACTAATGAGTACACTAGCGAGGGTTTCAATGCACACTACGTAGGGCTGTAGAATGCGGTTTGGAACACCGCCCTAACTTTTTGACAAACAATTGCTGCGGTGACTGTAGAGACCGGCACGAGTACGAGTTTATATTTGTTAAAATACTTGCAGAAGTGTACTCGTTAGCGAAAGCACTTAGTATTTGAAATAATATTTGCATGTCAAACTCCCGGTCATTAAAATAAAACAATTAAAAGGACTAAAAACAAACGATAAACGACATGTTGACACTTTATTGTACAGTATATTATTTAACTGTCAATGAGTTTTATTTATTATTATTTATTATTATTTGTTTTTGACTTGTTAATCTACTGTGTCATGGTTACCATGACTAAATTCATGCTGATACAGATCAGACTGCAGGGATTCATCTACAACACTGAGGGGAATCGAACCCTCGCCCAGTGTTTCCCCTCTGCGACCCTGACCATGATTAAGGGGTGATGAAAATGACGTCTTGCTAAACTTCTCACCTCTGATTTGTAAACATTAGTGCTAATAAATCAGATTTATTTTATGTGTGGTTTTAAGTAATTAGTTTGTTTTTCCAGCCTGAGGTGCATACCAGAGAGGGCACAGTTTATTTATTTAATTATTTATTCTACTATTCTATTTCTCTCTGGGTTTGGGACACTGACAAGTGTGCCTCTCAATGGCTAAATGCCCCCATTCCCCCACACATTTACAAACCATGTCAGACTGGCCGATAGCACTAGGGTTAGGGGGTCGCCACATCAAATCTGGTCCACATACCAGACAGGGCACAGTTTATTTATTTATTCTGACAAGTGCGCCTCTCGTTGGCATTCAGCACACATTTACAAACCATGTCAGACTGGCCGATAGCACTGCTGAGATTTGAACCCTGGATCTCCACGTCTCAGCAGTAATGGATCATACTTTATACTTTACTGCGTTTGGACACATGAACATAACTAGTAATATTGACTTGGGCTTCATCATTGTGGCTGTAACAGCCTCCCGTCTTCTAAGAAGGCTTTCCATAACATGTTGGACTGTGTCTGTGGGAATTTGTGAGGTAGTACTTTAATGCATTTTAATGTATTTGTGCTTAATTAAAAATGTAACCTAGACAGCATGGTGGGTAGCACTGTCACCTCACAGCAAAAGAGTCCTGGGTTCAGTTCCCAGGTGGAGCGGTCTGGGTCTGTTTTGTGTGGAGTTTGCATGTTCTTCCCGTTTCTGTGTGGATTTCCTCCAGGAGCTCCGGTTTCCTGCTACAGTACAAAGACATGCAAGTGAGGTGAACTAAAGACACAAAACTGTCCATGACTGTGTTTGGTATTAAACTTGAACTGATGAATCTTGTATAGCAGTAATGTAACCAAAGTGTAAAACATGACGTTAAAATCCTAACAAAGAAATAAATACTGAAAAAAAAACAACCTCTCATTTCACTGTGAACAGGGAAAACAAACTGGAAGATGCTGCAGCCCAGATCTCACAGCAATGGGGATTGGAACACCATCTTCATTTCAAGATAATCGATGGACCCACTGAATGAAGACGCATGATTAAGGTAGGACACGCCCATTATTGTTTAAACACAGAAAGCTCTTATAGGTGTAAAAACGTGTACTGTTGTTAGCACAGTATTGATTATTGGGGAATATTTGCATGTCATCATATCCAGTTATGATGTAACTATGGAGCGTATAATTTATATTAAGCTTATTAATAATTTAATGTTGTTTATATATTATCAGGTTTTGTTTATCTGTTTTCTATGACAGAAGTTTGGCTGGCAGGTCACTTTAGTAAGTGTGGCTAAAGTGTGGTTACTATTATTACCAGTGATTTTAGGTTTTAAACCCCCAGAGTATAAAATAAATCACACTGAGCGTTCATCAACCATTTATACTTGGCATTTCCCAACCACTCCATCTGGGGGGTTACGTATTTTATGTTGACAGTTATTAATTTCTGACATAAATTTGAATGTCCTCACTGCAAAGCTCTGGAGAAATTTCATAACTGTACATGTTGCTTCCAGTGTAGATGTGTTTGGTGATAATATAAACAGGGCCGTGCCTAATATATGGCCTATAAAAGGAAAGAGGTTGTGTAACTAACTTTGTGCTTTACCAAATGAAATTATTTAAAAATAGTATGTTGTGTTTAATCATGTGGCTTATAAAACCTCGTGAAGTTGAAGTTGCTCTACGTCTCTGGTTACGCTTCGAAAGGAAGTTGCTGGAGTGTTTTGTGGCCTACCGTATAAAGAGCTGGTGTCAGATTTGGGACAGACTGGGAGCTGACCTCCTACCGGGCACACGGCTAGTCGAGGCGATCATCAGGCAGAGGATAAAAACGCAGATATGATAGTGGAGATGAGCGTGTGCTGGATAAAGATAATAAAGATAACTTATGTTATATCTTCATGACCAGTCGTGAACGCCACATAGCGGCAAACAGATAAATCTACACTGTCACTAATGTAGTTTCATCACAACACACACACACACTTCTTTTCAGTGCTCTTTATGCCTGGTTTTGTTGCTGTTATACTTACAGAACACTGAAAAATGATATATAATGAATCACACTATATATACATACACACACATTGATCTACGCTTCTCACAAACACCAGCCTGCAGCATAGCTCTACATTTAGTTTTTCATCTGTTATATATTTCTTATGTCTTAAAATGTTAACACTTCATATTTTATATTCTCTCATTTACTTTTATAGTCTATTCTGTTTTATTTGTTGTCTTAATTCCGTTGTACAATTACCTTAATGACAGGAAAGGAATCTTAGCTTCATATCAACACATATTTAAGCTTTATTTAAAACAAATAGCTGAAAAACAGCTTAACGTAGTGAATGTGGCAGTGACATAGAATCGTAAGATAACAAACATAAAACACAGTGTGCAGAACCAGTTAAACATCCAGAATGCTGTAGATTACAGTAGAGGTTATAAGGTGGTAAGTAAACATATTGATCTAAGTGAATAGAGATGCAGCTCTTAGCTATTAAGTTAGTGTTGTTATTGTACTGTAGGATAATAAGCAGATTGTTAGAGTCACACAGATCCACATGTGTAGTGCGTTTAAATGCAGTCAGACTCCATATTTATACAAAACAGCTTTCCTGATGTTGATGCATAATAGTTCTGTCATTCATAATTTAAATGATATAAGTGCATAAAAGATGATTGAATACATTTTTCTGCTTGGATAAGAACAACAGCACGACAGCGATTGTTCATCGAACTGGCGCCTGCACATTTTTAAGATGGGTGAGGGTGAGTCTCAAATCTGCGTCCTGAGCTCTCGTGTTTTCCTGAGGTCACAAGGCTTTTTTGAGTTGACGTTCCTATTCTGTTCTGTTTCCACATTTCCATTCCTGGATGGTGTGATTCTCTGTTTATGTGGATCCACTGTTTTTAGTCTTTAGCTCACACTACAAGTAGCTTCAGATTCTGGCTAGCACATGCTTACATCGCAATTCACTGCGCGCCACTTCAAATCCAGCGGCGCAGCGCAGCACACCTGCACCCCGTCCGGTTGCTCATCGGTCCACAGGGGCCGAAACGGAGCTGCGCAAATCAGTCAGAGGAACAATCCGATGCCATGCAAGAGATGGAGATCGATGTTGAAATGCACCCGAGAGCTCCGAAACAATCCGAGACAGCTGATAGGCATAAATACATCATGTTACCAAGGTGTCCCGAATCAGTTCAGATCTCATAAATCACCACTCGGAACTGGTCTACTGGGAACATCAAACAGAACGTGCTTTGTTCGTTGTTTCTCAATATTTTGTCCTAAATAAAAGAAGAAAATCTTTTAAATTCAGCTTCCAACTCGCATATTAAAACTGTGCAGAGGTTTGCTGTCATGCAACTGTGTGTGCAATTTACTGTGCAAATAAAAAAGCATTTAAAACTTTATCTGTGAGCTGAGCTGAGCTCTAGATTAACTCAGATGACCTGGATTTGAGGAACTGTTAGCATACCAACAGGTGGATTGGTATCCTGGAATTAAAATGCATTTAGATATGGATATAGACATCTTATGGTGATCAACCTCTGCCTTTGTGTTGTGTTTTGGATTCATGGAGAACGCTGCTGGGTGTGCGTGTCCTGTCCGTGTTGCAATGACGTGTAGATTTAGATAACCTCACTTAATTCCACACGCTTTATTTAAAGCACTCAGCTGAAGCAAAGAAGTGTTGTTCACCGATTAGCCAAAACAACAAAACCACTCGCTCCGACCCACTGACATGTGGACTCCACAAGACCTTAAATGTATTTGTATAGCACTTTTACAATAGACATCATCTCAAAGCAACTTTACAGAATCCAGGACCGACAGACCAAAAACCTCCTGTTGAGCAAGCCAAGGGCGACAGTGGCGAGCAGGGACCTCCATCCTCCTCGGGTGGCCTGAAGTCCTGTGTTATCCTGTGCAGGTCCTTCAACCTCCATGTCTCTTCCATGGGTAAACTTTTCCCGGGTGTCAGGTTGTTTAAACGTTCTTGGAGAAAATAGTATTCCTTGCATTAGTTGACGTCCTTTTAGGGCGGCACGGTGGCTCGGTGGGTAGCACGGTCACCTCACAGCAAGAAGGTTTGATTCCCAGGTGGAGCGGTCCGGGTCCTTTCTGTGTGAAGTTTGCATGTTCTCCCCATGTCTGAGTGGGTTTCCTCCCAGAGCCCCGGGTTGAAAGCCTGACGCTAAAATCCAAGTAAATAAATAAAAAAAACCTTCTTTACATTTAAACAGATGTTTATGGGATTTAGTGGACATTTTTCTTACAGTTGTGACCACACACCATTGAGGGTAAATGGCCTTGCTCAAGGGCCCAACAGTGCCAGCCTGGCAGTGGTAGGGCTTGAACTAGTATACTAGTCCAGTACCTTTTCCGCTAAGCTATCACTGCCACTTTGAGGCCTCCAGTGCTATTCGTATTCGTACTTGCACCACTAGATAAGAGGAAGAAGAGGGGAACTGATAACTTTTTCAGCTCAGTTTCAGTGGTCTTGTGTAAAGGTGGTGTCACTGTGAGGCTCCACAGTTTCAGTTCTTTCCTGAACAGGAAATGGCTTAGTTCTTCCAGAAGCCCCCTTTAAGATACTGTTTTGAAGATTATGAACCAGGGGCTTCTCTCCAGCCGGTTGATCTGTAAAGCTCATATAGATATCATACATTGTAAAATTATTCTCTTGATTTGAGCGTCTTGCAGCCCATCAGTCTGGATCTAAATCTCCTCTCTTGCTCTTGTCTCTCGTCTCTTGGGTAAAAGCTTGTGTCTGGGAGGCTAAGTGCTGAACTTTTCCCTAATTTTAGGCATGCAGCCACGCTTTGGACATGATGCCAGGGATGAGCCACGGTTTTCTCCACAGACCATCTGGCTACCGTAACCCTCCAGAGCTTTAAAGCACAATTGCGTCCATACCCAATTGTGTGTGTGTGCGCGTGTTTATGTGTGTGTTTGTGTGTGTGTGTTAGTCATTGCCCACGGATTGACCGTAGCCTTGGCTCTGTATTCAGACATACCACATCCAGTTCCAGCCACGTCTCATCTCTCAAATGAGTAATTTCCCCCTTTCTGGGCATCTTATGAGACGTCCACTTGCCTCCTCTCTTACTAACCAGGGAGAACATTTTTTTTTTGAGAATGGAGGCCAGAGGTTGCATCGTTACCCATTAGGAGAGGGGAATTCTCGACCCGTAGAGTTTGTGTGGTGCTGAGCTTGTGCATGTGTGTGTGTGTGTGGTGGGGGTATGTGTTACTACAGCCCAACTAGGGCAGTCTGGTGAACCTTGGGCTGTTGGAAATGTTCCTGTTAAACTCTTCTCTACCACAACAACCAAAAACTTACTGACTGCTCAGAATGCCTTTATTTGTCATATATACATACACACATGTACAGTACAACTAAATTCTTTCTTCACATATCTTAGCTTGTTTGGCAGCTGGGGTCAGAGCGCAGGGTCAGCCATCGCACAGCGCCCCTGGAGCAGAGAGGGTTAAGGGCCTTGCTCAAGGGCCCAACAGTGGCCGCACGGCAAAGCTTTACCCACCAGGCTACCACTGTCCCTACTATCTGACTCTGCATCTTTAAACCAGCCAGCTAACCTAACGCATGATGAAGAATCACGCTACTCTCTATGTATTTTTCCACCACACATGTTAACACCTTGACCAGGAATTACCTGGCCTCAGGTTGCCTCGCTCAGACAGTCAGCTGTGCCTGTGGAGCGTCTGATCAGATCTGTAGTACCGCTGAGGCTTAAACAAGATCGCCACTTGAGCAGCTCGTTCACACTTGTACAAAAAACTGGCCACCACCACTGGTCATCTGGACCAGAGGTTTTCAACCTTTTTGGACATGCGCCCCCCTTCGTGTGCCAACCGCGAACTTGCGCCACACCCCCCTCCCCTTCGTCAACCACCGCACAGAAATCATTGAGAAAGCTTCTGACAAGCTAAAATAATGTAATTAATATTGTGCACATCATACTGTACATATGATGCAATTTTGCTGATTGAAAATATTACTTTACAAAGATAATACAGTCCGACCCCATCTGAGCCGATTCTATCAGCACATTATATAAATTCGTGGTTCACTTTGGTAAATCGTAAGCGGTTCTTGCTTTTTGATGTAGATGAGAGCAGAAAACGTTACTTCACAGAGTCAAGCATAGACAAAAGTTCATCAATTACTAAGTTGGTTAGTTCGGGATCATCTGCTCTGACTGACTGAAAACGTTTAGCTCCACGGGCAGAACGACTCTGACTCTGTGGTAATACTCAGTATAATTAAGCCTGAGCTTTTTAAGGTAAGCGAGTCACACAAAATGTTCTGTAGTAGTTGGTGTTTATTTACAACCGCATCATTCATTATAACAGTAAACACGGAGAGATGACTGAGAAAAGAAACTTACGCTGCGCTTAAAATGAATCGACTCCCGAGTCACTTATAATACTGTGAACAGAGCGTCTCTCTTAAAGACACAAACACGTCCTATAACAGCGGTCGTTGCTTTTGACACCGGTTTATCTTCGCTGATAGCTCTGGTTTTTTTCAGACGGAACTGAATAACATTAAACGTGCGTGTGAGCGTGGTCAGTTAGACTAATGAAATATGTCTCCCATGGGTAAAAAAATAATTGCTTTAGTTTTAGAAGTAAAAAAATCTCGTAATGCCACGCCCCCCCAGACAAGTACTTGCGCCCCCCCTGGGGGGGCGCGCCCCACAGGTTGAGAACCCCTGATCTGGACTACCAACTGGTGGAGCTATACATTTAAACACACATTTATGGTATCTTACAAATACAGTCCAAGCCATTGAGGGTTAAAGGCCTTGCTCAAGGGCCCAACAGTGCCAACCTGGCAGTAATGCGGCTTCAACTGGGAATGTTAAGAATACTAGTCCAGTACATTAACCGCTCAGCTACCAGCACCACTTTCAGTGCCACCAGTGGTACTCACACCACTAGATAAGAGGAACAAGGGAACTGATAAGGTAGTTTCAGTGGTCTTGTGGAACGAGTGTCTTTTCCCTGAACAGGAAGTAGCTTATTTCTTGCAAAAGACCCTCTTTAGATACTTGTTTGCACAATAGTCAGTGTTTATCATCTGAACGTTGGCTGTGTTCTGATGTTCTAGTGCTGTTTTAAGAGGTCAGCATTTCTGAGTTCTGAGAGCAAAGACGGCCTGCATTTGGAGATCAGTGTGTGTTAGTGTGTGTGTTTGTGTGTCTTGATTAGTACCTTTAATCTTGGGCACCTTTATTTATTATATTATTATTATTTATTATATATACTGTATATTATATATCCTGTGCACAAAGCAAGCTCTATAAAGACATGAAAAAAAAAAACTTCAGTGTTCTGCACCTTCTGCTTTACTTAACAGCTTTGGAATGAACTGGAACATCAGTTGATGCTTATTTGACTAAATGGGCACAAATTCCCATACACAGACACTGTTGTTCTAGCTGAAAAGAAGTCACTTTGAAATGGGACGTCCAAGAAGCTCATGGTCAGGTGTTCAAATAATTTTGGCCACACAGTGTAGGTTTATATCATGTAAATAATTAAAGAGGTGATCTAGTTTACTATAGAGAGATAAATAATACAATCTTGTCTCAGACGATTAAATCATGCTACGCTGCTCAGACTTTTATGATCCAGATAAGCGAATCCAAACTTCAGAACCGACCTGCATTTGTTCCGTTCACTGCTGATCATTTAATACATCAGTCCTCTCTCTCTCTCTCTCTCTCTCTCTCACCTTCATCCACGTCTTATCAAATATAAGGAGATCTATTCAGACTGTTTAGCTGATTACCCAGGATAACCTTTACTCTGCTGTGACCTGGTTCTAATCTGACAATAGTAAACTGTGGATTTAATTCATCTGTCTTGTATCATTCTCTCTTACTGAGCACCAGAATGCTAACGAAACGCTCAGCGTGCCTCCTGCACATCAGGGAATCGCTAAGAGCTGAAATTGTGAAAGCACTAACTGGGTTCTGTAGCTGCTTGACTCACAATGTGCTGTTAAGCCGTGACTCACCAGAACAAAAACCCTCAGCAACTGGTTTCGGGCGCAGATACAGATGTGGAAATCCAGAACGTGAAGCCGTTTCTTTTTTTCAGTTCTCTCTTTTTTCTCCCTTTGTCATCCAATCCGGTTGGGTCCAACTGGAGCTGCTGCCACCCCCGATCGAGGAGGGCAGAGGCTATCGGGCGCCCCCCTCCGACACACATGCACAGGAGAGAGCCTTCCCTAAACTGTTTGCTGCAAACCGTGTATTATTGATTTATTACACCTGTTATTAACTGGTGTGGCTAAAACGCATGAATTTAATAATTTACGTTACTGTTTAATAATAACTTACTAATTTAATTACTATTTATTATTATATGTTTGTGTGTGTGTGTGTATCTATCTATCTATCTATCTATCTATCTATCTATCTATCTATCTATCTATCTATCTATCTATCTATGTATATCTGTCTGTATATCTATCTATCATTCATATACGTATATATATATATATGTGTCTGTCTTTGTCTGTCTATCTGTCTGTCTGTCTGTCTGTCTGTCTGTCTGTCTGTCTGTCTATCTGTCTGCATAGTGTATGTTATATTTAGGACAGGGTTTTTTTTGGTTCTTTAGCACTGCTATAAAAGCATGTTTGCATGTGCTTGTAGTGAGTTTGTCTATTTTATCCAGGTAGTCTGGTTCCCCCTGACCTCCAAAAACATGCAGAAGGTGGACTGGCTACTCCCCAAGTATGAATAAATGAGTAAATGGGTAAGTGTGTGATGCCCTGAAATAGATTGGTGCCCTGTCCAGGGTGTGGTTCTGACTTGAGCCCAGAGTTTCTAGGTAGTGCCGGCCCCGCCATCAAACCGACCACAAGGAACCAGAAAAGAAAAAATCAACACATTTCAAGAATAATTGTTTAATGGTTTTTTTTTTGGAGATACTCTTGACCCAGCTAAAGCATCTCTGTTTTTTGAAAGTGTGGAAGCCACTTCAGCTCTGTTAGGTCTCTGGTAGTATTTTAACTGGCCGAGTCTGGCTGGTTTTCTGCTCTAAAGACTGTTTGTACCCTGAACATTTCAAGGCCTTAACATAGGACCAGAGAACAAGAACGAGCGCTCTAATTCACCATCTTCTCCTTGTTTGACTCCCGTCAGTTAACACATAAATAAACAAACGGAATCCTCCACGGATGCATCCGATAACGTGCAATTTGCACAAATCCTGATTACAAAATCTGCAATCCTAAACATTCTGCCAGGAGGACCTGAGTGCTTTCTGCCATCAGAGAGAGAGAGAGAGAGAGAGAGAGAGAGAGAGAGAGAGAGAGAGAGAGAGAGAGAAGCAGCGAGTGGGAGGGCAGGGCAGACAGAAATACTGAGTCTGATACGCAGAGACGGACAGACAGTCGAGGTGGTCCAAAAAGAAGAACAGATTAGTAGGCCGAAGGTGGTTCTACAAAGGCGCCGTTCGAAGCCGTGAACGTTCAGAACTCTTTTATTCCTCAGCTGGACGCTGACGAAAGAGCCACAGGCAGCTTGGCTGACCTCCTGTATTCATTCAAGCTGCTGAATAATTTGATTTTCTTTTGGCCCGTGAATGATTTAAAACGTAACGCATGTAGGAGCGACCCAGGATTGTACAATGATCAAATCTAAACAATAAATCTGGGCATTAACACAAGGCATCGCTCGCGTGGGTTTTGTAAGGCAGAGAAAATTATTTTTATATATACGCTGTGTGGACAAAAGTATTAGGACACCCAGATTATTGAATGAATGTGTTTCAGCCACATTCTGTGTGATTGCTGTTTTTGTGAGTATTTAGTACATTCAGTCAGTATGTGTTTAATAGAAACATGTGTTCATGGATCAGGTATCACAAACAACAGTCCCAAGGTTGGAAACACATTGCTGATGATCAGACTGGTTTGAGCTAACAAGAACAGCTACTGTAATTCTAATTGTAATTAAATAAACACTTCTTTTAGTTCCTCAGCCCCACAACTCTGGAACTCCCTTCCACAATCGATTTGTGACTGTTCCTCCCTCTCCTCCTTCAAAGGTCAACTAAAAACGTTCCTCCTTACTGCACATTATTCTAATTAATCTGTTAGTTTAGCTTTTTATATATAAAAAATTAACTTATTATTATTGTTATTTATTATTATTATTATTATTTGTGGCTTCATGAACTTCCATTTGCTGATTAATAAACAGTATACTCAAATATATCATTTATAATCAAATATACGGTGTATGTTGTTGGCTATGGCGGTCAAGATCTAGTTTCTTGATTAACTGTTTTGTCCTTAAGCACTTCTGGAAGTTTCAGTAAGATTGGTACTTATTGCATGAGATCTTTCCAACCAGTTGCTATTTGCATGAGATTTACACCGTTTTTTTTTATTTTCAGCATAATATCAAGATCTTTATGAATGTTTATGAAGTATATATGTATATAAAGTGAAGCTCATAAGAAAACCATGATTAAATACTTGATGTGTGCTACTGTTGGATGCTGGCATCTCCCAATGCTTCATTCTATCAAATACTTGGAGAAGCAGAACATCAGGACTCATTATTCCCGGGATTCTTAACCTGTCCTCCGCAGTACAGGCAGGTGTGGTCCAGACTTTAATACAATTGGCCTGTCATCACTGTACATTTGGATGTGTGGCTCAGTCTGTTGGCTTTGGCCACACGTGCAGCCCAGCAAATAAAAAGGTTAAGAATCATTGTGCCAGTTCCTAAGTGTGTGTTTGTGTTTGATTGAACCCTGCCAGTTAATCCGAACGCACGTTAAACATCACTGTGGATCTGTGCTTCGTTGAGAAACAGTACATGTACACAGTCTACACCGATAAGCAATGAACCAGCTGCCCTTTTGGGATACCCCTCAAGCCAACTGCCACCTGGGACTTGGCAATAAAACCAGGATCCTATAAGCTGTGCTGTGTGTGTATTCATGTGTGTGTGTGTTACCACAATTCCATTAAAATTCCAGATTTCAAGAGGACAGTGTGCTCTTATTTCTATTTCCCTTTATTTGTCACCTGCACCACCCCCATGTTGGCAGATGTAGGCTGCAGAATAGCACTCGCCTCCTCCTACCTCCACACTTGCACCTCCCTTTAGGCTGCGTATAGAGGATCACCCTATGCCCTTTGTGCTATGAGAAGAAACCCTAGCCAACCTTCCCTCCCTCAGATGCGATCCATTGTGTCTGTTAGTCATCAGACCTGACTAGTAGCAACTCTCCAGAGCTGCCCAAATATAATTTTTGTAATACAGTGTCATCTTTCTCGAAGCGTATGAATTAAAATATAATTTTTACTTATTTTGTTAGCAGTACTGGTGCACAGATATGAGAGAAAGCACATTTTGTAGACAATGGCAAGATCACGTGTCTGTTTCTTGGTAAGAGCAGATTAAAGAGCAGATTATTTGAGCTAATTAGTAGTTATTATTAATAAGGAATCATTTTAGCATCATTAATGGGTACATGCACATTCTGCAACAACACGTGCTGCTTTTTAGAAAGGTCGCTGCATGGCTTCTTAGTAAGAGAGTGCAGGTGCTAAACTGGCCTGTCTGTAGTCCAGCCCCGTCTCTAATAGAAAGCATAGTAAACATGTAAACCGTAGTAAACATGCACTGGTGCCATTAAATTTAGAAGTTAAATTCATTTCATTGTCATGAAACGTCAGAATGTTAGAAGAGACGTTGTAGCCTAGTGGTTAAGGTACTGGACTAGTAATCAGAAGGTCACTGGTTCAAGCCCTACCACTGGCAGGTTGTCACTGTTGGGCCCTTGAGCAAGACGTCTGCTAAATGCCAAAAATGTAAATGTCATGTTTATCACCGCTTTATTCTGATCAGGCTCACAGTGGGCCCGGTTTCCCCAGAATCTCTGTGCGCATTGCAGCCGATCCATCACAGGCCTTGGCCGCCCCCATCAGACATAGTCAATCACATCTGTACGCAGACGCCTGACCCTGGATCTCAGCGGTACTGGGTTAGCGTAATTTACCACTGGGCCATCGGAGCGACCCATGATTGAGAAGTTGATTAGCTGAAATGTGAAATATCTTTGCACTGTTTTTAATTTGAGTACAGGCTCGTAAAGGGATTTGCAAATCATCGTCTGTCTGGTTTAATTATGTTTACGTTTCCTGATGTCCAAACTGAAGTTTACATCAGTGAAGGATTCATAAATATGAAGTCCATGTGTAATTAGGTCTCCGTCAAAAACTTGCTGTGGATGCCGGAGTGTGTGTTTGACACGTCATCGTGCGCTGGCGCGTACAGTCCATCATGGGATACTTCTCCCTATAATCAACAGCAGCAGTGTAATACTGATGGACGGGTCAACACAGGCTGTGTGTCCAGTACTAACGGTGCTACGTGTGTAAAGCTGAACGTTGCATGTCTCTTTAGTATGGTTTGTTTGTTTAGTGTGTTTATGTGTGTGTGTGTGTGTGTGTGTGTGTGTGTGTGTGTGTGTGTGTGTGTGTATTTAAGGTCATATTAGTTAGACCTATGTGTGATAAGTCTATAATAAGCTGTCCTCTTTTACACGGTGTGTTTGCTTTGTGTGTATCCTTGTGTCTGCATGTGTGTGTGACCCTAAAATCTTATCACCCGAGTCTGGCCCGACTGTGCTCGAGTTTCTACACATGCAATTCAGTTCGCCGCTTAGATAACAGTCGAACCAGTCAGACGCAGCAGGGCTCAGTGCCAAGGCCGGCAGTCTTTAGGGCAGCATGAGTGAACTTTACCCGACTGATTTAAGAGACTTCGGGACCGTCAGATCACCACGCCACGTCTGAAGCTAGGTCATGCAGGATTCGGTTTCACTGCAAGTTCTAGACATGCGCTGGCATGGAAATTGTTTACCAGTATAAATAGCTGGTTTACATACACAGCACATATCTCGTACAATCTCGTAAAGGAAACATATTGTTTTATATATTTTTTTCTTTTTCGGTTGCTCTCGTATTTACGAGTCGCCACAGCGAATCATTCTGTGCTGCATGCCTGATTCAGCACAGTTTTTACATCTTCAGCTCTTCCTATTTTAATTTGCTCCCAATGGCTGGGTAAATCATGTCTGTAAATCAGCGAATTGTACCACTGCGCACTTGTGTATTAGGCTTCTGCACCGCCAACATAATACGTTTGTATTACAGTGTCATATCTCTAATAGAGTATGAACAAATATTATTTTGTTAGCAGTACTTGTGCACAGAAATGAGAGGAAGCCAAGACCATGTGCCACCGGAGCGACCTTTTAGAGACCACCCGAGTGCATCCCATTTTTTTTTGGCATTTTTCCACTCCAATCTAGTCGTATCCAATTACCTGATTGCATTACGCTTCCTCTCTACCGATGGTGACCTCCACTCCTGACTGTGTGGGTTTCCTCCTGGAGCTCTGGTTTCCTCCCACAGTACAAAGACGTCCAAGTGAGGCGAATTGGAGATACAAAATTGTCCATGACATTGACTGTGTGTTTGACTTAATTGTTTAAAGACTAGCTCATAGACTCTTATCAAAACTTTAAACACATTCAGCTTCCTGCTACGTTTAATAAAAGCAGTATAATGTAGTGGAGCGACACGGTGGCTCGGTGGGTAGCACTGTCGCCTCACAGCAAGAAGGTCCTGGAGTTTGCATGTTCTCCCCGTGTCTGTGCGGGTTTCCTCCGGGTGCTCCGGTTTCCTCCCACAGGACGAAGACGTGCAAGTGAGGTGAACTGGAGATTCAAAATGGTCCATGAGTGTGTTTGAGATTAAAGATGTAAGCAGTAACTACCTGTCCTGTCATGAATGTAACCAAAGTGTAAAACATGACGATAAAACCATAATAAATAAATAAATATAATGTAGTGAAAGTGGCTGTAATGTCAAACAGTTAAAGGAACATAAAACCTCATGATTAGAACTTAATTCTTTTTAATTCTTCTTAATTAATTCTTCTTCTTTAAGGTCCAGATGTGCTTATTTGTTACCAGTAAAACCATTGTTAGATTGAAAAAGCTGGTTCAGGTTGGGCAGATCTGAAGCAGCCTTGGAAACAAAAATCTTGGAGACTTGTAAGACTCGAGAACGTTTAGAATGTTCCTCTAATGCATGACAGTGGCTGGGCATCATGGCTGCTGGCGAGCGAGTGCGTGTCTGGTTGTGAAATCCGTCAACGTCATGCCCATCGTTCTGTCTGAATATGTGCCCTCTGTTATCTTACCTCAGATGACTTTTCCCTTATGTGGCACTTTGCAGTGGGTGAGGCTTTTGGCAGAGCAGGTGATTGGGTGCCTCGGAGGCTTGGCTGCTCCGGCGCTGGTGGCTGAACGTTTGCTCGTCCTGCTCAGCGTATGAAGTCGAGACTTGGTTAAAAGAATCAATGAATCCACCATAACCATAATGGCTTTTAGGGCAACGTCATGGCAGCTATAATTGGCACCGATTTTGGCACCGAATTGCTTTTTACGGTGCCAGGTTGGAACAGGATATGTTTGTGCACACACGGGCTGCTCTGTTTATCATAAGCAGACCCTCAGATTCTTTACTTTTCTCAGCCTTTATCTTTTAAATTGAGGTATCTGGATGGAGCAGAGGGGCTTTGGCCAATTTCAGTATGCTTCGCTGGATAGAAGCAGATGTTTTGCAGCTGTGGATTGCATGTGTGCATGTATGCATAAATCAGCTGAGTGTTATCATTTTATGTAATGCCTGTATATGACATCAAACATTCAATCTCCATAAAAAAGTTCATACATTTTTAAAATGAGCCACATTTCTGTATTAATTAATCTCAGAATGTTGTCTGATCTCAAGTTTATTAAGAATTAAAAAGGCAAGGCTGTAATCACACAAGAGATTTGGATTCAGATAGGCTCCAAACGTGCTCCCTTTCAAAATACAGATGTAATAATGATAAATAAACATATTCCATCTTGATCCATGTTGATCTAGCAGGAATGTTGTAGAATGGTAGGGGGTCCCTGGAGATCTGAGATCCACATTTTTACATCAGTTAATGCAGAATATGAGCTGTTTGTATGAAGAGTGTGTGTTTGATTTAATATGCAGGCATTACATGAAATGATAACCCACCACCACCACCGGTAGGGTTGGTCCCGCCCAGTGTTCAATTCATGGCTACGGCCTTGATGCTAGGCATTGTTTGACACACACAATTGGCCGCGTCTGAGAATGGCGGGGTTAGACGGTGAATCGACTGTCTGCCGCTCGAACGGCGATTCCTTCTGTCTGTTCGAGGCGTCGGGCAGAGGAGGGGAAGACTGCGGAGAGTAGAGCGTGCTGGCCGGTTTGGAGATGGGCTCATCGACTTGAGGATGTGACCGTCCTCACCAATGATCCAAATGATCCAGCCATACAAATGGTCTTGGGCACAAATTCCCATACACAGACGTACAGTACTTTAAAGTTTTGTGAGAAGCCTTCTCAGAGGAGCGGCTGTTGTTCTAGTGTTTTATTTGGTATCTAATACACTTACAGTACCGAGATCCTCTTACATTTACACACACAGGGTGTCTTTTGACTGTGAGCTTATAAATATTAAAAGGAATATTTTATAATCTTTAATAATCAGTAAAAACAGACATGTTTATACAGGGAAAAATCTTAGTAGCAAAGGAAGAACATGAACACAGAAAGGACCCCAGTCCCCCTGCCTTCAGTCAGGGAACTGCTAAAAACCTCAAAGTCAAGATTTGCCAGCGATGGGCTACCATATTAGACTGGTGCATCACCTGAATGTCCATCCTGTGAATATATGTTTTAAATTGAAGAACGTGGGAAATTTGTGGGAAATCCGAAGTTTATTTACGCTTAAACCTGCACCGCCAACCCAAGAACTTAATCCACCCCAACACGTAGCGGGCAAGAGAGCGTATCCAGCGCTGGCGTTGAAGTGTGCAGTGTAAATCAAGAGAGATAAAATCCAAACCTACAGAGAATATCAGCGAAATAACACGTTCATCATATAAATCAGAAAGATTCATGCAAACCAAGCGTATCCCATCCCAACCTGAACTAAACCATGTGACCACGGATCCATTCTCATCTCCCGCACCTCTCTCTCTCTCTCGCTCTCTCTCTCGGTCTCTATTTCTTTTCCTGTCCTGTAATTCAACATGACAATCAACGGGAATTGTTTTGTTCTGGCCCATCAATCACTGCGCTTGTGATTGCTTGCAGACGCTTTGGAGCATGAACAGAATTCTTCAGATCCAGGTTCCTGGTGAGCAGAGCCAGTGAACACACACACACACACACACACACACACACACACACACACACACACTGAGAGACTTTAACCCTAATCAGTCGGTTCTACCCCACACTGGCCACATGAGTTTGGATGTTTTTTTTATACAGAACTAATCATGAGCGCACATGTAAATGCACACACTCAGAGCGCACAAAAAAATGATTAGTAATAATTTTCTCCCGCACTCGCAGCCGCCAACCAACACACACCGGTTGTAAAGCGCTGTTTTGATTTGGGACGGACGAGGCTTTTCGAACAGTAAATCTCCCTCAGGCTGGAGCGCTCAATTCTCCACGGCGCATTATTAATCCCGCTCGCATGCATGTGCACAACCTGAAGGGTCGGGTTTTCTGGAGTTCATATATTGTTGAGGTCAGAAGTTTACGTACACTTCATACCGACGTGTATTTTAACGTCCAGTGTATTTAGAAAGCAGCTGTACAGAAATCTCATGCCTAGGGCGACCACGGAACCTGCAGCATTAGATTTGGTGCAGCTTGGATATGCTTATTTCCCCTGGGAACTCGACGACATCCAGGCTGGATGTGGACGGCCTCAGCATTACACACGCCCCCTACGACACCTACGAGAGTGTTCGAGTGTGGCATCGGCCCTGCGATTTTTGTACCTGCCGCAGCGCTACCTGCCGCACCTGATTGAAAGTGCCTCAAATGAGACGAACTGTTTGATATGATGCGGTAAAAGTGACTCAGGCTGTACGAACAATGCTTCACGTGAACAAAACTTACCCTGTGGAGCTTTAGACTGCACTGTAGACCTGATCTAGGCTATTCTTGGTCTTGAACTCAGACTTAAAGCTGATGTTTGTTTATTTATTAGGATTTTAACGTCATGTTTAACGGTAGTTACTCATTACACAAGATTCATCAGTTCACAAGTTTATATCGAACACACTCATGGACAATTCAGTGTCTCCAATTCATCTCACTTGCACGTCTTTGTACTGTGGGAGGAAACCGGAGCTCCCGGAGGAAACCCACGCGGACACGGGGAGAACATGCAAACTCCACACAGAAAGGACCCGGACCGCCCCACCTGAGGATCGAACCCAGGACCTTCTTGCTGTGAGGCGACAGTGCTACCCACTTAGCCACTGTGCCGCCCTGAGTTAAAGCTGATCTTGACTGCAGTTGTAGTGCACAGTCTCAAAACATTCAGATTATTAAGGTTTTTGGGGTGGTGGTGGTGGGGGGGGGGTATTAGTGAGAGAGAGAGAGAAATAGATTCACTCCCTATCTCTGATTCGCCCATCCATCCCTGGCCCCATAAAGCTTTTATCTGCTGTGCTTGCATAAATTGCACATTGTTGGCAACATGAAGCAAGTGTGTGTGTGTGTGTGTGTGTGTGTGCGTGCTGGGGTAAAATTCAGGGCCACGCTGGTCATTCTCTCCGGCGGGGGCGGACCGGTCCTGGCTCTGATGGGAGGATGTTTTCTCTTTTATTTTTGTCTCTGGTGTTTTTTGGGGAGTCGCGCTGTAGGCGCTTAGCACGCCGCAAATAGCACCCCCCGTGACCCGCGCGTATGGGCACGCCACTCAGCGCCGTCTCTGAGTCATGAAGGCAGCACAGGGTAAACACACCCGCTCGCTCGCATGCACACGTCAGCGAACGCTCCGCAGGCCAAACAATTAAAACTAACCATGTGAGAATGTGCGAAAGGTTCGGAGGCCGTAAATCACACGCCGTCCATAAACCTGAAGCGCTATCTGTGAAGACCGATGATGTCCAAGAGAGCTCGTGAATACTTCTGACATCATAAGAATGTCGAAGGGGCTGTGGGAGGGGCGCATGAACGAATCCTCTCGCTCGCTCGCTCTCCTTATCTGACCTCACGTCCAAATGTTCTTGGCTCGTGCGCTTAATAGCGCTCAGTCATCGTCACTTTATGTTCTGCTGTTTATGAGCGACCTGTATGAATGAAACGATTGAAAAATTGCTGAATTATGAAAACCATTAAAGGCTTAAAATGACAAGCAATAAAAGCTCCTTCTTCGGGACACACTTGCCAGATGTTCCTCAGCAGTCCTGCTCTCACCAAGTTCTCTGAGGAGGGTTGTTTCACATCTATTCTGGCCTGTTTTCTACAGAAAAGGGGGAAAAGAGAGACGCAACCAAACATCCATCAGTCATTTTTATAAGCGCTTCGATCTTTAAGTTGCCCATCTGTACGCAGAACTGCAACCAGTCTGCACATGTTCGGAACAGGGATTTCAAAAATGAAATAAACTGTATTCCCAAAAAATGCGGCCACCTGACAATCGGCTTGTTCCACATCCCTGTCCAAAACCATCGGCATCATTACCATCAGCTTTATGTTATTCTTTAGTAATAGTCACTACTCAGGGAATCGATCCAGGGTAAAACCCACTCATCCCAGGCACTGACACACCCCCATACCATGACAGACCCTGGTACTTACACACCCCATACCATGACAGACCCTGGTACTGACACACCCCCATACCATGACACACCCTGGTACTGACACACCCCCATACCATGACAGACCCTGGTACTGACACACCCTCATACCATGACAGACCCTGGTACTGACACACCCCCATACCATGACAGACCCTGGTACTTACACACCACCATACCATGACAGACCCTGGTACTGACACACCACCATACCATGACACACCCTGGTACTTACACACCCCCATACCATGATAGACCCTGGCACTGACACACCACCATACCATGACAGACCCTGGTACTGACACACCACCATACCATGACACACCCTGGTACTGACACACCCCCATACCATGACACACCCTGGCACTGACACACCACCATACCATGACAGACCCTGGTACTGACACACCCCCATACCATGACACACCCTGGCACTGACACACCACCATACCATGACAGACCCTGGTACTGACACACCACCATACCATGACAGACCCTGGTACTGACACACCACCATACCATGACAGACCCTGGTACTGACACACCCCCATACCATGACACACCCTGGTACTGACACACCACCATACCATGACAGACCCTGGCACTGACACACCACCATACCATGACAGACCCTGGTACTGATACACCCCCATACCATGACAGACCCTGGTACTGACACACCCCCATACCATGACACACCCTGGTACTGACACACCACCATACCATGACACACCCTGGTACTGACACACCCCCATACCATGACAGACCCTGGTACTGACACACCACCATACCATGACAGACCCTGGTACTGACACACCACCATACCATGACAGACCCTGGTACTGACACCCCCCCATACCATGACAG
The DNA here is from genome assembly GCF_030014385.1 of Trichomycterus rosablanca. Taxonomy (NCBI): domain Eukaryota; kingdom Metazoa; phylum Chordata; class Actinopteri; order Siluriformes; family Trichomycteridae; genus Trichomycterus; species Trichomycterus rosablanca. Next base: position 13,708,816 of record NC_086014.1, on the reverse strand, counting down.
ACCCTGGTACTGACACACCACCATACCATGACAGACCCTGGTACTGACACACCACCATACCATGACAGACCCTGGTACTGACACACCACCATACCATGACAGACCCTGGTACTGACACACCACCATACCATGACAGACCCTGGTACTGACACCCCCCCATACCATGACAGACCCTGGTACTGATACACCCCCATACCATGACAGACCCTGGTACTGACACCCCCCCATACCATGACACACCCTGGTACTGACACACCACCATACCATGACACACCCTGGTACTGACACACCCCCATACCATGACAGACCCTGGTACTTACACACCCCCATACCATGACAGACCCTGGTACTGACACACCACCATACCATGACAGACCCTGGTACTGACACCCCCCCATACCATGACAGACCCTGGTACTGACACACCACCATACCATGACAGACCCTGGTACTGACACACCACCATACCATGACACACCCTGGTACTGACACACCACCATACCATGACAGACCCTGGTACTGACACACCCCATACCATGACAGACCCTGGTACTGACACACCACCATACCATGACAGACCCTGGTACTGACACACCACCATACCATGACAGACCCTGGTACTGACACCCCCCCATACCATGACAGACCCTGGTACTGATACACCCCCATACCATGACAGACCCTGGTACTGACACCCCCCCATACCATGACACACCCTGGTACTGACACACCACCATACCATGACACACCCTGGTACTGACACACCCCCATACCATGACAGACCCTGGTACTTACACACCCCCATACCATGACAGACCCTGGTACTGACACACCACCATACCATGACAGACCCTGGTACTGACACCCCCCCATACCATGACAGACCCTGGTACTGACACACCACCATACCATGACAGACCCTGGTACTGACACACCACCATACCATGACACACCCTGGTACTGACACACCACCATACCATGACAGACCCTGGTACTGACACACCCCATACCATGACAGACCCTGGTACTGACACACCACCATACCATGACAGACCCTGGTACTGACACACCCCCATACCATGACAGACCCTGGTACTGACACACCACCATACCATGACAGACCCTGGTACTGACACACCCCCATACCATGACAGACCCTGGTACTGACACACCACCATACCATGACAGACCCTGGTACTGACACACCACCATACCATGACAGACCCTGGTACTGACACACCCCATACCATGACAGACCCTGGTACTGACACACCACCATACCATGACAGACCCTGGTACTGACACACCACCATACCATGACAGACCCTGGTACTGACACACCACCATACCATGACAGACCCTGGTACTGACACACCCCATACCATGACAGACCCTGGTACTGACACACCACCATACCATGACAGACCCTGGTACTGACACACCACCATACCATGACAGACCCTGGTACTGACACACCCCCATACCATGACAGACCCTGGTACTGACACACCACCATACCATGACACACCCTGGTACTGACACACCACCATACCATGACAGACCCTGGCTTTTGGACTTGTTGCTGATAACAGTCTGGATTTCATTTTTCAGGTCAGGTGTCCACATACTTTTGGCCAGATGTTTGTAACAGTGTACAGAGTATGTAGTCATTTTTCCTGCACAACCCTGTCTGTGTGTCCAGAAAATCCATTAAAATAATAACAATGATCATCATAATCATAATAATAATAAGATTAAATATTTCCTCTCAATTCTACACACTCACAGAACTCCAACCTGCTAATCTATCACACGGACTCGGTTCCAGCGAGCGTCATGTTTTACATTTTAATAATGAAACACTCACTGACGTTAGAAGTACAAGCCAAACGCGCGAAACCTCGTCCAGCTACAAGCATCGAAATCTCCTAACGTGTAAATCATCTGCGCTTTATTAACGTCAAATAAACTGCAGGTTCAGCCGTACTATATCATAAAAGCATTTTAATAACCGCAATAGTGCAGGAATGTGTGTCCCATATATTCAAATAGCTGCTTTTATAATTACTAAAAGAACAATTTCACTTATGAAAACATCTATTAAAAAGCTGCACGAGAGTCGACGTCTCAGCACTGACCTGGAGATGCTGGAGCCCGAGTTGCTTTATTTCTGTAATCAGGGGAGCGTTCTGCTTAGCACCATGCGAGAGGCACCTGGCAAGCGAAACATAGTGGCTCGCCAACGACCTTCTCCCACACGAGGCTCCAGCCAGTAAGCATGGTCCGATAGGGGCCAGCTGAGCCAATGACCTTTCTCTGACCAGCGCCGAATCAGCCAGAAAACCGGCACAGAACACGCTGCCCAAAAAGCAAAGCTGCTAAAATTAAAACACACACCTCACCATCCAGCTATTCCTGCTAATTGTGCAATTTCTAATCCAATAAAGAGACGGAGCCGTACTGTAAAGAGGGATTTGTGCTGTCAGTCAAGTATGTTAGATAAAACCTGACTGGAGGGGGGCGGCCGGGCCACGTCCGATATTAATGAGAATATTAAACCAGGAGACGGCGAGAACAGCGCCGAGAGTAAACAGGATCAGCATAGCTGAGATTCCTGCTAGAAGCTCCTTCACTTCTACTCCTTCATTTGATTTACTGCAGCACCACCAGAATCCTTCATACACCGGTCAGCCATAACATTAAAACCACCCCATTGTTTCTACACTCACTGTCCATTTGATCAGCTCCACTTACCATATAGAAGCACTTTGTAGTTCTACAGTTACTGACTGTAGTCTATCTGTTTCTCTGCATGCTTTGTTAGCCCCTTTCATGCTGTTCTTTAATGGTCAGGACCCCCACAGGACCACCACAGAGCAGGTATTATTTAGGTGGTGGATCATTCTCAGCACTGCAGTGACACTGACATGGTGGTGGTGTGTTAGTGTGTGTTGTGCTGGTACGAGTGGATCAGACACAGCAGCGCTGCTGGAGTTTTTAAACACCTCACTGTCACTGCTGGACTGAGAATCGTCCACCAACGAAAAATATATACAGCCAACAGCGCCCCGTGGGCAGCGTCCTGTGACCACTGATGAAGGTCTAGAAGATGACCGACTCAAACAGCAGCAATAGATGAGCGATCGTCTCTGACTTTACATCTACAAGGTGGACCCACTAGGTAGGAGTGTCTAATAGAGTGGACAGTGAGTGGACACGGTGTTTAAAAACTCCAGCAGCGCTGCTGTCTGATCCACTCATACCAGCACAACACACACTAACACACCACCACCATGTCAGTGTCACTGCAGTGCTGAGAATCATCCACCACCTAAATAATACCTGCTCTGTGGTGGTCCTGTGGGGGTCAGATCATCCATAGCTTGTCCAGGAATGGCTGTTCAAGCTTTTCCCTGCCGTACAGATGCAGCCAATCATGCCTATGTGTGGGCTCCCGGACGGTTGATAGCACAGCTGGTGGGCTAGCGCATTAGATCGCAGCACCACAATGCACATCCTTACAGTAATGGACTTGAAATGTTGAGATTCCTAAACAGGGTCACTTGGCCTTGACTTAATGTGTATGAAAAGTGCATGGCTTATTTTATGCATCTGTTAGCAATGGAGAGATGGCGTCTATATACTTTTGATCACGCAGCACGAGATTATGTTCCTAATTCTTGCCAGACTTCACTGTATCCTTCATTGCAAGATCTCTACTCGGAACAGATCTTGTTTGAATTGAAAGCAATTGATGTACTGAGGCCGGCGTGATGATGTATAATCCGTGTGCCATGATCTTCGCTGCACCTCCACACATGCCCCGTAAATCAAGTCTTATTTCTAGGCCTCCTCGATCAAAGGCCGAGCGCTAATTTTAGCAGCGGTGAAACCTGGGAGGCACGGAGTGCACGTAAGGTAGCTCTGAGATGATACGTATACCAGCGGGAAACGGTCCCGGTGCACTTCTGCCCTTAAGAGATGCCAGACAGAGCGGGCGCTATCAGTCCAGACGTTAGTGTCGGCCTCCTAACCGAGAGCTGGAACTTTCTCAGACGCCGCCGACACGGCCTGGTCACTCATTAACTAATGTACGGCTGGGCGGACGCGGACCCGACCTGTCGCCTCAGCAGAGGGAATTTACCCGCCTATTGATTCAGCGTTTTATTATCTGCAGCATATTGGCTCGATCGGTCTCGCAGCTGGCAGCGCTGACACACAATCCGCAGCCTTGAACGGATCAACTAGGTCACACAAAGACAAGCACTGGATCTTTAATTCTAACTTTTATACATTATACATATATACACCGTATATACAGTATATATATACACATTATATGTATAACATTAAAACCAGCTCCTTGTTTCTACACTCGCTGTCCATTTTATCAGCTCCATTTACCATATAGGAGCACTTTGTAGTTCTACAATTACTGACTGTAGTCCATCTGTTTCTCTACATGCTTTGTTACCCCCTTTCACCCTGTTCTTCAATGGTCAGGACCCCCACAGGACCACCACAGAGCAGGTATTATTTAGGTGGTGGATGATTCTCAGCACTGCAGTGACACTGACATGGTGGTGGTGTGTTAGTGTGTGTTGTGCTGGTATGAGTGGATCAGACACAGCAGCACTGCTGGAGTTTTTAAACACCTCACTGTCACTGTGGGGGTCCTGACCATTGAAGAACAGGGTGAAAGCAGACTAAAAAAGTATGTAGAGAAACAGATGGACTACAGTCAGTAATTGTAGAACTACAAAGTGCTTCTATATGGAAAGTGGAGCTGATAAAATGGACAGCGAGTGTAGAAATAAGGAGGTGGTATATATATGTATATATATATATATATATACTGTATATATACTGTATATATATATATATAAACAGAATGTGTGCAGGAAGGAATCCCAAAATGTTCACTGACCTTCAGTTAAGATGCACAATATGATCAAAAGTAAGTGGACACCTCAACGTGAGCATGTTCCGCCATTATGACACCCTCCACTCTCCTGTAAAGGCTTCTCACAATATTTTGGAGCATGTGGTAGATATTTGGACCCAGATATAGAATAGAAAGGTTTGGCTTTTCAGTGGGGTTGAGTCGTGTTTAAATGGGTTACACTGCACATATTGCACAGGTTCTGGTGGCAACAGCAGGGAACCAGCACAGTCCATTTCATACTTAGACCGGTTAACCAGTAGTTAACATAATTCTTTGCATTAATAATCTTTTTTTGCAAGAAGAAAAAGGATGCAGATGCTCTATATGGCCAAAAATATGCAGACACCACATATCAGCTGCTCAGAATCAAACACACAACCAAGTGTGTTTACTCTGTCTGCTTCGCATTTTTATTGCCTGATTGTAACATCGACTCTTAACAGTAAGAGCTTATCAGAGCTGTACTGTACTGTAATTTACTGCTTTTTATACAAAGATATAATTAATACTGAGCAGAATTAGGTTCAGCCAGTTGGTCCGGCCCTCCACAACAGTCCCCTTGGAACACTTAATAGCCCACATCTGCATTAGAGCAGTGGATACCGGCTATTCTTTTAAATGTGTGTGAAGAAGTCTGACCTACATCGTATTTAACATCACTGATGTAGAGAGAGAGAAAGAGAGAGAGAGAGAGAGAGAGAGAGAGAGATTAGGACGGAGCGAGAGAGGACACATGGAGAAAGTTCACCGTGTTCTTTCTCTTTCTGCTGTGCTGGGAAACCTTGATACGTCACGCCTCTTTATCTGAACCCAACTAAAAGCTTGTGTCCACGTTGTTAACAGCCACATGTGTCTGGTCATCTTCTCTTTTATTGCTGCTTTATTGCTCCTGTCACTTTCTAATAACGTCCAAATACAAAACCTCATTCTGAAAACAGTCGGGACTTTTTAGTGGATAAAATGCAAGAAAAAATGACAAGCATTGATTTGTAAAGCATCTTAATTAAAAAAAAGGATTAAGAAATGAATGTATTGTTTTAGCTTATCAGCATGATTGATTTTATTTGATGCCTGCAACACATTCCAAAAAAGGATGGGACAGGAGCAAATTAAGACCAGGGAGCAATGTGAACATTCTAAACTATGAGTGAATAATCCAGCAGTTTCATAGTAGACCAGGGGGTCGTACACTTTATAGCCAAAAGTATGTAAACACCTGATCCATGAGCTCGTTAAACATCCCATTTCAAAACCAAAAAATGAGCATTGTTATGGGGTTATCTTTCTACAAGATTTTAGTCTGTGTCTGTGAATTTGTGCCTATTCAGTAAAAAGAGCATTTGTGAAGGTATGCATGGTGGTTGGACGAGGCCTCACATCACCACAGATCTGGTCGGACTGGTCGAGTTGTTCTGCTGTTCTGATGAAGTCGGGGCTTTGTGCAGGTCACTGGAGTATGGAATGGTTTATACTCCTGAAACACCTAAACCTAAAGTCATTAGCACTGATGTCCACATACTTATGGCCACAGAGCGTGCATCATAGTACAAGCACACACAAAAAAACAACGTTCTTACATTAACATGTAGTAAAGGGTTATACGTGTAGTCAAAGTCATTATGCACAGTTAAGTCAAAAGTTCACACACACTTGTACACCTGCGCATTCACAGTGTGGTTCAGTAACCCTACTCATGACGAAACAACGTTCTAAGATAGCTTTTTGCTGTTATTTGCTGTCATATTAGAAAGTAACTTGATATATGATAAGTTGTGTTTTGGCAGTAATGGTGTAAAGCACAACCCTACTGGACTGTAGGGCAGCAGGAACTGTTCTGTGGTTTGGTGTGCTGTTTAAACCGATTCAGCAGATTCCGTTTGGTTCTCGGCCCGGCACCGCACAAAGCCGATAAGAGGATTCTGAGCGAGCCGTGAGATAAGCCGAAGTAAAAATTATGATCTGGGAACGCGCGTGTTGAAACGAGGAGGGAACGGACGGACTCAGATAGCGTCTCGGAACATTTTTCATGGAGATTTAGGGGCTTCTCCGTTCAGGGTGGTATGAATCCGGGTGGGTTCGTGTCGGCTGGAATGCCGTGTGATGAGAGTCTGTTTTCATCTCGTACAGCAACGTTTCTCAACCTGTAGTACTGATGTAAAAAAATCAAACACGTCTGATTGTACATCAGTCTGCAGCTATAACATTCAGAAACCTCATTCATTTATCTATTTCCTCATTCATACATTCATCTATGTGTTTATTTATTCATTTATTCATTAATTTATTAATTTATTCTCTTTTATTACCACCACTTTATCCCGGTCAGGGGTTCAAATGGGTCTGATTCATTGGGAAAAAGGCAGGAAACACCCTGGACACATCGCCAGTCCATCATGTGGCGTACACACACTACATGTTTTCGAATTTCTGGGAGGAAACCCTCACTGATACAGGGAGAACATGCAAACTCCACACAGAAAGGACCCTGGTCCCTTCTCACTGTGCCACCATGCCGCCCGATTATATTCTACATTCTAAATTCCTCTTCCTAGAAGCATCACTGTCTCCTTTTACTAAAACGAATCATTTATACATTTTTATCCTGCTCTGGTCTGGTGCCACCTGAAAACACTGGGCATGAGGGCAGGAAACGTCCTGGCAACTCACCTGTTCACTGACCCTCTCACATCAGGACCAGTTTAGAGCAGCAGTTACACATTCGCATGTTTTTGGGGGGGCGAGAGAAAGAAAAACGCAAAATGCCTGACATGCTCACTAATAATCTGATTGATGTCTGATTCTGGCACTAATCAGACTAATCAGAATGAAGATGAACAGGTTTTGTACATTAATTAGGGTAAATATGTGGAGAGGTGGGCGCTCATTGCTAGCCCACTACCCCTGGGATCCAGGCTTCGAATCCCCAGCGGTGCCATCCGCCAGTCAGGCGTCTACGTACAGACATAATTGGCTATGTCTAAGGATAGGGTGGGGTCCCTGAGATGCATCCTGTCCTCTTGTTGCCACGTTGTGCCCCGTGATTCCAGTGAAACCAGTCCCCCTGTGACCCTGACCAGAATAAAGCAGCAGCAGCACAAAAAAATATGTTAACGTTTTCAGTCTCAGTATTATGTGAAAGGTAACCTTTATCGACTCTGGTGCATTGTGGGAAGTCTTACATGAAACCGAGAAACTTGGCATGGCCGAGCGTTTCATTAATGCCCGGCTGACTCACGCCACTTAGCATTGTGTGATAGAAGATAACGTGTCCTGAGCGAGCCTCTGCTTAGCTCTGCACTGTTCTCAGGTGTTTGCTTTAAAAGTAGGTCAGGTGAGGTAAGATTACTGTAATAAGGCTGTAAGAACACCCCCCCCCCCCCCCCCCCCATCGCCCGGCTCCATGATCATGTAAATGTTCACATTTTAATGAAACACGTTCATTGTACTGAACAGTATTGACTACGGTGGTGGACGACGGACAGTCCGAGCCAGCCCTGTGCATGCAGGTGGGTGAGATACATTATGGGCACCAACTTGTATTCTATTCCAACACATGGACATCGTATGGTGTTGCCCCCCTTCGCATCTATTAACAGCCTCTACTCTTCTAGAATAGCTTTCAGTAATATTTTGGAGTGTGTCTGTAGGAATCTGTGCCCATTCCGTTGAAATCAGTGAGGTCAGGCACTGAGGTTGAATAAGAAGGTCTGGATTGCGTTTGACATTTTGCTTTAATCAGGGCTCTTAACAGGCCGCTGGAGTTCATGGGTAGCACTGTCGCCTCACAGCAAGAAGGTCCTGGGTTTGATTCCCAGGTGGAACGGTCCGGGTGTGGAGTTTGCATGTTCTCCCCGTGTCTGTGTGGGTTTCCTTCCACAGTACAAAGACGTGCAAGTGTGTAAAATATGATGTAAAAATACAGGTTCTCCCTTACCACATCCATAACAGTACACTGCACCACCCCAGCTTCTCAATCCTATCGTGTCCAAGGGTAATAGTACAAATGAACCAGTAATTATCAATCTGAACTAATCAAAATGATGAGTAAATGTTGCATATTGGGTTAATAATACCAGGATGGGCTTTTTTCAAGCGACCAACATTGTGTCAATTTTTACTGTGACCCAGGAAACACAAAACAGAATATACTTAATAAAAAAAATAGTGGTAATCTGGTCCCACTGTGGTTTACACAATGTAATGTAAAGCCTCCACAAGGAGGTGTTTATGTACAAGTTTAGTTTGTGTTCATGTGCCTGCTAAATTTCATGTAATTAATTATTAATAATTAATTATTATTATTTTACTCTGTGACCCATTTTTTGCACCACCGTTAATGCTAGCAGAAAACACACACACACAGAGCGTGTACATTTTATATTCAATTTTAATTTACAATGCACAATAACCCAGTCTTATAAAAAAGCAAGTTGGCCAGCAACGCTCAAACTTCAGCAGAAACGCTAATCAAATATTTACTCTCATTGACAGACTGTATTTTTTTTTTCTTTTTAAACACCGGCTGCAGTATCTCCAGATACGTGTCGCTTTTCTCCTGAACAGTGCTAACCATGCATCATGCTAATTTCAAACCTTAAAAATCTAAGACATAGAAAATGAACTTTACAAAAGATGGAGATTCTGTACACGTCTCGGTTCCTCCTGTTTCGTGTTTAACTGGTGTTTTAAAGCGGTGACGCTCTCGCACGTCGCCTGAGGTACAAAAGAAATTCATCTACCAAGGCTAGAAAGTTTGCGGCTTTCGGAAAATCACAAATTCTTAAAAAAAAATAAATAAATAACGACCGGAAGCAACGGGCGGACGTAAGGTCAATAAAGCGGTGTGCAGAATGACTTCAGCGTGTGCTTTTACACTGAAGAAAACACTGATGACTCCTCGGAAGTTTGATCAATGAGTCAGCAAGAATCCTCCCTCAGTGTCTAAGCCTTGGTTACCTACACACACACACACACACACACACACGCGCGCACACGCAGGGCCAGGGGTGCCGCGCTGATGAAATCAGTTTGGGTTTTGTTTTATCGACCAACACCCAAGACAGCAGACTAGAACGTCCAATCCCAACCCTTCCTATCCCTCTCTAGCCGCCCGTCTGTGCCCGCGCCAGTTTTGTAAGAAGCGTTTGAGGCTCAAGTGCAATTTAATAGCTTTTGTTAACACCAGGACTGTCTGGCGTTCGGTCTGATGCAATACGCTCGGGCTGTCCGGGCCGTCTGGCTCTTCTGTTCAGGGACAGGAGGTGCTGATGTGGACTTTGCAGCCTTTGGCATAGTGTGAGCACCGTGTTTCTATGTTTGTTTGTGTTGAACTGCTGAAAACTGGTGACAAGGTGTTATTATTCATTATCATTATTATTATTATTATTATACAAGCTGTAAGTTACAGGTCAAGTTCTAAATTTAAATTTAAAGCCACTCAATTAGTGTAACATTTTCTTTGCATCCAGGCTTGGACTGTGAGCTTTTTTATTTACATTTTCGCCATTTAGCAGACGCTTTTATCCAAAAACAGTATACTGTCTAAGCAATTGAGGGTTAAGGGCCTCGCTCAATGGCCCAACAGCGGCAACCTGGTGAGGTTTGAACCGGTTTGAACCAGCAACCTTCTGCTTACTAGTCCAGTACCTTAACCGCTAGGCTACAACTATTTATTAAAATTTTTTTTTTTACGTCCCACGTGCCCGTCTGCATCAGTTTTCAGTCAGTTGTCATTAGTACAACTGTAAAAGTCTCCAAATGAAGCCTTGAACTGACCAATAAAAGTCACTACATCTTTAAGGAATCGTTTATAGCCGGGTTCACGAACGCTGCATAAAATATCAGCTGCTACACCGTTATCGATAGTTATGATAGCCCTTTCTCCTTATCGGCTTGGTCAGCCACACATTTTTTGGCTAAAGCTGAACATATCTGACCTCTACTCAAGTTTTATAAGTAAAACGTACTTAAACATTTTGCGCCACAAGTCCGCTGAATATTATAAAGCTCGCAGAAACTAACAAACGTACATAAATTATATTCCACGTACAGAAAACCCAAGTGTGACCGGAGGCTTTTATTTCAGGCCACATGGACGGATCGGGTGTTTTAGGCCAAGCACAGAAACTACTGTACTTAGGCAATTGCTAAATGATTGAGTCTAATAAGCCTGAACCTGAAACATCTAGTTATTTTAACCCTTCTGCGTGTGTGAACCTCTAATGTGTGTGACCGTCTAATCCTGATAACAAACCCAGTCAGGTGAAAACGTTCTCTGGCCGTTTGACTCTCTGTCCCGATGAGCGGAGGAGCGACTCGTCAAAACACTCAACAAGTCAAATCTGACATGCAGCCAGGCCGCTCTCAGAACACTGTCCCATTGTCTCGGCACTATTTTTAAATAAGGATGGAGTTGTTTTTTTTTTGTCTGCGCCACGTGAGAGTCGAAAGCGATTCGCCCGAACACGTTTGGCGGCGTGTCAGAAATGCCACGGAGGCTGATCGATCGCCCGCGGCATCAGAAACAACACCAGATCCTCCCGGGTGACGCATTCTGCTGTTGGTATCTTAGTTTAAACCTGAAAAAATCCAGCCTCACGGCATTCTTTAGACCAGCTAACGCTTTCCCGCCTCTCCACGGCTCTGACATGAACGATCACGCACACTTTCCAATCCAAGTGAAATACATTTCAGGTTTTAGCACCTGAACGTTTACTATTTAAAAAGAAAAATTACTACTATAAATAACTGCAGCAGTGTTTGGTCGTGTTAACATTTTAAACATGTAATTAATCTTATTATTATTATTACTAGATTTGCCGTATTAGAAATATAATAACAATACAAAACCCGCTTCACTCTTTGAAGCTGAACATTTTAAGAAACTGGGGATTTTGGGAGCTCAGATAAAAAACAATGTAATAGTCCCTGATGGGGGTGGCACGGAGGGCATCTCCGCGCCCTCACTGGCTGCCGTTGTTGTTGTTGTTGTTATTGTTGCAGAGCTCCCCGGGGTTGACGGAGCCGGCGCCGGGCTGGACGTTGTCGGCCAGGTTGTGCGCGTGCTCCAGGAAAAGGTCTTTAAGCACGCTGAGCTCTTTGCTGAGCAGCTTGATCTTGGCCTCCAGCCTCTCGTTCTCCTCCTTCAGCTCGTTGACGCGCTGCTGCGTGTCCTGCGCCTTCTGCTTGCTGCGCATGCGGCTCTTCTTGACGGCGAGGTTGTTGCGCTCCCGCCGGTGCTTGTAGTCATCGCTCTCTTTATCCGGAAGCGTCTTTTTCATCTTGCTGGGTGGCGTGGCCTTGCCGCCTCCTCCGGGACTCACTGGGACTAACTGGGGGACCTGAGAGAGAGAGAGACAGGAACAGGAGATAATGTTTATAAATGTTTATACATACATGTACATGTTAACCGTATATAACTGAGACTGAGATCTTCTTACGCTGGTACCTGTAAACACACCTGTTAGGAGGAAGATCCCAGGGGTGTGAAATCTGATCTTGTTAGGGAACTGGGATGGGGGGGGGATGTTGTTTTCACATCTCTGTTTTACATCTTTGCAAAACTGGAGCTACTTTATATGGACAAAAGTATTGGGACACCCCTTCTAATTACTGAATTCATGTGTTTCAGCCACGAACAAGGAAGTTATACGCTTCCAACTTTGCAGCAACAGTTTAGGGAAAGGGGCGGTCCGGGTCCTTTCTGTGTGGGGTTTGCATGTTCTCCCCATGCCTGCATGGGTTTCCTCCCACCGTCCAAAAACATGCAGTCAGGTTAATTGGAGACACTGAATTGCCCTATAGGTGAATGTGTGTGTCTGTGTGTGTGCCCTGTCCAGGGTGTTACTGTGTGCCTTGCGTCCATTGAAAAGCTGGGATAGCCTCCAGCCTACCCCCGCAACCCTGATTGGATAAGCGGGTAAGAAACTGAGTGAGTGAGTTTGGGGAAGGTCCTTTCCTGTTCCGCATGACTGCACAGAGCCCTGACCTCAGCCTCACTCGACAGCTCTGGAATGAACTGGAACGTCAACTGAGACTTTCTTGACCAACATCAGTGCCCAGCCATACAAACGCTCTTTTGACTGAATGGGCACAAATTCCCACAGATATGCTTCCAAGCCTTCTCAGAAGAGTGGCTGTTGTTCTAGCTGGGACGTTCAACAAGCTCATGGTCAGGTGTCCAAATACTTTTGGCCATATAATTAGGTCTGGGGATTGGCAACTGTTCTTTAAATCTTCTCCTCTTCCCCATCACCACTGAAAACTGCTAGGTGAAAAATGGGTTATCACACTTTTAGGAAAATAGGGTCCTATGGAGGTGTGTGTGTGTGTGTGTGTGTGTGTGTGTGTGTGTGTGTGTGTGTGTGTGTGTGTGTGTGTGTGTGTGTACCTGCTGCAGTCCGGCTGTCGCTCCTGCAGAATGGGCGGCGCTGCTATGAGCCTGACTCTGTATGACGCTCACTCCGTTTTGTTCTGTGCTGGTTAACTTATGCTGCGACTGCTTGCTCATTTGGATCCGTTCGCCTCTTACTGTCACATCTGCACCGTCCTTCGCCTGCAGATCGGTGATGTTGAATCTCGCTCTCGCCACGTAGAATAGCCGTCCGCCGTAGGATGCACCCGAGTGCCTGCACGGTCCTGTCTGTCTGTAAAGAAATGGAGAGCGATGACGTGTACCTGTACCATCTTTCACCTTTACAGAACACCTGTACCTGCACACTTCCAACTGTGTTGTTCTCAGCCATTCAGACATTAATCTGTTGACTTCTGCATGGAAGACACTTTACACTGTACCCCAGCTTATTTACTTTTGCCATTTTTATATCATGTTTGCAGTTTGGCAGCTAAGTTCCCAGCATGCGACTAGGAAATCAGTGTTGTGTTCTCTAATTACTGATTTTCATCTGTTCTAGTGTGTTTTGCACAGCTCGGAAGGACTTTCAATAGGAGAATGAAACTGTATATCTCTTCGGTAGCTTTATAAGCCTTTTTCACAGCGCATCATTCTGGTTTGGCACTTTACCTTCCTTTCCTTCTTTTTGAGGCTTAGATCCAACTTCAAAGGTTCTATACTGGGGTCAGGTGTAGTGAAATAAGAGACCACTGAAGTGCTCTGAACTCATTGCTATAGTTACAAAACCGGTTTGTAGCATGGCGTATCTAATGCTTGGTATATGGTAGTCATAAGGGGATGTACAAGGTCATTACCATTCACTATTCACTGCTGTATATTCTTATATATAATACTTAATTGATTTTACACGCCAAATGCTTACCCAACCTTCTGCACATTGCAGCAGAAATTATAAGCACAGTTAATAAGCCTTTGCATACTGTATGTATGGAATCTGATGTGGTATCTTACTGGTGTAGCCATTTTACTGGTCTGCCTTATAGTTCAAGATGCTTTACTGGTTAAATGAATTACCATGGCTCTTTATTTCAGGCCAAACCAGTCTGTCTGGTTTAAATCTGACCTCTTTACTCAAGAGGACAGTTTTACTTGCAGAACTGCCACTCACTGGATGTTTTTGTTGGTGTTTAGTCTAATTGTAAAACATACAGACTGCGGTGCTTGAACATCGTAAGGGGGCAGGTGTTTCTGACCTGTTTTATTATTAAGACAGGTCACTCGGATGACATTAGGATTAATTTTGATGAATATGCTTTGATGGAAATTCGCATCTATTCGTGTTTTCTAATAGTTCTATGATGTGGAGGTTAAATCCCTGAAGTAAAATGAATAAATAAACACTTAAAATAACCCTGGGATCGTGTTTAGAAGCCTGTGGATCCACCTGTGCCCAGCAGCTCCAGTGTTGCTGCCGGTTGCATCATCGCCCTCATTACACCCCACACCCACCCACCACATCCATCCAGCCATCCATCCCACTACAGCTTCTATTGTGCAGCATGCAAATACAAACTCTGGACCTAATCTAACCAGCCTGGCAAAGTTCTGGCAGAGATGCCCAACCCAGGCTGGCACCAGGTCAATCATATGAGGTCACTGAGTGTCTGCTGCTCATACGTAACGCATCTGGAATGACGGGGAATACCGCTAGCTACTCTGTTAGCACAGCTAGGTGCTAACTGCTAACCGGACTGAGCTTAAAAGCGATCAAAATGCAGGAACGTAAGAACATTTGTGGTCAGGCAGAAATAACCAGAGGCGTTTAATAGAAATAAAACTGGGAAAGGAAACTGGTGGAGATGATGGTTTCGCTGTGCCAGGCTGGGTTGTTGGCACATTGCTAGCTCGGTAGCTACATTCCTAACGATGACGTAACACAGCACACAGCCTTCATCCGGGTAACTTTTACATGAGTAAAATATGTGTATTATTATATATACTGTAATTTATACTCATCGTTCAGACAGATGAACAAAAGCTGTCAAACTGCTCAAACCGAAAGCTGTTTTGCAACAGATCCACAAGTTCACCAGCAACACAACAACCTGGTATAATAAAAGCAGGTCTTTAATGTTATATAAACACAAACCAGATGACTTACCTTATCACTGATCAATAATCACACTTTAATCTGTAAACTGTAATCCACTGAAGGAGGATCGTCATGTGTACAGCACTCAAGCAGCTGTTATTGTTTGGGACGCTAAACCGTAGTCTGACACTATTGCGAAATCTATTTTACCATATAGGGACATCTGCTCTCTCAGCCAATCAGAGGCGCGTATCGAGGAGAGGGTGGTGCTGCAGGGGTTGATTGACAGCGCGTCTGACCAATCAGAGAGAGGCTGCGTTTATTTATGTAACTGGACACCAGTAATACAGGGTGGATTTGCTCAGATGCAGCAATAGTGTAAACTATTTATTATCCAATCAAAAATGTTTACTAAAGTATCAGATGTACTCGGATTTTATATTTACAAATGTGGTAATATCAGTTATCTGTTTATATATTTATTTATTAGGATTTTAACATGTTTTACACACTTTGGTCACATTCATGGCAGGACAGGTAGTTGCTGCTTACACAAGATTCATCAGTTCACAAGTTCGATATCAAACACAGTAATGGACAATTTTGTATCTCTAATCACCTCACCTGCACATCTTTGGACTGTAGGAGGAAACCGGACATTGCAAAGACATGCAAAATTTGATGTGATGCGTGTTTGGCATTGAACTTGAACTGATGACTTATGGGTAACCTGTAACTAACTGTCCTGTCATGAATTGAACCAGTGTGGAAAACATGTTAAAATCCCAATAAACAAACAAACGTAGAGTAGAAAAGTGTAGAAAAGTAGAAAACGTGTTTGGTAATTTTCCTTCTGCTGATATGAAAGTGACAGCAGTGTAAAACACAATTATTTCATGTTTTATCTTGTTTTCAAAGAACTTGACCCAGGAATAACATTTTAATAACATGTAATAATACTAAATAGTTTCAGATCCTTACATGACATGTAATATAAGACAAGTATTACAGTTTTTAAGAGCATTTAATTTATTGATCTTTATCATCTTAAATATTGAGTCTCTAAATAATTATGTAAGCATTTAGATTTTCTTTCCAGCCTCGGTGAAGAGACCACAGTTCCATGTAATATGTGCCTGTCGAGAAGATCTTAGGAGCTTTAAGTTGCCTAAAGTGACTCCTGCGTGGATGTCACGTGTGTTGGGGCACCGTATTTACATTTACATTTTCAGCATTTAGCAGACGCTTTTATCCAAAGCGACTTACACACTGAGCGGAACACAATGAGCAATTGAGGGTTAAGGGCCTTGCTCAGGGACCCAACAGTGGCAACTTGGTGGTGGCGGGTCTTGAACCGGCAACCTTCTGTTTACTAGTCCAGTACCTTAACCACTGAGCTATCACTGGCCGTATGTTTAAATTATGTTTCATCAGTTCATCTAAGACCCTGAGTAAAGGTGAAACAAAGTCTTCCTCTACAACAAGCACAACAAGTCACTCTATTTCTTTTTTTTTTTTTTTTTTAAATCACAGCAAGTCAGATCAGGTTATGAATCATCATGAACCCAAACGTTTCAAAATGTGTATTTTGGATCTACTCCAGAAGTCAGGGTTACATCACAGCCTCTGATTAAAATGATGAACTTTTTATCAAAAGTCAATATGTACGGTTCAATGTCAGCAGCTTTCGTGGAATCCAGTCTGTTTGTTTAATGAATGAATCTATTTTACCAGATACGAATGATAAATCCACCTGTCTCGTGTGTGTTGGATTATGAGTTTTACCTGGAGTGTAGGAACTGTAAAGATTGCTTATTGTTGACTGTAAAACTGCTGCTCCTGCTGCCTTTAAATCATCCTCCGACTCATTTCAAGTGACCGCTGGTTTCTGTTTTAGCTTCTTTATTATTAGTCATTAGAGAGCAGGTTGTGAAAGCTTGTGTGGTGCGTGTTATGAAACCTGATGTACTGACGGGGTGTTAAAGCTGTGCTCTGTGGCTCTGTAGCTTTTCTGTTGAAGTGTTGTTTAACAACTTCCGTCTTTGGCGTCTGTTTTTATTTAAAAAATTTGTAAACTATTTGGTTCAATGGAAAGTCCCCAAGAACCTTGCAATGTTTCTGCATAGAATTGATGTACAGCTTTTTCTTTATTAATACAGTTTCAGGTTGCATTTATTGATGCAGCGGCGGACTCTTAAGTGACAATGGTTTTCCGAAGTACTCCTGAGCCATGTGACTATATTTATCATAGCACATAACAGTTTCTCATGCAGTGCCGTCTGAGAGCTTGAAGGCTGCTCACATATAACAGGCTTGTCCTGCATGAACTGAGATCTCTTTATGTTCCTTGAATCTTTTCTTAATATTATGTACGGTAGATGACGAAAGATCTACATTATTATTTTATACCCAATCACGACACCCTCATGCATTACCAGTTCACCTGCTTAATGTGAAACTTTTCACTCTTATTTTGCCTCTGATTTTTAACAAATCACAGATTCTTTTTATTGTGTTTAACAAAAATGTCTCAGTTTTTCCAGAGGTGTTTATATATAATAAAATATTGCGACTACATTGTATTTAAACATTTTATGCTTGTTTATATTTACACATACTGTATAACGTGCTTGGCTGAACCTGATTTTAAGTGGATTTATTTCTATACTGGAGGTATGAAGTAGTAAAATGAATACTTGTTTGGTTCTGACTGTACACTCAGGGGTGTTTAAGTGGAATTACAGGGACAACAGAGGGAGCTGCACACGCACTGATACAGAAGCGCTGCGCACTTGTTGCGCTCGACACGTTGCGCGTTATTTAACTGACTGCGGCTGGAGACTTGATGTTCAGTGTTTACTTTAACTGTCTGAGAGATCGAAATGTGGTACATAGTGAGCGTAAACATCAGCATACCTTACACATGTGAGGTCAAATATTCCTGCAAAATCGTGCGCAAACGCGATTACATGCTAATAAATATCTACGCTTAAAAAATCTACGCGTAATTTGTACTGCAGGTTAAATCGATTTATTCAGTTTGTGCATGAAATGGTTTATTATTAAAGCGTCATTAAGTGTAATTTTATTTATATTATTATTGTTGTTGTTGATGATATTCGTATTATTTATCATTCATTCATTCATGTCAAGGCTCACTCACGGTTTGGTGCAATTTAAAGCTGCCAGTCCTCCTGCTACATGTTTTGGGAGGTGAGGAGGAGTGGGGAGATCATTGCTGTGTGGCACCCACTGTGCCCCCCTCAATATTATGATTATTATTATTAGTAGAAATAGTATAGGCTTATGTTTTATTGTTGTACACGAGGTAATGTGGTGACGCCAAGCCCCGGCGTCCCGAGTTCGTTTCTGCGCCTCGTGTGTATGCACTTTGGCACGTTCTCGCCGTGTCTTCTTTGGGTTTTCTCTGCGCACTTCTATTACCATCCACCTTCCCAACATATCACCATCCGTGTTCTTGTGTAAAATAATGGCTTGTCTGTCGTGAGGACTTACTGCGGATCAACAGCGATCCTGACCACGACAGAGCGCTTTCAGAAAGTATTAGAAGAATTATGTACTCGTTAGAATATGAAATACATTCGGCGGGTACTTTCGGTACTTTCAACTTAGTTATACTTTTATTGAGCACTGAGATAAGGAGATGGATTAAAGGATTTTATTGTAATTATTTGAACTGGAATAATTTCTAATAAAATAATTATGTATCACTGTTTATAACAGGTTTATGACATGTGATGTACAGACTCAGTACGCATAAGGTTTTACGCGCTGTTGCTGAAGCTTTTGCGTCATTCTAACCCTGTTCGTTAATACAAAGCCTAATAGAATACAAACTGTTTTCTACCAGTTCCGACTTTTGCGCATACGCCTAAATGACGACCTCCGGCGGCTGGGTTCGTGCCTCATTAATTAAGTTCAGATTATATATTAACAGTCTGTCGCGCTGTATGGAACGGTGGTCATGTTAACATTTATTCAGCGCCGCTTGATCTTTAAACGAATCTTCTGCTGCTGTTATTCACTGCATATGCGCTCCGTCTGTGTGTGCGCGGATTGTGGTTGTGACTGGAGCTGCTGGAGACAAAGAATATAATGAAAATAAAAATCATGATATAGACAGAACTAGCTGTGTGTGATATGCGTGTTTGGTTTACCCATCACACAGTGATTTAATCAGTGAATTCTCAGGATAAATATCAGATTGCATGTTGGTATTGTGCGTTAAAGTTATGCGTTGTAAAGATTCAGCTGGATGTCGCGCACTCTAGAGTTTTTTTTTAACGATATAAAATAAAATATAAGATTAAATATTACTCCAAATACTCATTACCATGTGTCCGGGTAGCACTGTCGCCTCACAGCAAGAAGGTCCCTGGTTCGATCCCCAGGTGGGGCGGTCTGGGTCCTTTCTGTGTGCAGTTTGCATGTTCTCCCCATGTCTGCGTGACGTGCAAGTGAGGTGAAATGGAGATACAAAATCGTCCATGAATGTGTTTGACATTAAACTAGTGAACTGATGAATCTTCTGTAATGAATGTAACCAAAGTGTGTAAAACATGACGTTAAAATCCTAAATAATAATAATAATAAATAATAGTAATAATAATAATAATAATACCACGTGTCCTGAGAAAAAAAAACACTACATTAAAAAGTTGTAAACTTAGTGTATATGAAAAAAGTTTCCCTGTGTTGAATTATGTCAAGCACAATACGAAATAACTCTTCCAATACTGTATGTGTGCTCGGTGCGGTCGGAAATCGGCACGCAGGCGCATTAGAAGCCGGGGCGTTCCCACCTTCCACACACCATCCAAAAAGCACAGGCTCGCTATAAAAGCCGCTCAGAGCAGCTCTGTAGGACAGATGTGAGATTTACACCCACTCCTGCTCTTACCTTTCCGAGACTCCGTGTTGCGAACGCTTGGAGAGCCGCTCTTCAGCGGTCTTGGCACACCGGCGTCCTCGTACAAAAACTTCTCGAAAGTTTGACCCTGGTAGTGCGAGCAAGCTGGATTCCCGGAGCCCTTCACCATGTCCGGCGGCTTTTAGGTACTCCATGGAGCAAGCAAACCTGTACGAGGCAGCCCCTCGGCCCCAGAGCGCCTACACGTACGGCTACAAAGACGACCTGAGCGCGATCTGCGAGAACGAGAGCTCCATCGACATCAGCGCCTATATCGACCCGGGCGCGTTTAACGACGAGTTCCTGGCAGACCTGTTCCACAGCGGCGCCCGACACGAGAAGCTCAAGCTGGCGAGCGGCGAGTACGAGTACGGCCACGGTATGGGCGCGCCGGGACCCCAGCACTCTTACGGGTGCGTGACGAGCTACGGCGACCCGGCCAAGCTCGACCCCACGTACGACAACCACGAGGCGCGCATGAGACCGGTCGCGATCAAGCAGGAGCCGCGGGAGGACACTGAGCTGGGGCACGGCACTCAGTCTGCCTACCAGCAGCAGCACCCGCACCTGTCACACCTGCAGTACCAAGTCGCGCACTGCGCACAAACCGCCGTGCACCTGCAGCCGGGTCACCCGACGCCTCCACCCACCCCGGTGCCCAGCCCGCACCACCAACACCAGCACCAGCACCAGCACCCCCATCAGCAGCAGAGCAGCCTCATGAAAATGATGCCCATCGGCACAGATCGGCCCAAAAGTAAGAAGAACGTCGACAAGGGCAGCGTAGAGTACCGGCTGCGGCGGGAGCGCAACAACGTGGCCGTGCGCAAAAGCCGCGACAAAGCCAAAATGCGCAACGCCGAGACGCAACATAAAGTAATGGAGCTGTCGTCGGACAACGATAGACTGCGCAAGCGGGTCGAGCACCTCACACGCGAACTGGAGACTTTGCGGGGCATCTTCAGACAGCTGCCCGACGGCTCGTACGTCAAAGCCATGGGCGGCTGCGCCTAACAGGACAGACTGTGTTTATTCGCACACAATGTGTTTTCCGCTGGATGTGTACCAGATGTGATCTTACTGAAACTGTTTCTACAGAAAGAAGCCAGGCAGCTGCGATCTATCTACATGTGCCTTTTTGTACCAAAAAAAACGAACTCGATAAGCTCCTCGTATAGTTAACAGTGGACTTATTTTTTGTGCAAATGTGCAAAACAGCGCAGCTCACATAGGGCATGATTTCACTTCAGCAGCAGTTAAATTTTCTCAAAAGGTACAACCTTTCTTATATTTGTGTTTGTTTAAGATACAAAACTGCACGGCTTCGCTTTGATGTGCACTGACTTCAAACTTGTGCCATTCCTGCGCCATGTGTAAGGTAATACTGGGATTTGCCTACATAAGACTAAAATCGTGCCAAAGTAAAGGACTGGAACGCAACCACTACAGTGCTTAATAATGTGTCAAAAGTGATAGATATATATCGTACCAGCTATGATGTAATGAAAGGTTTATTGTGTACTATTTGGGATAATAGCCAAATCCAACTGTGGTGCCCTTTGGATTGTATGCACTATGTGTCGTCAGATTGTACGGCCTTATTCATGAAGCACATTTTGCTATGACAGATTGCCATATTTTCTAAAGCTCGGGTACTGACTGATGGGAAGGCCGCCTGATTGTGTGTAGCTACATTCTTAAAAATAAAGGTGCCAGAAAAGGTTCTTTATGGGAAATCCAAATGCAAATCAGGTTTGGCTTCATGACCAATCACTTATTGTCTTTTAGAGTTGTTTGGTGGTACAATATATAATAATCATCAATTTGCACCAAATAACCAAAAACATTGATCCAGAGAATCATCCATTCCTAAAAGTCTCCACCAGAAAACATTCTTGAAGGTCTTTTCATCAAATATTTTTTAGGGAACCGAGCAACACACCAAGCAAAGAACCGTTCTTCTCTGGCACTGTCATTTTGAAGTGTACACGGGCGCTTTTTTACAGTCCAGCTTTTGTATTTATGCAGCAGAATTTAGGTGAAATGTGAAAAGGAGCCTCTCTATGCAAAGACTGTTGGCTAACTAGCAGTGATGGTGCTCTCTGTGTAGCCGAGTTGATTCCGGAGGAGATTCCAATCTCAGTGCCTTTTAATTATTATTATTATTTTGTTGTCTCCTCGTCTTCATCACCACTGGGAGAACTGTTGTTCCGGATTCTCCAAATGTTAAATAGCTATATTACAGGCTACAGAAAGAAAAAGTAAGCACTTTTTTACAGCCATCATATTGCAAATGTTATATATGAATGTTTGTTTTTAAAATGTGTCTCAGTTGTAAAACGAACATGATATATATGCCAAAAATTATGAATTATAATGATGATAATAATAAACAAAATGGTGTTACATTGTGTTATGTGTCATCTGATGTACTTTGCACTGATCTGCTTAAAGGTCTCAGTATGAAGTTTCTTTTGAGCTTCAGCTTCAGAGTTCTTTATATTTCTGACAGTATAGAGGAGCACAAATCTCTCTTCTTCTGCTCAGTGTCTTCTTTATTATCCTCTTGGCCCTCTTGTGTGTCCAGGGTCATTAGAACACATAACTTTGGTATTTTTATTACCGCATCTCCCTTGATTTTAAACCTTGAGTTTCTTTAACAGTAGGTGGCGCTGCTGGGTCATTCGAGCTGGTTAATGGATTAGTGGACCCAGGTCCAGTCCTGGGAAACCTCACGGTCACTAAATGCACGGTTTCAGTTTTACCTGCTCTCACACACCTGATGCAAATTAAATCAGATAATTTATTCATTAACAGTCTGTTTTATTTATTCTTCCTTCTCAGCTGAAATAGCTTGGCAGAGTGAGGGCAACCACTTGTACATTATGTTAACATTACATGCAGCGCTGTGATCTAGGCTTTAAGAAATAATGTTGAAAGCTCAACTCCAGATACGGTCTGTATTCAGTAAGTTTAACACCAGATCTGTTAACCCTTAGCTGATATAAATTAAAATGTATTTCTATCCCAGTAGGCAATCATGATTAACGTAAAGAACCTGGACTTCATCTGATTAAGCAGCATATTTAGAGCTGATGGATGTACAAATACTCCCAAATTTCTCATCTTTAAATGTTAACAATCACTTCTTACACTCTCAGATTAATCAGCTTGTTAAGGACCTTGGGCGTGAGCATTGGTGCTAATCCTTATCTCTCAGTTATCGGTCAGTATCGGTCATTAATGAGCTCCTGAGCTTCGAATTGATCATTTGATCAAAGCACCAGCTACTGTTGAGCTCAGCTGATATAATCAGACTGAATGATCTTACAGTGATCGTCCTTGAGCTCAATATCCCCCCCCCCCCCCCCACTGTGTCACCCCCCCCCCCCCAATCCCATGAACACCCAGCCTTTACTATGGTTTTACATAATAATAATAATAAGAACGTCTTTATTTGTCACATATACATCTACACGTGTACAGTACGATGAGATGTTTCCTCCACATATCCCAGTCTGCCACTGTACAGCGCCTCTGGAGCTGTGAGGGTTAAGGGCCTTGCTCAAGGGCCAACAGTGGCTGCACGGTAGAGCCAGGATTCGAACCCACAACTGTTCGATAGCCCAAATCTCTATCCACTAGGCTCATATAGTAATGCTCATGGTTTTAGACTAAGATATCCAACAAGTGAATATGGGTTGGATTTCGTTTGTGCCTGTTTAAGCTCCGTTCAGCCCATACAGGCCTACGCCAGAGCTACGTACCTACGTACGGCTGATATCGCTGATGTCTCTGTTAGCGTACATTCTGTGCTTTCATCAACATTCGCATCTCTTACCGATCCTTTCAATCTGTTTCTCACTAACTTCTATTTCATCTGTCCGAATCCCTCTCGTCCTCTCTCTCTCTTCCTATGCACGCCGTTCCTCTCCCACGCCGGCGCAGGGTTCCTGTAAGCCGTCCCGCACAGATGTTCCCGAGCTCTGGCACAGCTCTCAGCCAGGGACAAATCAACACTGTTTAAATCCACCTAATGACATGCAGCGCCGTGACGTGTTGCTTAGACGTGTAACATCCTGGTGGCGGGACGCGTTTTGATGTGGATCGCACGTTTATACGGCTAAACAAACACAACGCCGCAGCGTCCAGGCTTGACTCAGCTACGTACGTTAAGCATCTGCGCTGTATTTTACAGTTTGTTTAAATGTGGAGTCCAGAACGGGATACTGGTAAACAGTGAGAAGTCAGAGGTGTGTTCTGTGGTTTGGTTCAAATCCGGAAGGTTCCGTCTGCCACCGGATGGATAAAGTGGCGGTGTGTGTTTCACACCCAAACCAAGAATCACTACAGCTATCGGGTTTAAACAATCCAGCTTGGAAAAAGGTGTAAAGGTCTGAGCTAATGACGACTTCACAAATAAAGCCTCTAGTGACTGAGATAAGATTAAAGGTGAGTGTTGTAGAGGTGCCTGATCTTAAGGAGAACCATGTCTGTTTGTTTATTAGGATTTTAACGTCGTGTTTTACACTTTGGTTACATTCATGACAGGAACGGTAGTTACTCATTACACAAAGTTCATCAGTTCTCAAGTTTATATCGAACACAGTTGTGGACAATTTTGTACCTCCACTTTACCTCACTTACACGTCTTTGGGAGGAAACCCACGCAGACATGGGGAGAACATGCAAACTCCACACAGAAAGGACACAAACCGCCCCACCTGGGGATCGAACCCAGGACCTTCTTGCTGTGAGGCGACAGTGCTACCCACTTAGCCACCGTGCCGCCCAGGAGAACAATGCCCCAATCAATTTTGGAGAACACTGGAAGAGATACAAGATACAAATGGGGACCAGTTGTAGCCTCGTGGTTAGGGCACTGGACTAGTAATTTATAGGTCACCAGTCCCTTTGCCAGGTTGCTGCTGTTGGGCCCTTGAGCAAGGCCCTAAACCCTCAATTGCTCAGACTGTATACTGTCACAGTAATGTAAGTCGCTTTGGATAAAAGCGTCCGCTAAATGTTGAAAATGGAAATGGAAATGGAAAATTCAACATGACTGGTTTTATTAGGATTGGATGTCCTGCAAAGGGTATACCAAAAGCACACGAATGCTAAAGGATATTAAAACCCCTTTATACCAGTGCACTACTGTAAAAAAGAGCCTGACCAGGCAGGTGGCAAAAATCTGTAGAATTTCTTATATTACTGGAAACCAGTATACAGGTTTTGTAGTCTGTTTTGTGGACACTGTATGGACAAAATTATTGGGATGCCCCTTGTCATTTTTTTAATGCATGTTTCATGAATTTCAGCCACAGCAGTTGCTAACAGGTGTAATAAATTAGTTATATAAAGGAAATGATATGCTCTCAACAGTTTAGGGAAGGCCATTTCCTGTTCTAGCATGACTGTACCCTGTGCACAAAGCAGCTCTATAAAGACGTGAAGAAAAAACTGGTTTGAAAGGAACTCCAGTGTCCTGCACCACAGCTCTGGAATGAACCGGAACATCAACATCAGTGTCCGGCCATACAAACGCTCTTTTCACTAAACGGGCACAAATTCCCATACACATACCTACTTCAAAGTCTAGTGAAAAGCCTTCACAGAAGAGCGGCTGCTGTTATAGCAGATAATGAAATGATCACACAGATCACACAGTGATGTCCGACAAGCTCATGGTCAGGTGTCCAAATACTTTTGCCCATACAGTGTACAATGCAGAACGACCAAAATACAAAGGACTGAATTAATGCAGCAGTTTGTTACAGTGTCCTAAATACAGTACTGGGCAGCTTCCTTAAAACTCCAGTGTCACTTCTGTTCAGCGCTGACAGACTGAAATCTCAGCAGTTTTTGATCCGTACCTCTGGTCAGCAATTTTTCTGGAGGTTTTGCGTCTGCAGCACTGAGTTCAAGTGTTCCAGTTTGTTTGGCTCCTCTTTAGAAAGTTTGTGTGCTGTTTTGCTGGTGCTGGTGTAACAACTGGCTTGTGGTGCTGGGAAATTTACAGGGTCTGTCCTAAAACCTGGTGATCTCTCTACATAGATGTATCTTATATCATCCTACACTTTTGAGAAGAGGGCGTGTCTAAATTGTTAGATCCCTTAAAATGCTCCTACTGAGGCGCCTTAATTCTGAGTGATGATCAGACTGAATGACGAGGGAGCGTCCGACTACTCCTCAGCGCTGAAGGCAATCCCAGCATTCAGTGCGGCACGACTTTTCTCACAAAAACCTTCAAACGTGGAGGATGAATAAATGTGGAGCAACCAACAGAGTTCATTTCAAATGTAAATAAATTATTATTGATATTTTATTTGTATAAAGGTGCACACGTGTCGTTTATATGTACATTCAGGCTCGTCAGGGACGGTTTAACCCATTTAATCTCTGTATAAGTAGAGCGTCTAAATAATCTGCCTCATGAGTTTCACGTCTTATTAGAATCCTCTCTACAGATCAGCTGATCAGCTCACTTGGTTTTCAGACTGTTTGTTTTTGTTTGTTTGTTAGTTTTTGTGATTTAGCATGAAGCAATATAAGTATAATCTCATTTCCAGCGTGGTTGCCACGAACACATCAGGATTCATTGCAAGCACGATCACTGACAGCAGCAAAACATCTGGAAGCGTTAGAAGCTCAGCTCTCGTTTGGCAGCTCGGTAGTAGAAGAGAACGAAGCGTCGATGCCGTTCACAGGAACTGTTTCCAGCGTTTTTAGCGCTGTACGTCGTTCTCCCGATGCATCTTTGCGAGATGTCCTCTTGTTCGGATCGATAAGGGCTTGGGTGACTTTATCGCCTCTAAAACCCTCATTTTAAATCTGATCTCGTTAACTGGAACGCCTGGATTTCGAAGAAGTCATAAAGCTCAGATTGATGTGAACAAACCCAGTTTTGGTCCTGATGGGACAGTTGTAGCCTAGCGGTTAAGGTACTGGATTAGTAATCATAACGTTGCTGGTTCAAACCCCTCCACTGCCAGGTTGCCACTGTTGGGCCCTTGAGCAAGGCCCTTAACCCTCAATTGCTTTAAACTGTATACCGGCTAGAACTGGTGTCACTGGGTACAAACATATTGTATCTATAGACATCAATACAAACTGTATGTATTTACACCATATGATCAAAAGTATGTGGACGCCTGGTTATAAACTTGTCAGACTCCCTATTTTCAAACCAAAGGTGTTAATGAAGTTGGAGTTTCTCAGTGGAGTTTCAGCACCAAACTGGTCAAATCATGGGTCTGTCCAAAAACCCAGTGAGCTGCCTTGCTGCCTAGTGCCCACCTGATCAGCTGCCTCAGTAGAGACAATTCTAATAAAACATCAAACTCATAATGCAGATTATTTCAACGCACTACTTATACAGAGATTACGACAATTACTAAGCTAACACAGTTAGCCTCAGGACATTCAAACCGACAGGCTAAGGCGGCACAACCCGCTAGCATGCCAGCCTGATAATTTATTTACATTTCACAGGAACTCCATTGGTTGCTCCATATTTCATTCATCCGCCACGTTTGTAGTTTTTTGTGAGAAAGGTCGTGCTGCACTGAATGCTGGGATTGCCTTCAGCACTGAGAAAGGGTCGGACGCTCCCTCGTCATTCAGTCAGATTCAGATTATCGCTCAGAATTAAAGCGCCTCAGTAGGAGCATTTTAAGGAATCTAAGAATTTAGACACGCCCTCTTCTCATGAGTGTATGATGACGTCTGTGTAGAGAGATCACTGGGTTTTCACACAGACCCGGTGTGTTTATACATTTCTGCGTTATGCTTAAGGCTGCTTACTTTGGTCCTCCGTTCCTCATCCACTCATCTATAGTCCTGTGGTTCCATTATGTCTTTTAAGCTCATCTTTGTTTACGTTTATGAAGACGTCATTGTTTGTTCACATACGTTCACATCAGTACAACATTAGCAGCCAGTATGTGTCAGATTACAGGCGTCTCCACTGCGGGTAACAAATATTGAGTTACGTATCAAGCCTTCTGTGACCTGCCTCAGAAAACCCTGCAGCAGAACGACCGTGACATCAGGACCGCTTCTCCTTCAGATTTATTCAAACCTAAATTGATGGACGCTCATGTGGACGAGCGTTTATATTCCACAGAACGTAGCCTGAGGGTGGTTGGGTGGATTCTGACCCTCTCTCTGTGTGCATGATATTAACCAGCATGCCTCTGCATCAGATCTTCGGCGTCCCGTTTTCGGGGAGAATCAGCCTGTGATTTATCTTTCCATCTGCTCCGAGTCCGGCGTTCACATGTTCCTCAGAGAACTAATACGATGTGACTTGGTGTTACCATAGTATTACTTGTACTGCGGTCAGCGTTGTGAAAGTGTCCTCATGGGTGTTAGGCTTTAATAGATGCTGTTTTGCTTACAATTAAAGCGTCTTATTAAATACGTTTTAGATTTTGATTATAAGCGGTGAGGGTGGGAGGAGTAATCGGTCGTGTCTGAGAGACTGAGAGACGCTTATAGTCCGGATTTAGCTCCATCTGATTTCCACCTTTTTGGACGCTCAGAGAAGCTTTAAGGGGAAGAAGATTTTCATGTGATGATGATGTGAAAGCAGCGCTGCATCAGTGGCTACGCGCTCGACCAAAAATATGATGCACCGCTGCTTTTACATCATCACCACATGGAAATTTTCTTCCCCTTAAAGCTTCTCTGAGCGTCCAAAAAGGTGGAAATCAGATGGAGCTTAAGTCGTGTCCAGACAGGTGGCATAGCTGGACTTGCATATTAGACCACTGTGCCATCCGAGCATCAAGCAGTTAAAATCTTAAGATAATGATGTATTCTAAACTACGTAAACTTTTGACCTCCCGACTGTTTTCCTCCTCAGCCGTCTGAAGCGTTCGTCACCTGATGTATCGCCACAACGCCGAGCGTCTTTTGTTCAGCTCACATTCCTCACAGCAGAACTCCAGCTGGGTTCTTTCTCTTATCAGAGTCGTACTCAGAAATATGTTAAGTCAAACACCGGACGCCGGTCAGGAGCGCTGGGCGCAGGACTCGTGTACACACGCTTTACTGTATTATTTGCCTGTCCACCCTCTTATTTGTCTTCTGTTGAAAATGTAACCAGACCTTTCGCTCCGGATTTTCTGTACGAGAGCCAGACAGCTGCAGTTCACTTATCCATATTTTATACATTTATATTTCTGCTGGTTGTATGTTGAGCTTTTTGAAACCAGAAATTCTTGGATTCATGATGCACCTGTAAGGCTGGGACTGGTGGTTAGGTTTTTTTAAAGGTCACATAAGAAACTGGGACTGTTGTGGAGAATTTATTTCAGCTTAATATTAATTTGATCTCTTATAAAAAAGGTTTTGATGAGCCGTTACTGAGTCGATGTTACAGTTAGCCGATGTAAATGTGAAGCAGGCAGAGTAAAAACCAACAAATTTTGGAGTGTGTCTGCAGGCATTTGTGAAGTCCCTCTGGACCCCATGGTTAGTCTCTTTTGGAAGGCTTTTCTGCAGACAAGTTGAATGATGGGGTGGCACGGCGGCTCGGTGGGTAGCACTGTCGCCTCACAGGTGAAGAAGGTCCTGGGTTCGATGCCCAGATGGAGCGGTTCAGGTGCTTTCTGTGTGGAGTTTGCATGTTCTCCCCGTGTCTGTGTGGGTTTCCAAACAAAGTCCAAAGACACGCAGTCAGGTTAACTGGAGATGCTAAAGCTCCCCTGGGTGTGTGTGTGTGTGTGTGTGTGTGTGTGTCCTTGTGATGGACTGGCAACCTGTCCAGGGTGTTTCCTGCCTTTTGCCCAGTGAATCAGACCCATTGTGACCCATAAATGTTTGTATGTAGGGGACGTTATGAGACGTTTTGTTTACTATCTTCATCTGCCTATCCTTCCAGTTTTACATTTACATTTTTGGCATTTAGCAGATGCTTTTATCCAAAGCAACGTGCAGTACTGTGACAGTTCACACCCTAAGCAATTAAGGGTTAAGGGCCTTGCTCAAGGTCCCAAAAGCAGCAACCTGGCATTGTGGTGGGGCTTGAACCAGCGACCTTCTGATTACTAGTTCAGGACTGAACTGGAGTATAAACAGTGTCCACAAACTCCCTCCTTATGTAACGTGGAGCTGAAGAACCTGCCGTGTTTACACTAATAAAACTCCACATTCCTCATTTATTGTCCAGCCCAGTTAAACACGCGTGTACTCGGGGGAACCACACAACACGCGTGTGTTTATTTATCCACAGGAAGAACCTCGGCGTGGACGCGCTCCGTGTCCTGATGAGACTCGTACTGATCCATATGGATGTGACCCACCACGATCGTGTGTGTGTGTGTGTGTGTGTGTTTCAGTATAGAGATGTTTGACCTCCACACAGATCGACGGTGACATCACGGTTACCTCACACCGGCTCAGTCTGAGATCAATAGAGAGAAAATATCATAAACTCGGCGTATAATCAGCGGGAAGGTCGGATTCTGTAAACAAACCTCGGCGCACGAGCGTCAGAACCGGTCGTAAAACGTAGAGAGCCAAAAACGCTCGGGTTCGACCGTGTATGTTTAATAAATGCAGCGAGAGCGAGCGCTTGTGTTTAACGTGTTGTGTTTTGAACATCGACTGCCAATGTAAAGACGCTCTTTAGAAAGCGACACACAATAATCGAGCCCTCGTAAGTCTCTTTAGATTTTTTGAAGTCTCTTTGAAGGCAAATTCAAAGCAAATTTAGAAATAAAGAGAACGTCTGAGAAGATTTACTGTTTGGAGATCATTCGCTGTGGTTCGCTGGAGTCCCAGAGCTTTAAAATGACTAATCATGTGATCATTCCAGAATTATTTTTGGTGTTTTTCACTAAATTGCAGTCTAGAACGCTGCTTGTTGAGACGTACTCTGTATGGGCAAATCATATGCTTCCAACTTTACAGCAACACTTTAGGGAAGGCCCTTTCCTGTGCACAAAGTAAGCTCAATAAAGACATAAAGAAAAGCTCGCTTTAAAGAAGCTCCAGTGTCCGGACCTCAGCCCCACTCTGGAATGTACTGGAACACCTACCGACCCATCAGCGCCCAGCCGTACAGACGCTCGGGCACAAATTCCCACACACAGACACACTTCAAAGTAATGCAAGAAGCCGTCTGAGCTGAAAAGATCACACAGAGGTCACTGTAGTTTGAAACGGGATGTCGGACAAGGTCATGGTCAGGCATCCAAATATTTTTGGCCGTACCTGTCACACTCCCGTTATCCAAATCATCCCCCGTTTAAAACCTTTGAGGCCCGAGCACCCTGGACACTGTAGCCCATCATGGGGTAGTTGACAGTTAATATGGATTGCCCCGCCCCCTTCCTTTTTTTTAATATCTTCCACAAAAGTTTTGGAGTGTGTCTGCAGGCATTTGTGTTCATTTAGAAGTTTAGAAGCCCTCGCTCATGATCGGTGTTCCGATTCATAGCTCCACACCGAACTTGCCACCAATCATGCTGGAACAGGGGTCCTTCCCTAAACTGTTTCCACAACATTAGATGCATATATGTATTTCCTCTGAACATTTTAGATATAAAACACTTACATTTAAGAAGGGTCTGCGCATACTTTCAGCCTTACAGCGAATGTCTGGGTACAGGGCACCTCTTAGATCCAGGGTTCGAACATCTGAGGAGGGCGTGGCCGAACAGCCCAGCCTTTAAGAGGTGCGCTGGTCAGCGCCCAGGATAAAAAAGGTGGGTTGCATCAGGAAAGGCACCCGCGTATTTGGCAAGCCTCTGAACCAAATTCAGCCGTACCCGTCTGTAGTTTTTAGTCTCGGCGTTTCTCAGCACCGGGCAAAACATTCCTGGCTGCCCCGCCCAGCCCTGGCACCAAATAAAAGGTGTTTTTGTATTTCTTTAAGCCAGTTAACAGCTCGAAACATCTTATCTGATTTACAAGAAATGTAACCCCCCCCCCCCCCCCCTTCCCCCCCCCCACCCCCCCCATCGCTCTGTTTTAGCCGTTATGGTTGGCTATAATTTTCGCCTTTTGAATTT
Organism: Trichomycterus rosablanca; assembly: GCF_030014385.1. Lineage (NCBI taxonomy): Eukaryota > Metazoa > Chordata > Actinopteri > Siluriformes > Trichomycteridae > Trichomycterus > Trichomycterus rosablanca. The sequence goes on along the minus strand of NC_086014.1, from coordinate 13,676,476 downwards.
CAAAGTCTGAATGAAAATAATAGTTTGGAGGACGTATGAAAATCAAAGCGCGGCGTGTTTAGAGTCTTTATTGTGGTTGTTTCCTGCATGGGTGCACCATGGGGGTTTGGCAAATATCTAAGGGCTAATGCTTTTCTAAATATGGAGGCCAACGGCTGATTGCTCGTTCTGGTTAAGACCGAGATAAGCTCTCAGAGCGGAACCCGAACCCATTTCGGACGCAGACAGACAACACGGGCGTTAAAACAATGCTGTAAATGTTTTTTTGTTTAAACAAATCTACAAAGCGATGCGTTATCGTGCATCATTCACGCGTTTATTGATTGCTAAGTTCCGGGGAAAGAGGGTCCAAGAACACACGCCCATCCACCTCCCGCATGAATCCCACTAGTATGAGAAAACTGAGAACCCAGTAGGACGTGACATGAACATCTCTGTGTCTCTGGCTTTTATACAGTAGTCTCCCTTCTGCAGTATGTATGTGGGAATTTGTGGCCATTCAGTGACCAACCAATTCCACATCAGGTATAGTTTATTTATTTATAAGGATTTAATATCAAACACAGTCAGTCATGAACAATTTTGTCTCTCCAATTGACCTCACTGCACGTCACGTACTGTATGTGGGAGGAATGTTGGGGCGGCACGGTGGGTAGCACTGTCACCTCACAGCAAGAAGGTCCTGGGTTCGATTCCCAGGAGGAGCGGTGCGGGTCCTTTCTGTGTGGAGTTTGCATGTTCTCCCCGTGTCTGTGTGGGACACATGCAGTCAGGTTAACTGGAGATGCTAAAACCCCCCTAGGTGTGTGTGTGTGTGTGTTTGCCCTGTGATGGATTGGTGACGTGTTCAGGGTGTTTCCTGCCTTTTGCCCAGTAAATCTGACCCACTGCGACCCTAAATAGGATTAAGTGATGATAAAACAGACAGGATTTGATATCAGACACAGTCATGGACAGTTTTGTATCTCCAATTCACCTCACTGCACGTCACGTACTGTGGGAGGAAACCGCTGTGTTTATAGGACTAGCTAGGTTTGATCTTATGTGTTCGCATACTTTTGAGTGTGTATACGACATTATATTAACTTTATTTTTGTATAATTGAAAGCTCTGAGATGCATTAGTGCGCATGTTTAAAACGAGGCAGAGGTGTAAGGATCAGATGAAGGATCACAAAGCTACTGAATCACTGGGATCCGGTGACTGAACTAGAACCGCGTTGACGGCCCCGCTAAGATAAATACAGCTCGCTTCCTGATGCAAACAGCCTGTTTAGCGGGACGGATCTGAATCCCGTCCAAACCCAGACAAGTTTCACTGACCGCAGGAATTCTCATGGTGGACTCGCAGCACGGACGGGACATGTGGAATTTCTCAGGCTGCGTCCTTGATCCTGAAGACCCCCCACGCTGGAAGAGGCACAAACACTCATCCAAACAATCTGTTGCATGTTACTGTCCAAACACCGAACCGCACGTCAGTCTGAGGCAGTGATGTGGTTCAAATCTCAAACTCGTGTTGGGACCGGTTGAAACGTCTGAGCGCTGGAAGTTCTGAGAGGAATCCTCGTCCAGGCGGCTTCAAAGCCTGACAGGACAGCGTTTGGGGAAATAAAGCTTTGATCCTGCTGTCAGAAGGTGGAAAAATAAAATAAAATGTCTTGTAGACAAACCACCAAAAAAGCGTACATTAATGAACCTTTCAACTTCGTTCCACCAATAAGAACCAGAAAAGTGAACCCAACTAGAGCCGTGTGAGCAGCTATAAGATCCTTTAGTATCTTTAGCAAGTAGATTTTTGATCTCAGCTGCTCCACATGCACATATCATACAGCCAGAAGTATGTGGACACCCAGCCTACTCATTAAGTTCATGTGTTTCAGGTGGAATAATCCAATTATATAAAGTAAATGACGTACTTCTAACTGTGCAGCTACCCGATCGAACGTGTAGAAAGTGGCGTAAAAACTTAAAAGTTAAACAAAGAAATACATTTCCAACCTAGCCTTCTCATCCAACATCACTCCCGCCGACCTTACAAATGCTCAAACGCACAAATTCCCACAGACACACTCCAAAAAACTGATTTGTACTGTACAAAGTCTCCTCAGAAGTGTGGAGGCTGTTACAGCTACAAGGGAGGTGAATGGAGGGGGGGGGTAAGGTCTCTAACAAGCTCATGGTCAGGTGACTACGTACCTTTGACCATATATTGTATGCTTTATTCACACTGAGCAAATATTGGCTTAATAAAAATGATCTGATACCCGTCAGAATGAGCTGCTCTTTCTCTCTTTGCTCTGAAATGAAAATCAAACCAGATTTCAGTCAGAAACGATCACATGTAATCACCTTCTGCCTCAATTAGTAACACATCAGTTATTCATTCACTGTTAGAGCTGTAAAAAAGGGGTGTGAGGGAGGTGTAGGTCCATTTGTTTAGGGTGTGGCGCCTCTATAAGACACACCTTCAGTCTCATCACGCACATTTACACGACTCAACTCAGGAGCAGTCGGTCCGATCAGCGCTACATGAAAACTATGCTGGTGTTATTTCTGCCCGTGTGTGTGTGTGTGTGTGTGTGTGTGTGTGTGTCCGTTATTAAAAGTTGGATGACAATCAGACCACATTTTAGGAATAATTTGTATTTTCTTTGCAACTTTATCTAAAGCGAAAGCGCTCACTGAAACTCTGAGTGTTGATTCTGTCGAGAATGGAAACGGTCGTGATTTATCTTCATTTGCACGAGGCCGCCGTGTCGAGTTTCACATCCTGTTGTTAGTTTGTCTTGCAGCATGACGATCAGCGCTGGGGTGCTTATTCAACAAACAAACAAACAAACAAACAAACAAACAAAAGAGAACAAATGACTAATTACTGTAATGGATTTATAATAATTAATAACGTATTAGGATTAGTTTACTCTGTTTACTCTGTAGGGGCAGGGGTAAAGTACTGGACTAGTATTTGAATGGTCACTGGTTCACAGCCCACCACTGCCAGGTTACCACTGTTGGACCCTTAAGCAAGGCCCCTAACCCTCAATACTGTCACAGCTCGATGTGCGTACTCAACTCGAATGTAAACACTTCAAAAGCGTTTGGACGACGACTTTCCAGCCCGTCAGTGATGATTATAGTTGTTGATGTTGACATTTACTGTACATAAAGAGCAGGTATGATTCCAATCCAGCGCGTTTCAGTCGCGTCCCGGGGGATCTGAGACGCTTTACTACACAGGCTCAGGTTTCACATGTGCTAGGAGTTACTGTGAGAGAATTTCAAAGCGATATAGTTCCTTCAGCCCATGGTTTCATTGCTTCTGGCAGGCTCGGGACGTTTTTCAGAGCTCGCACGCTTCCAGAGAACTTCTCAAACCTTCTCTGCAGTGATCTTTCCTCACGTCCCCGCTCACTGATTTCGTCTTCGCCCCACGTATGGTGTCGGTGTCTCCTCATGCATAATCACACCTAATGATGGCAGGTCTACGTTTCCAGCCGCGTTTTCTTTTTAAGGTGCACGTTTTTGGGGTTCCTGCTTTTTTTAACGAGCCTGGTAAGCATAGCGTGAACCTCCTGCTTCCTGGTGTTTTTGAGGCTGGATTCTCGGGTTTCTGAGCCCAGCAGGGGTGTGGAGAAAGTGGCAGAAAAAAACAGAATGCTGGACACTGTGGTAGACCCATTCCCCATTTGACTAGAGGAATTCTGGGTGCTATAAAGAACTCGTACTCGGCTCACTCTTTTCGAAACCGGACCTTCGGCGTCACGCCGGCCACCGCCATCGTTTCTGTGGTTTGTAGGCACTACACTGGTGGAAGAAGGTCCTAGCAGCAAGCTTTTGAAGAGAAACCGGTTGCCAGGGTAGGATTCAGCATAGCAACCAAGCAAAAATTAGATTTTTTTTGGAAGTGAATGGTGAAACTTGACTGTCAATATTTTGTCCACCTTTCAAATATCACTGTCATACATTGCAGGTACATTAACCAGCTAGCAATCAGCCGCAACACTATTGCAATGTCCTTGCAACCACCTTGCAAACCACCTGTCAGCACCCTAACAACCACCTAAACCACAGCAGTGAGATAGCAACACACTAACAACCACCAGGAATCACCTGCAACACCTTCGCTGTCTATTTTAATACAGTAGTAGCCATCTAGCAGCCTAAAACGTCATAGCGACCACCTAGCAACATTCTAGCAACTATCTTTGGCTGGACAAATCTGCAGC